>NW_005187405.1:4074882-4092837 GCF_000239375.1 Pundamilia nyererei
TTTATTAATGTCATCTTCGTTACAAGCAAAGCAGGGTTTGCATTCAGAAAAAGGCGGCTGCAAGAAAGATGTAAACCTTACAACAAAATAAAAGAAATCGAAGAACAGGGAAGAAGGAAATAAGAAAGCTTGTAAAAGTCACTTTACACTATTGCCATTCAGAGTATATCAACCACCAGCACCAAATCCATAAACCTACATTAATTAATGCATGTTTTTTTAAATTTTGTTCTTTTACAACATTTCAAATAAATGTCAGGTATCTGTAGCACTGGAGACCCTTTTATATACACTGCACAAATATTATACAGATAAACCAATTTCAAGATACAGAAATGTGAATTGAGCTTCAGCTATGCATACACTCCCAACTTTTTTTTTTTTTTTTTTTTTTTTTTAAAAGGAGTGGGTCAATAAATTATTTCTTCAGTTGTTTGAATGGAGTGTGATTCTCTCATACTGATGTGCTTTGGTACATGTGCACTTTACATCATGCAATTTTCTACAACGCCAGATATAACTTTTTTTAAACTTTACAGTCTTATTAAAAACATTACATTTGCAGCACAGTACGTTCAAAAGGAGCTACATCTACACTTCTCTATCAGTGTCTCTCTACCATCGCCCACATTTCTACAGTCCTACAGGCCTTCCATTATGCACTGAAGTTGAGGCCTAAATGTTAACATGCCGCGAAAGGGCCGCTGCCTGTGCGCTTTTTTTTTTTGTCTTCCTTCTTAGATACTTTTAATATTTGAGTATAAATATTGCACATTCACTTTGCATTTCATTTTTATATGTAAAAAGGTTAAAGTAACAGTAAACAGACCTATGGTAAAAACATGTACAGTTGCACCACAAAGTAACTGGGACAGCAGTCTATGAAAGGCTAACTAGTGTAACTATTCTTCCTGTGGTAAGCAACTAAGTTCCCTTGAAACCATCCGTTTGGTGCATTGGTCGTGACTGGAGGAACATGTGGCATGGCTACTGTATGTCAATAAACCACAGAAAAAAAACTGAAAGGAAAAACAAAAACACTCCCAATTGGTCCTAATGTTTGACAATCTTGTGTAGGCAGGGAACAGCAGAAGGGATACGACTCCATCATTTATAACTAGGTCAAGTCAGTAAGTCAGAATTTAAATGTACAGACCTTATGACGCGGGCTAATAAAGGGGAAAAAGATACAAAAGAAGAAATGAAAAAGCTTGTAAACAAAGACCATTAAAGTACAGGTAGCATGAACAAAACAAATAATAAAAAAGGAAAAGAACACCCACCCCCTACCAAATAATACCACCATAAAGTAAAAGTATGAAAATGTATTTGAAGACATCCTAATGCTCAAATCTCTCATGGCTTTGGAACACCCATTCCTTACACAGAAAACTGATCAGATGGGTTTAAAAGCTAACAAACCAAACATGAAGGAAATGTTGAAATGCGGATTTAAAAAATAAAATAAAATAAAGACCACAGAGATCCCCGCAGACCTGAATGTTACTTTGAGCCCAGGAGGTGTCCCCTCTGTTGGGCTCATGCTACCTCCCCACCATGTCTCTGCCAGGGGTGCGCACTTCATGGCCCCCACGCGGCACACTCCAGCAAGCAGGGCAGCGGGGGGAGAAGCAAACAGAGTGTGGTCGCTGACATGGGTTCAGCTGCATCAAGCTTGACATTTGTTTCACTTTGAGTCATGCAAAGGTCTGACTTCATTCGCTGTCTTGGTCGTCACAGCAACTTAAAGACCTGAATTCCTTGAAAGGGAGTGGTTGGTGCATTGCACACGTCTGGCTGGCTCAGCTGTCTGTTCAGCCTCTTAGGTTTTGACAAAAACCATTAAGCTGGATTCGAGAGTCGCCCCCCCCGCCTCCATCCTGCTTTGATCGAAGCTGGTTGCAGGGAAGCCGGGAAGGAGGTGCATGGGTCCCTGTGGGTGTGTGTGTGTATTTATGTGTTACCGGTAACTTAAATGTAACTCCTCAGAAAGTAGTCTTGGAAGTAGTATTGAGTGTTTTCAGGTATATATGTGGATGTGTTTACTGGTTTTGTGTTTGCTGGGAGTGCGTCTCGTGTTATTTTCCTCCGTACATCCTCTCGATATCTTCCTGGTAGTGTGTCTTTAGCTCCTTACGTTTTAGTTTGAATGCGTCAGTGACCAAGCCCGTCTCTGGGGTCCAGGGCTCAGCGCTCAGCCGGATCTTCTTGGGAATCTCAAATCGCTCCAATTTTGCTGGATGTGAGAGAGCACAATCACAAGTCAGCCTGACAGATAAAGTGTCATCTTAGTGCAAAGTCTGACACAGGGGACGGGATGCTATCTCACCAAATCTGAACAAACTATTCAGATGTCTCACTTGAGTTTTGTTAATGATACTGTACTTGGGAGATAAGACTTTTTCCCTCTACCTGTGATAGCAGCCTCAGTGATGATGCGGAGGACCACCTCCTCCATCTGGGAGTTGTTGCAGAGTTCTTCCCACGAGTCCTTTATTTGCATCTGCTCAGCCAGGGCCATTAGCTGCTTGTGGTTAGGCACCACAAAGCTGATCACATATGACTGGTCACTAAACAACAACAAAAAAGATTAGATTACAGATTAGGCAGCAACAATGAAATAAACAGATCCAGAAAGTCTGCGGGGCTTTACCTGTTGGCATAGGCACAAATATTGTCTATGAGTGGGCAGTTCTTCAGAACAGCCTCCACTTTTCCTAGAGAGACATATTCGCCTGCCTGTAGTTTCACCAGATCTTTCTTACGGTCTGTGAGAAAAGAAGAATTATTAGAATCCCGACTGATGTTCCCGCTTGTATCACATGCAGTCTAACTCATTTTTGCATTTCTTACCGATGATCTTGAGGCATCCGTCGGGGTGGAATTCTCCAATGTCTCCAGTGCAGAACCATCTCTGGCCGTTCTTGTCCACAAAGAAGTCGTCTTGGATCTTGCCTTTGCTTTTGTAGTAACCCATTGTGACATTGGGCCCACCAATCAGAATTTCCCCTCTTGGGTTGGGCTTGTCTGTGCTGTAGTAACCACCTAAAAAGATCCGGATTTTTTGATTATTAAGCAACTTAAAGGTTGTTTTTTTTTTTTTTTATGAACTAAGGACGGATTTTCTAGCTCTGTACTCACCCTCTTCCCAGTCCTTCAGCGTGATCTCTGAACAAACCAGTGGAGCACCAACCCGCCCTGTGCTGTAGTCCCAAACTGAAAATACAAATAAGGACTTATATTAACTTTGCTTGTCATTTCTAAGTTCTTTTTATAATCGTTTCTCCTAACAGCAAAAACACATCTACTCTTTCACATTTGCTTACATTCACTGATGGTGCCAGCTCCACAAGTCTCCGTCAGACCATAGCCTTGCCCCACAGGGCAGCACATACAGATGTTCATGAATCTCTGTGTAGCAGCCGAGAGGGGAGCTCCGCCAGACAGCAGCACCCGTGTTTTCCCTCCCAAGAGCGCACGCACACGTTTGAACACCAGACTGAGGAAAAAGACAAGAAAACAGAGCAGGGTGATGATGACGGCTGCAAGTGGAGGAGACTCAGACAGCAACTCCAGAAACTAAAAGAGCTTTGAAAAGTTAGCCATAAAGCCCCATAGCAAACAGATATTGATTCGTACTAAAAAATGTTGTGTGCACGCACAATACGAGAGTCAATACTACCCAAATACTCACACAGGATCCAGAGAAATAGCTCTTTTGTTATGATTAGCCAAGAAGGAGCAGACATAAATGTTTGCTTGTGTATAACTCAGAAAGCAAGCGTCAACTGTCATTAATACAGAATGTCTGAACAGCAGGTGGGCGGGGCTTCGTTGCTCACAACCTAAACTGTGTGCCTGATATCAGCACCACTGCACGTACCCTCTCATCGTACAGATTCAAACAGAAAAGCATAAAAGGTCCTGTTTCAGGGTTACGTCATGTGCATGGGTATTACCGGTCACAGAGAGGTGTGCTGTAGCCCTTGGAGATCTGCTCCATCTTGTAGTTGTAAGCCAGCACAAACAGCGTCCTCTGGAATTTGCTCATCTCCTCCACTTTGGTCATTACATTTTTGTAAATCCGATCCATGATCTCCTGCACACCAAGCAGATGAACTCTCAGTAGACATTTCTGGCATTTTAAAAGCCCCCAGTACTTTTATCTGGTGTGACTGTAGTAGGTGTACTGCAATAAATGCAGACTTACTGGTACAGCAGCCATAAGAGTGGGTTTAAGCACACTGGTATCACCTTTACTGCCCTTCTTGATCTTGGTGGACTGTGAAATAAAACAAAAGGCAACCTCTTTAAATCTTTAATGGATTGGGAATTTGCAGTGTACAGTTAGAGAGACAAGAAACGCTGACCAAAAGATGCTGCTGCCCGTTTCCCCACTGACCTGGTCTGCTAGAGTCTGAGGAGAGGAGTAGCCGATGCGACACCCGTGAGAGATGGACACCAGTTCCGCGCTGAGCTCCAAAACGTGGGCTAACGGCAGGTAGCCGATATAGGTGTCCGTCTCACTGCGAGCACACAGGTGATCTCATTAATTACCTCTAGATACTGACATAAAATTGAGATATAAACAACAAAACTGTCTCTGTGTGAGTGACAATCACCACACACGTTGGCAGAGAACGAAGTGACAGTGGAAACTCTGTGCACCAGAACGTGGCAAAACTCAGCGAGAAAATGTCAGAGAACAGCGAGGAATCGGATATTGACATACTTGAGGTTAGGGATTCGCTCCGCCATGCCTGTGATGCCAGCAATGAGGTTGCCATGGGAGATCATGACACCCTTGGGGATGCCTGTGGAGCCGCTGGTGTACATGATAACTGCGATGTCTGAGGTCTCTGGCTTTCTGCGGTCTACTGCAACTATGGTGGACAGAGAGAAGAGCGGTAATGGCTACTGGGGAAATGGACCGTAAATATAATATTTACAGAAATGAAACCGTAGTAACAACAACTGCATGGTGTGTGATGATTAAGGATTGACTTATCTTTAAGGTTTAAAAAGGACAAATATAAACACTTTTAATTGCATATAAATTTACAGTGCTTTGATCATGCCTCTTTCAATTCATATTAATGGGTTTAATTATTGAGAGATTGAATTGCTCCTCGTTATGAGCCCGGTCTTCAAATGTGTGAAGACAAAGACAAATTTCAGATGACTGCTGTATATTAAAAAAATGAAAATAATAATTTCACACATCTACTGCACACGACAAAAATGCAGTTTTCAGATGTTTCAGTTAAACCAAACACAGCCGAGGTGTTGGCTTTGTGATGCCATTGTGTGTTTTGTAAGTGGTGATTTGACCTCCTTCCGTCATGCAGAGCACATCACTCCAATTACACATTAGGGTGCTGGCTTTGTGTTAAACCTCCATCAGAGCACTTCCACTTTCCAGACCAAATTAGAAACCTTTTCAATCACCCTGCTCAAACACTCACTATTGTCAGGCCTGGATCCCATCTCCTTCACTGTGTCCATGTTGTAGACCATGATGCCTTTAGGAATGTCTGGCCAGCTTGTGGGTTTACTGTCCACTACGATGATATACTGCAGCCTCGGCACGTCACACAGAATGGCCTATGGCACAGAGATAGATGCAGGTGGGAGGGAGGAGGAAAACGTCATTAAGCTACACTTGTTATCACACTCTAATGTTGCACACAACAAACCAGCAGCTGCTGGTTGACTTTGTTAAACAGCGTACATGCGATAAGTGTAAGAAGGTAAGCAGTTACCTTGAGACGGCTCTGCAGCAGGTCTTTGCTTGTGATGATGTGCGTGACTTCGGTCTCATTCAGCCCATGTGCAATGGCCACGGGTCCGAGAGTGGCGTACAAGGTCACAACTGTCAAATTCAATTACATCCGTTTTAGTTACACAGTCAAAACAAGATATAATGGTATCAGCTTATATGCTGCCTGATAGGAGAAACTTTTCTATACGTCCATTTTCATAACCTTTTCTCCAGTTCAGGGTCATTGCGGGGCTGAAGCCTATCCTAGCTCTCATTATGTAAGAGGCGGGCAATTTAGAATCACAACATTAACCACCAAAGACACCTTTGGACTGTGGGAAGTACCTGGAGAGAACCTGTGCAGTTACTGGGAGAACATGGAAACTCCCAGAAAGGCCCCAGCTGTGTGGCAGGTTCAAACCAGGAACCCTCATGTTGTGAGGAGACATTGCTAACCACTGTAACACAGTGCCATTAAAATAGGCTTGGGATAATTTTGAAATGATACAAATCCCTTTATTGAACAAATAGGCTCTGACTCTACTGCCTACAATACCCGCAGCACTGTCTGTGGGAAGTAGCGTCACAGCTGACTACGATACAGTCAAATGGTACCTTCATAGTAAGATGCTCACTAGTCTGAAAAATATTGCTGGAAAGTTTTTAAACAATGGCACAATGACTGCCCCTTTTTTCATAACTCTTATCAACAATTATATCAAATATTTTTTACTCATTAAATATCTGTATTGAAATTAGTCCCTAAAAGTAAGAATCCTCTGAGCTTTACATAAAGACAATATAAACAAAAAAGAGCAAAATAAAGAGAATGTATATTTTATTGAAAAGTGCCTTGGATGTCTTTGATATTTATTATTATTATTATTATTATTAATAATAATAATATTATAATAATAATAATAATAATAATACACATTTGTCCTTCTGCCACTCACGTGGGAAATTGTACATGAAGCAGGCTTGTGCTGTGACAATCCACTCCGCTCTGGTCTCACAGAAGATGGCGATGTTACAGTGAGGCTTCTGATTGAGAGCTGCCAAACCACTGCCAAAACACTTTGCTGCCTGGTAGGCTTCCTCATACGACAGCCAGTCATAGTTCCCGAGAATTACCTGCAACGAACACGCAGAAACCATGCAGTCTTCAGCATTTTTGTCCTCATACTACACCAAACATTAAAAGAAAAATGATGGTGGTGCATATTTTCTACAGGGCCGGGAACGGTTTCATTCAATTGGACGAATATGAAATGAATAAACGGAACCATAATATCCACATTTGTACGATCGGCGCTGCTTTTTATTAGAAGGAATAATGAAATGGTATCACTGAACCCACATGAGAGGCTGCAGATATTGCTCTTATATGCAATACTGAAAAAGCCGAACATGATAGTGTCTCCTGATGGCAGCATAACACATTATTTACAGTCCGCTAGTGCCATCTACAGGGCGTCTGTTGCTTTGCAGGTGTTAATTGGGCCGAGAGACATAGGAGCAGAAAATTTGCTGCACTTCCACCCACATTCATCACACTGTGCACAGCAGCTGACTGCACTCTTATAAACAAACTTGCCGTTATCTGACAGAGTCGCCTGGTGCTACATTTCTAAAGTTAAATGAAATGAGGGGACCTTCATCTTGACATGACTCCAACCTCAATTTTCACATGAACTAAATAAAACTAATTAAACAAATTATAAGGGTAGCATGTCTCACCTTTTTAAAGATCTTGCCGTTTGGTTGGCGCTCATCCTCCTCACTGAGCACCTCCCTGGTTCCCAGACAGTCTCTCTTAGGAAACCTTTTGGCAGCGTATTCAAACATTTTGTCCAGGGTGTCCACGCCAGGGTGGAGCCACGCAACTAGCTCCTTTTGGCTGTAGACTGCTCTGTAAGGCCCTGCTGGGTGCCCGCTAACCGAGCGTGCCTTGATCCTGCGGGCTCGTTCCAAGTTGTTGCCAGCTCCAGAGAAGAAGTACCAGGGTATGAAGGTGATGACAGAATAGACCCAGACCACTGAACGGAAAACCTGCAGCAGCAGGGGGTTCATATCCTCCTTCAACTTCATCTCTGAAGATGAAGTAAGCGCTGGAAATGTATAAAACTTGGACCTGCCCTGAAAGTACCTCAACTTGCTGCTGAAGCTGAAGGCTGGAGGCTGTGAGTTCTTTTGTGCTTTTTCTTTCTGCACAGGAAATCACCTAGACCTGCGAGACAGACACACACACACACACACCACATGTAACTTTAGGAACATAGTCTGGAATAAAGACGTATCAGCACATTTTGATAGCAAGGAACTGCTTCCTGGTAAAATAATCTTTGCTTGCATGAAGGCCATCTCTTCCTATTCTTAGTATCACTTTCAGTCAGCACTATTCACCTCACCAGCAGGTCTGTTTAGAGAGGAAACATGGTGCTCAGTTATAAGATAGCTATTAATTAAAGATTTATTAACAGAGCTGATATGGACTTGTAATTAACTCCTTAGCTTAAAGACAACTGACTGCCTCATGTGTGAAACTGCTTCATTTCCCCATTTCATTAATTGCTAAATTAGTATTGTAAAGGCAACACTTTGTGATCTGGAAACAATACAGAAACAGCCCTCATTTTTCAATATTTTGTAGAACACCGTTAGATACACTTATAGAGATGATAGCTACAGCTGCAGTCTTGCATAAAGATATAGATAATCCAGGCCAAACAAGCTTTGGTATTGCTGGAAATGACAACAGTTAACCTCACAATCGCTGAGTGCAAAATCAAGCAGTGGCTGCATTTAAGCCAGAGAACAATGCCTCTCTAATTTTCTTTATTTCTGACTGCGTCCAGTGTACTCAACCACTTGTTTCCAACTGGATCATAACATGCACTGTACTTTTGTACTTCTCCAAGTCATTTGGCTGTACAACAAAAACCAACTGCAGAACGAGAGCTTGGCTATTTGTAGCATATACTTAAAGCCAAAGGGTAATTTGCAGAGTAGCCCTGCTGCCACACAGCCAGACCACATGAGAGTTGGTGACAGGCAGAGACTCATTCTGCAGCTTAATGCAGAGATGTTTGCAGACCCTCACATAACTCTAAAATGACTAAGAAGAATCTTTTCGCTTCAGCATTTATTTAAGAGGTGGGCTGGCCATGTGCAAACAGAAGCTACAAGACAAGAGGAAAAGGTCCTCAGAAAGCCTCTAATAACTCCACAGTTGCACCCTGAAGCTGAATTGGAAGACTTCTGTGCTGAATCTGAGTAGAGCCTACTATGCAGACTGCGCAAGTGGCCCGAGCCATAGCCAGAGTCTGCAACTGTGAGGCTGTGATGAAGCGACATGTAGTTACAATCCAGGTAGCTGTAGGTTAGATAACTGCATAGGTTTTAAGAATCTGAATCTCTTTATTTTCATTGTACAAGTACAATGAAACTGGATATAAATAACACATACAAAATAAATAAAGGGAAATATAAACAGTTAAAGCTAAAAAAAATAAATGACAAGCATTCTGCAAGTGTGTGCACCAGCCCCACTTTGTACCTGTATATTTACTGGGGGGAAAAGACAATCCTAACTGTTACTTCAATCAGGTCCAAACTCAAATTGCTCCTGCTACAAACATGTCTCACCTGTTGTTCAGCAACCCAGATACCACAACCAACCGATAAAAGTCATCCATTATCTGGGCAAAGTACACTGAGAAGTCCTTCCAGCTCCAACACGTATTACAGGTCCAGCCATTGTTGGATTTGAATGACACAGACACACCCTCTCCTGCTCACTAGTTCAACAATATAATGCATGAAAAAATATGTCTCAGTGGGAAAAACCTGCAATCCCTTAACACACAGCTGCAATGAATAACTTTTTGATCAGAAATTAGACCTTATTTGTTAATGCCAGCCAACAGAGACTACACAAAACCTCGTGCTTGTTTTAGTAACGCAATTTAACAAACACAGCAACTTGCTGCCACTTTAATTTTAAAGTATTGTTTGTTTTAACACTAAATATGATAGCAATAGTGGCAGTATGTTAATCAGCATCGGGACAGTAGTATAAACTCAGCAACTCCCACTCTGGATTTAATCTGGTGACGAGTGTAGCGTTTAACCTAGTAATTATCATGTAATTCAGACTGCAGCAGTCAGATGAGAAGCATGACATACAGTGCGGTGTCGGTGCGTTGGTTTGGATCCTTAACAGTATTCTGTATCAACATCGTTGAATAAAACCGGCACGCATAAAATAATTTTTGAGCAACACTACCGCTGGATGACACACAGAAGGTCACATGCTGCGATGCTAGCGAAGTAGCATCCAGATTAGCGGCTCAAAGACGCGCTAGCAGCTAGCATTTAGCTATAGCTAGCCTCCACCGCCGCTACTACTGGTGCCTTTAGTGAAGCCGGTTTTCCCGGTGGACATTCACTGAAATTAATTTAAAAAGCAGCATATAAGCGTGGCCCGGTATGGACGTCTAAGGAGAATTAAAGGGTACGTGCCACGTTGATTAGCAAACCGGTCGCTGAAAATAAGACCATCTCTCCTCAACATCTGCAGAGCGCTCACGCCGCAACACATTCTCACCTCTTTCCTCTGCAGCTGCGCTTTCAGTCTCTGAAGCACCGGATCAGCTAGATTAGCCTCTGCAACCACAGCTCTGAGAAGGATGAAGACATCGTCTGTTAACTCGGCGTGCTTGTCCCTAAATTACAACCGTTGGTCCGCTTAAAAACCAATATAAAATTAAGTCAAATTGTAAATCAGAGCATCACCGGGCCACTGCTGCCAGCCCGGAAGATATAAAGTGACGTCACGACGCTTCTCTGCCTGCGATTGGAAGACTGGAGGTGGCGCGTGCTTGGGCCAACAGAGACGTCAGAGAGGTTATTATCGGTCACAGCCGTCTACGCGGTCCTACAGCAGTAGACACAGAGTGTGGCCGCCCGTGAGGCAATAGGTTTAGTGGGCTGTTAAGTGACCGCAAGTCACATATTATTGTGTTTGATAAGCAAGTCGGCGATCTGCCAAAGAAGAGACAGACAGCTGTCAAATGGGCGAAGGGAAACGAGACGAAGGGAAAACAAGCTATACATACCGCAATAAGTGTAAGACGCTAGGTTGTCTTGAGCAAGAACGGTTACCAAAACCACCGAAACTCCTTACCTTCCTCTTTTTGTCGACAGCTTATTAAAACCTAGGAATGTAAAGATTGACTACCTCCTTATCAGCTTTGATTGACTGTATTTCATTCCAATACATATCCCAGACCATCAAAATGATACACTGAAACGTATATGAATTAAAACCACGATGCTGTGCGTTCAAGCACCAGACCAAGGAGCACTTAGTGAGTAATCTAACTCACATCACAGTCTATTAAAATTTCAGTACCCTACCAGATATGTCAGTTTCCCCCCAAGTATTTAATTCAAATATCTAACTGCATGTGATTGTTGCACAGTTTTATTTAAGAGTTCTGAATCCTTGAAAATAGCACACTTTTACCACAATATATTTCCTGAATTAAGAAGACGAAAGAAGCGTCTGAACTGTTGTTTCATACTTCTCCATAATTGTTTTTTTGGAGTTTCTATTCCTCCAAACTATCTGGCTCACGTTGTACTCGTGGTTCTTTTCTGGTCTATTTCCTCTCAATAGTGTGTGTGACAGGATAGAAATGAGAGAGTAGAAATATGAGGAAGATGATGAAGCTGCAGTGAGTGATTAAAGTTAGGATAAAGCTTGTTCCATATCAGCCTCTCCAAACTAAATTCATCTTTATAAAAGGTTTATTTCCATGTACCTGTATCATGTGAGAGACAGCCAGCACTCTTAATAGAGCTTTCTACAATAATGTATTGATAATTAATGGTGCTACTGTTGCAATCAGTTCAGCCTGGCCTGTGGTGGTCACTGATATTCATGTAAAATCTGTTTTTGGGGGAAACAGTTAATGGATAGTTTGCGAATTCACTTATCAGAATAATAAAAAACAGCTGCTGCTAAAAAGATCACATGACTTGATAATGTGGTTCATTCATGTGTTTCACACACATAATAAACATAAATATGTGTGTGTTGGGTTTATTCTAACAGGCAGACATGTAAATACAATAATCACCAACATTGGTTGACTTTTAAGTGTCTTTAAAAAAAATCAATTCATATATATTTAAATATTTTTATGTAATTTTATAAAAAGAAACTTGTCTGCAATCTCATGTTTACACACCAGAGGGAGTTGCATCTCTTACGTGAGGCCCACACATTGCTCTCCTGTTTCAACTTGACTTAGACGTTATCCCAAAATGCTGCATGTGAGACAGAGGCAGAGGACAGATAGGAGAGAAACATCTCCTGTGACTGCTAAAAAGGAACACGATGAAAGTGAAACGGTTAGATGAGCTGCGTGCGACACTTTGACCCTGGACATCGATTTCTTCTCACTGTTCTTTAGAGTTTTTGCATGCTTGTTGGGCCATATGTTTTTACTGCCATTTTCTGACACATGTGCACACAAAGCCACACTTTCTCCACCACTTACACACAGACTTGGACTCACACAAGCTTGTGGTCACATGATGAGGCAAACTGCACACAGAAGGGTGATAATCTCACTCCTCGGGCTGTGTCTTTGAGGTCACGGCGGGACACGGACCGTCAGGGTGCAGATGCTGCAAGTACACACATCACTTTCATCTGCTCTGTGAAATATGTGTGTCCAATGTGATAATGACACAGAGACACACTCTGCACACACTTAAAACGATACAGGAAGAGAGAAAATGTATCATGCAACTGTCTGTCTCTTTTGAGTGTCCACGGCGTCTAATCACTGTTCCCCGGAGATTCACCCACGGTGTTATTTAAAATGTGATTCTTTCCCGCCAGTGTGATTACAACGTGATTACCTGCTACTTTAGTTATTCTGAGTTGCTCAACTTCAAATCGAAGTATTTTAAATTCTTCTCAACTTTCTGTTACTTGTGCACATCAGAAAGAGCACTTCTCATTTACAAAGGTTTCAGAATGTTAACCCTTTATTTACCACAGGCCTGCCAGTGGGCCTATTTTACAGGCATTCTTGACCATGACCATAACTCAGTTAACGTTTGAGATAGAGACAAAATTCAAATGGTTTCTGAAAAATCTCAATTACTTCCCTTTTCATTTTACAGCCAAAATTACAAATTAGGTCTTTAGCATGTATAGATCATAGTCAACAAAGGGTTAAGTTAAAAGAAAAAGCACAACTGCTTACAATTTGAACACTTATTGGCTATACATGTGTTTGATGTCTCAGTTGCAAGGTCACATGCTATATGATCCATGTCAAAATCTGCTGAATCCTATGCAGCATTGTGTACGTATTCTCTTTTTTGACACCTGAGCATTTGTGAGTGAGTTACAACCTTTTGCAGGTTAACTGTAGTGTTTTTTTCTGCATGTATTTCTGGGGAGATTTGGGAGAGCTTCAAGGCTGCAAAATTTAAAACGTTTGGAGAAATACACCAAAACCCACTGAGCAAAATTGTGGAGAGAGTGATGACCTCAAAACCTGTTCCTTTTTGTTAGAGATGTTCCACTGTCAGTGTGTTCTTTTAAAGGTAAAACTGGTAAACTAATAATGTTTGACCCCCCCCCCCATCTGATTATGAAAATCTCTGATATCTAGTTGGACGTATAAGGAAGAGGAGGGTGGGAGTGTGTGTGTGTGTGTGTGCTGTGTAGGGATTAGAGAACAAAAGGATCCTTCTCTGTCATCAAAGAGGATCTGCTCTCGACTCATCCCCTGCTCTGTAGCGACAGCTTTTTATTTTTCGGGAGTGGGAGTGATGGCTGGAGGGAGGGTGGGAGATGGTGGGAGAGTTTGATGGCAGGGGATGCAGATTTCAAAGTAATCTTTAACTTTAAGCCCCACAGTCCCCATGAAATGAAGCCCTCTGCCCCAGACACACTGTTGCCTATGGCTCCCAGTGGAAGCCTGCTATCCCTCTTTTTTTTTCCTCCTCAGGCTTTTGTCATGGTGGCACTTAAGTGGTATTACTCACTGACCGGATGACCAAATGAAGGAGTTCCTTTGAGAGACCTGAAAGAGATGGATTTTAACTCCAGAGACCAGTGTCGCCTCTTAAAACAACACTAAGTGGATATAAATGCCTACTGTGTTACTGGGATTCAGCAAATACCACAAACCAAATGGAGTCATCTCCTTGATCAGGATGGATTTAATAACCCAAACCCAGTGCACTGAAAGTGCTGCTGTTCTTATGATGATGAGACACAGCAAATACATGCAACAAATCCACAAAAATCCAATAAAACACTTGCTCTAAAAGCCATCTAAGCATGATTTTAATGATTTGATAAAGATAACTGAACCCCCATCAGGTTATTCAAGACAGCCTGCACTTCCATTGTGTCATCACTTCAAAAAACTACTTATTTAGGCCCCCAACCCCAAAGTTATTTTTCTCATCTTGTTAAGGCCCATGCCCCCTCAGGGTGACTGACCTGGGATCCCCTGCTGCTGCCCCGGCCCACCATGGGGAGTCAGTGTAATCACACAGAGGTAGTTTTAAGGTAAACGGGCACAGAAGATAGGAATAATTCTGTCATGTCCCATTAGCTTTACTCATACAGCTGTTTCAATGCACCTTGGGACGCTAAGCTAAAGCCTGCTTTAAATTTTAAGTTATTATTAATGGCTCTGTTTAGGTAAAGTGTCCCAGTAAAGCATGACAGTGTGGCAAAGAGTCTGCACAAGTTCAAACATACCTTTTACTAAAGTGCCATACGGGATTTATAATCACTCTGAAAAAATAAAATGATAACCATTTCCCTTTGAATAGTTCTCAACAGGCTGGGTTTCGTTGGTGTATCCGGGTGATCACGTGATATTGAGATAAACTGAGTCGCTTGCCTCGGTTTCAGGCTGATAAAGCATGCAGGCTAACCAAGTCAGGATGAGCGAGAACAGGGCGAGAATGCTGGCAACAGACAAGCAGACAGGGACGAGCGACCTGATGTGGCTGAGGTTATGCACAAAGACGAGGCCCAGAAACAGGAGCAGCAGCGTGGAGAGGAAGGAGAAGATGGCGCACACGCAACTGGTCTTGAATGCAACGTGTTTGCACGCCTCCCATCCGCTGTGGCCGGTCTCCGTGGAGGTCGCAGGAGAGGCGGGCAGACCCGGCAGCCTTTCCGCGTTTAATGAGTCCTCGGGCTCCCGCTTTTTGTGCGAGAGCTCCTCGGTGAGAGCTGTGTTGTCGGGGAGGTTGCGAACCCGACGTTCCGGTAAAGGAGTTCGGTGGCGACACACGGGACAAACGATTCTCCAGCCCCGACCCTCCCGGAAGTGCAACGTTTCGAGGCATTCCAGACAGAAGGTGTGGGAGCAGCTCAGCAGTTTGGGACTGTGGCGCTCCAAATCGAAGTAGTTGTAGCATATTTTGCACTCGCTTTCCTCCCCATGGATGCCTCCTGCACTGAGCGCCTCCGCCATGTTCTCCATTATTGGACCGCATTAACTGCTTTATTTGACAACACTGTCAGTACACCGAGTCTCACATTTCGCCATCACACATAAGAGGACCTCCTGAAGTGGAGGACTGCAGGAAGGCAGTGTGAAGTGGAATAAATAATATTTCTGGTTGTGTTGAAATCGCGTTCCTTTCTGAGCATCGCCGTGATCTCAACACCGGAACTAACTGTTAAGCGAAAAATATATATCTAATAATAATACTAATACTAATAAATCCATAGACATTGTCAAATTGATTTCTCCATTGGTCTCTGTCACCTGGCAGATTTGTCTCAAGCGTGAATCACGTGTATAAGTTGCATCTAACAGGCCTATTTAACCGTATAATTAGAATTTAGTGCCCGCGGTGTCAGTAAAGGGCACCATGTGTTGATTCCTCTACACTTCAGCACCACAGGCAGTGGACAGCGCCAAGCAGGATGATCAGCGGTGACACCTTCAGCCCGGCGCTGATCCGCTGTTGTGCAAGTTTTAGCTCAGAGAGCACCACATGGGTTACATACCAGCAGCCGGTTTAGAGATTCGTGAATGTTCTTTTTTATTATCATGTTTGATATTAATAACCATTTCCAGGAGACTCTCATGGAAATGGTTCTTTTTATTGCAAGCATAATGACTCATATACAGTTTTAAACTTTTGTCCGCCCTAGTAATACAAGGAGTATCTGCTCAACTTACATACATTTACACCCTATTTGGTTTGTGTGGAGAAATATTATCATCATTATTTTATTTAATGAGAAATTATGAAATTATTTAATTTAAATAAAGTCAGACCACTGGTATAATGCACAAATGTGTTATGTCTGTCCTTAAAAGTTTTACATCCCCATCCATAGTATCGATCTCTGAATATGGAGTTAAAGTATACTTGAAACGTTTCAGAGTCAGTAGAGTCATCTTAAAGGAATTCCCTGCCAACATAGATGAAGAAGATTTCATGCCCTTTCCACACAGAAACTATGTGTTACATGTTAGGACAAGCTTCTGTCTTCAGGCTGTATCTTTACACATGATAGCACACACACACTGGCCTGCAGGATGTGTCGACGTACAATGGGCCCTCTTGTGGCGGAATTTATGCTTGCATGTTTAGTGAAAGCAGTGTTAATCTATATAAATGAACAACATTACATGTAGTTAAAACGTTTTAACAGCGCGGTAATTCCAGCCATTAATGAGGACAGAGTTATGTTGGTTAGAATACACTTTAAATTGCTAGCATATCAGTGCTCCTTTATAAAAACTATTATAAACTTCATTCTAATCATGGATTTAATGACGATTGGTGTTTCGCTTTAGTTCCTGTATGATTCAGAAGTAAAGTGATTCATCAGTAAAATATATAAATGAAGAAGAAATGTGTCAACACATAATGAGATGAATTTCTGACAATAGAAATGTTGTCAGCGCCAAGATTTTTAAACAAAAACATGGAAAATGCATATAATTGAACTCTTTCAAGCTCTGTAGCCCCCTGTACTGGGACTGCTCTGTATCTGCTTTTAATAAATCAGTAAAGGGGATGTGAAATACTAGGACTAAAATTGATTTAGCATTGTTCTCTTTTTCTCTTCCATCACACAGTTACACCTAAGAACGTAACACTGTAACTCATCACAGACTCATTCATTCAAGGCTGTTATCACACTCCGGTTCTCTGGCTTATGGTTGTTATTGGTCTTAAGCAGAAACATCAGTTGCTGTTTTTTTTAAAGCTCAATCTGGCCCTGCGATAGAGAAAATGACATACCAAAATACTTCTTGCAAATCATATTAATTATGGCAAAAGTCACCCGAGTGTTTCTTATCCAGAGAGACCAAGGTTGTTTGGCCTTCTAGTCGACTGAATTCATCCTGCATGTATTTTCAGGGAAATTAAGAAAAAGCCCTAGAGCTTGATGGTGTCTTGGGTTACTGCTTCAGAATATGTTTGACATATTTATTCTTTTCCCCCCTGTACATTAGAAAATAAAACTGAACTCAGAATATGTAATCCTTGAAGATGTGCAAAAATGAGCAGATTATGGATAGGATTCGCTTGTGTTATATATTTTGTGATTTTAAAACAAAAGCCTATTGAATGATGAATTTCCACATCACACGTGTAAAACTAGTCATTTCTAATCATTAAAAGAATCTATATTGCACTGAATTTGCTTTGGATGTAAAACTTTCTTTGGCGAAGCAATAATTCTGCTCCTGTGTATTGTCATAACACCAGATATCATCCCTCCGCCAAAGAGAAACACACACACACACACACACACACACACACACACACACACACACACACACACACACACACACACACTCGCATTGAAGTAAGAGTACAGTGTATTGCAGGTTAAATAATAATCTTACTGAAGGTGGCAAATGATGGTTCATCATCTCAGTGTTTGGGTCTGTAGTTACTCAGCTATTAAAGCAACCCCGCATGCCCCGAGGTTGTATGGTTAACAAATGCTTTGCTTCTCTTTTTGTTTGTTCTCCCTCACCTAAGCTCACCTTATAGGTCTTTGTTATGATAACTGCACTCAGCGTGAGTTCCCACTGAAGTCTGGAGAGCCACACATATTTGATAAGATCAAACACACTAGAAAAACAGTGCAGTCTTTTGGTTGT
>NW_005187405.1:4093456-4104437 GCF_000239375.1 Pundamilia nyererei
GTTGTGGTCGTCATAACAAGTGAGTAAGTAAACTACAATTCTGTGTTTAAAATAGTAGGAAACCAAAAACACCCCAAAAGAGTTAAAATAGTGATAAACCCTTGCGGGCGTCTGCTTTACAGACATGTATTATTACACTTAATTAAAAAAAATTCCCACTCACAGCAGAGGCATGATTCTCTGAGGCCTAATAAAGGTTAAACACATGCTGTTTTACAGCTGGCTGTTGTTTTAACACACTGAAATTATGATAGAAAGTCAATGGATAATCCAAATTAGGGTAATCAAGGTTATCAATCACTCTGCTTGTCAGGGTAAGCAGTTACATTTACAATATATTTTTTTAAAACTAAGGAACGGAATTTTTTTTTAAATGATTTAACCTTGTTAGCTCAGCAGTTGAGTCCCTATAGCTCATGGACAGATTATCAGTTATGATTTAATTTCCTCCAGATGTCCTCCTATATTTGAACTGATATTGTGTTAATCTCGACTATTATGCTGTAAGTGGCTTTGCAAAGAAAGGAGATTTTTCCAGTGCTGTGGTTCAGCAGAGGGCCTAATCGGCCAAGAACAAAACTGCCTATAGGTTATTAGGCAGCTATACTAACTTTATCTTTAGTGGAGACATAGAAGGTTATTGAGTTTCATTAATATGTATGATTCCAAAATATAGCCTCAAAAGACTCTGGCTGTGTATCTGCCAAGTAAATGCTACATGTTATTTAGTTTTGGGTTCATTTTGTTCTATATTTTTGATGCATTAGGTTCACCGCTGCTGCCACCACCACAGCGCATTTCTGACTCAGCTTACCCCTCTAATTGATTTGACATGGTAGATCCAATATCCTTTTCATGATAGTCGAACTTTAGTATAATAACTTTCTATCTCCCCCATTCTGCTTTTATGGACGTATAATGTTTCCACATGTTCTGTGTCCATTGGATTTTTTTTAAACACAGGGTCTTATAGAGTGACTAAAGATATGTTGAGCCACATGCTGTGGGAGTGAAAGGACCAGAAAGATTGCACCAAGTTGGGATGTAAGTGAAATAACGATACAACAATCTCTGTGCCCCCATCCATTGTTTCTCCATTTAACAGTCAATAAATAAATAAATACGTTTATTATTAAATGAAATTAGTTTCATTTAGTTGAGATTTTCACAGTGCTCCTCAGGATCATCATCATGTTTAGGTAAATATTCACAAATATAACGGTGATCACTGCATTGCACAGAAAATGTAAGTTATGATGTTGCCTAATATTGTTTTGACCAATCAGTCATTCAATTCAGCAGACTGAGGTGTCCCATAAGCTCAGTCACCCAATGTATAACGTATTCCTGGGGGGAACAGAATAATAAAAAATAAAATATAATAAAATCGCCATTTATTGTAATTATTTTAAAAACAACAACAACAACTCAAGCTTTAGAAAAATCAAGTGATCCAACATGTGGCTCAGGGTGTCCCTAATGCAGCATTTGCACGGATGTGTTACACTGCTCCGCGCTGCATTCATTGTTAAATTACTGCAACGATTACATGACAACTTATAACTTATTAGAGCTTATTACGGTGTATGTGAAGAAACTCCTAGAAAAAGATAAAAAAAAAAAACCCCAACTAGACTCCCCCTTCTATAATAACAACAACACCAAGAAAATGTCCATAAAAATATCTATATGTATAAAAAAATGTGTTTTTTGTTGAAATAAGGTTATGATTAACTGTGTTAATATACTGATTTGATTTTAAAGTACTCATTGCGAACTCTCAAGGTAGCAGAAAACTTAGATGACTTCAAAAAGAATCGTCAGATTTGTAAAATCTAACCGCAGTCGAGCTGCTTCTGTAGGCTAATCGTCTCGCGCTGTTCATTTGAGGCCCAGCAGTGGCATCATCATCTCAGCAGAGCCAGGCAAAAACTATTAATCGAACAGATCTGGTGAATTTGTTTTGTTAAGAGTTGCTCTCGCTGTGAGAAGCTTCACGCACAGAAGCCTGTGACGTGACAAGCTGACCTCGTGAGGTCAGTCCAAAGACAAGAGAGGGCCCGACGTCCAATCACACAGCTCCCCCTGGCCCCGAACGTCCGGATCTTTGACCAATCAGCATGCGCGCGGTAGAGTCAGAGGGGACAGCGAGCACAGATAAAATGTTTAACTTCAATCCATCCTCGCACAGCATCTTCATAGTCCCCGCAGGACTGCCAGGGCAACCAGCACTTTGATTTAAACTCACCCCTCAGCCCACATCGATCACCGGAAAGCAACCAGCAACTCTTATGAGGAATTCGGTGCGCTGCGGTCGAGGCAACCTGTTACTCAACGAATAGGAGACGGCCGGCGACTGCAAAGAGGGCGTCTAAACTAACAAAAGAAGGAGCGTCTTGTTGGATTAAAATCTACCAAGGTAGCTACGTGAAACGTGTGAAGCGACCTGACAGAAAGTCAGGAAACATGACAGCACTTGCAGGAGGTTTACCGAGGATGATGAGACCGACTCCTCATCAGAATTACCCGCGAGGAGGATACTCTCTAGAAGGTAAGAAACCTCATCCAGCTGCTACTGCTCGCACATCTAAAACTAAACTTCAACTTAAAGCAAAAAAACTTGAGCAAAGGTGGAAAAAGTGACTGCGGAACATCTTTAAAACTGTAAAAATCCAAAACAAAAAAAATAAACAAAACAAAACAAAAAACAAAAACTTGACTTTAAATGTCTGTTACTGGAGAGAAAGTCTGACTGCGCTATATGGTGATTGGTTTTGAATTTGTAATATTTCATGTCTGTTTTATGCCTACTATTTAAGCATGAGTGTAGTTTTTGTGTCTAAATGTAACCTTTAAAAAACGATGTGTTTAATAACACAATTGTCCAGCTGGCCAATATATATTTTATATATGCTTTTACACATTTCACCGCTCTTATTCCAACATAGCCTGTCACATGAGAGTGGTGAGGAGTTGTTATTTATTTATTTTTATACATATACAGTTTCCAAAGTGTTTTGCTGAAAAGATAAGAGGCAAGTTGTCTAGTTTTCAGGTGTTTCACAAACTAAACCTCTTGTTGTCTATAGTCTCGACTCCGTTAGGACAGGGTCGGGTTAACCAGCTCGGTGGTGTCTTCATAAACGGCAGACCTCTTCCCAACCACATTCGACATAAAATAGTGGAGATGGCCCATCACGGTATCCGGCCGTGCGTCATCTCCCGTCAGCTGCGGGTGTCCCACGGCTGCGTCTCCAAAATTCTCTGCCGGTACCAGGAGACGGGTTCTATCAGACCGGGGGCCATCGGAGGCAGCAAGCCGAAGGTGAGAGACGGGACGGCTAATGTTGTGTCCACAGGTTATTTCAGCAAAGCTTTTCAGAACACGCTCAGACAACACATTCCCGTCAAAATAAAAATCTTCACTGTTGTTAAACTCACAGATTTAATAATCTGGAAATTTGCAATCGTTATTAAAAAATTCAACAGCTGATATTAAACCCCCCCCACCTTTTCTTTTTTAGACATTCAGCCAAAATAAAACGTGTGTCTAGAAATATATATATATATATATATATATGTTGTAATATGTAGATATGAAAATACAAATCTTTTTAAGTTGTGTTGCATCCCAGGTATTAAACTCGGCGTATATATATATACATATATAAAAAACCCTTATTTAAAATATGATTTCTCCCTTTTCCCACCGAAGCAAACCGCTTCTCCGGAGATTGACAAGAAAATCGAAGAGTATAAGAGAGAAAACCCGGGAATGTTCAGCTGGGAAATTAGGGACAAACTACTGAAAGACGGAATCTGCGACAGAAACAACGTCCCCTCAGGTACAGACAATTATAAAATATTATAACTATAACCGGAAGGAACGATGTGGAAAAATCATTTCATCTTCCCCGCTTAAAAGTGATGGGATCATTTTAATCAACAAAAACGAGCGCAAAATTTGTTGGTGTAAGGGATTCTGAACATTTTTTTGCTAATTATTTGATAATGAAGTATTTTTTAAAAGAATGATTTTACTTTTTTCTTTCTTTCTGTAACTTATCCGAACTTTTCCGTCTGACTCAGTGAGCGCCATCAGCCGCGTCATGCGCTCCAAATTCGGCGGAGCTGGTGAGGATGAGGAGGAGGATGAAGAAGTCGTGAAGAGGGCGATGGAGGAAAACGAGCCACGGACGAAACACAGCATCGATGGCATTCTGGGAGATCGATGTAAGTTCTTCATTTATGATTTCAATGCGCTGTGTGCTCATGTTACTGTCCAGGAGAATGTTGATAAAGAAAAAAAAATTAAGAAACGAATTTGAGTAGAAAAGTAAGATCTGGTTGTTTATGGCTTTTAAATGTTTAATTGTGTGTGGTCGGTTTTGTTGTCTGTAGCTTATGAGCAAGGCTTTTCAGGCTGGTGAAATCCGCTTGTGCTTTGCCGTTTGTTTGTATCAGAAAGAAAATAAATAATAATAATAATTTCGATATTACTTTCTGGAAATGTTTTAATTTTTAAAATTTCAGATGCTCACGCATGCGCATACACTTGTGAGAGTTAAACAAATAGTTTTTTCAAAATCAAACATTTGTGTAACTCCCAGGCCTGAGAATTTATTTCTTTTTTTAAACACTTAATCGGACACTGCGAATGAACTTCTGAGCACAAAGCATCGCGAGTCCATTTAGAGTCACACCTCGGTATGACGCACAAAAAAGCCAAACTCCAGTGAGCGGCTCAGTGGTGTACAATAAAATGCCAGGCTCTTTCAAAATAGGGAAAGAAAGGGAGGAGAAAAAAAAGCTGCGCTGACAAAAGGCCGGGAGAAGACATTATGAACCCGCAATGAGCGATGAATTATTCAGGGACACCAACAGGCCCAGTGCGACCTGGTTTATAGACTCCTCCAAAAAAGTGCCAGTTTGGAGGATTTCGTCAGTGTTTACAGAACAAATCACATCAAAGGGGAAAAAAAGGGAAGAAACCAGAATCAGACAATCACCTGTTGATTTTCGACCTGTTGAGGACTGAAATGAAACTGTTGCTATTGGAGACGTGATTGAATTTTTGAAATGCGAACTCTTGTTCTATTTTACCAGACGGGAATTCTTCTAAGAGGAGAAAATAAAATTAACATTGAGTTAACGCATTCCGCAGCTCACAAAACGCTCGCAGTTTTGTGAAATGTGGAGATGTGTTAAATTCACGCCAGTCAAATCGAACGGTTCCGTTACTGTTGCGCACGGAGCTTTTATCGCCGCTTTTTGTCTTTGCGCAGCGAGCATGACGCCTTCAGCGAGCGAGCGCAGGGAAACTCTTCACTCTTCACTAGATTAAACCCGAACCCTTTTATTTCTCTCCACTTTCATCCCAGAAAAAGTCCGCCCCTTTCCTTTCCGCCTAGGGCGCATACATTTAATGGAGTGACTGTGGGCACTTCCCTCCACCAGACGAGGAACATCCACAGTATTGATCAGGCCAGCTTGCTTGTTAAACTTCTTCAACTCATTTGTAAGGGAAGGGGGGGGGGGGGATACAAAATAAAAATCCGATTAGATTCTGATCGTAGATGGATACACCAGCAAATTATGATTTCATACGCATAATTTCTTCTTGACCCTGATTTGCTTCATCGCCCCAAGCCGAAGACCTAGTTGTTTAAATATGTTTAAAATGTAATTTGAATGATTTTTAGGAATTGTTTTAATTGTCAGAACAAAATAAACAAATAAATAGAAGTTTCTCCTTTCTCTCTCTCTCCACCAAATAGGTGACATCCTACACGCAATCATCTTTAAAGCACATTTCTCTATTGAGAAAAGTACAATTTCATTCTTGTCTCTTTGTGGAAGTAGTTGAGTTTTTCTTCTTTCCCCCCTCTTTTATGAGACTTCATTAGAATGTGAAAAGGGTGGTTTGGGGACTGAGAGAGTGTCTTCTGGCCAAATATTGATTAAGTAGGTGTTTGTAGAGGCTATTGTTGTGGTAGAGAGAAGCCTGTTGCTCTCTGCCCCTTTCTCTTCTACCACTATTGTTGGCTTTCCTTAAGTGCTAAGATCAAAGCTGACTCATTTAGATTTATTTGTCTGGGAAAAAAAGGACTGCTAAGGTTTGTGGGTTAAAGTATATATCAGGAAGGCCAATGGCATTGGTGAGTGGCTGGAACATTGTGGGAAAGGGTTTGATTGTTCCATTTCCTGCATAAGTGAAAGTAGACTTGACAAAGTTTAAACAACGCGTACGGTTGAGCAAGTTGGTTTACAATTTATATATATGTGTGTATATATATTTGTTAATAAAGCAGTCAAGCAACTCATTGTATCTTGGGTGTGTGATATTTACAGGAACACTGAATTGTGCAACGCTGTTCTTGTTCTTGGGATGTGTTAATTGATAGCATCCTTTCCTCCATACTCTTAGCACTTTAGCCTTTAGCGTCATACAATTAATTAAAGTAACCAAAGTCATCGAAGCTAGAGCAGCAAGTCTTGCAGGATCCATTTATGGCAGTGGGGTGAAAGGCAAAAAGAAGAAGAAGAAGGAGGAGGCGGGGGGGAAGAAAGCTCAGAAATACAAACAGTCAAAGGGATAACTTTTCTTTAAAAAGGGAGTCCCGTGGTGCCAAAATGAATGAGCTCAGTTCTTTCAAATCTGCCATGGTGAACGCAGTCAACATGTAATAATTGGTTTCATTGAGGTGCATTCCAACAATCTGCTGCCATTCTCCTGCCTCTATTGTCCAGAGGCAGGCAAATAGCCAGAGGGACAGGAGGAATCAAGTGCTGACAAAACATGAAAGATTTAGCTGCTTTTGTCAAAGGAGCTGAGTAGGACTTTGTTTGTGTAAATAAACTGGGTTACTGGCTCCCTGTGATTTTGGCATGGCTTTTGAATGAGGGGGAAATTTGGAGAGCGAGGAGAGCAGAAAGTCTGCAACTGCGTTCAGGCCTGTGCCGTATTTTAAAGCGGTCAGAAATGCGTATGTAATATAGGTTAATCTGAACCGCCAACAAAGGAGAAGCTATTGCAATAACAAACTTCCGCACGTAGCCGGCTACATACAGGCTCTTTAATCCAATTTTCAAGTTTCATAACTTAGGCTCTCATGAGGCATCTAAGTATATAAACAGATAACATTTCGGGCACACACAGGGAGCAGAGGCATCCAGGCAACATAGCAATAACCCTTAACTGTAAACAGAGAGAGAGATTTTGTAGAACATGCGACTGGAGTTTTGGAGGAGACAGGAGACAGAAGGCCTCAGTGCAACCAGAGGAATGTCTGCTATAGCCACATTTCCATTTTCCTCTCAGGGCTGGATAATGGAAAAATTTATATGTGGGGCTCACTCTGTGTTTTCCTGTGTTGAGAGTGCTTATGATGCTTATTTATCCTGTTAGACTGCTGGGAAAACAGCCCAAAATTCATAGATGGATGGGTGGATAGATACTTCTTTGCCCTTCTACTCTACTTAAAATACTCAGCACTTTCACATTTTGCTAGTCGGCACCACTCTCAACGCTCTCTCCTGCTCCAAAAAAGAATGGAAAAAATCCACACGGGCTGATCTGCAATTGAATGCAGACTCTATGCTTCATTAAAGCCTCTTTCTCTGTTGGCACCCACATTGTGATCCTCCAATATTAATTCAAAGGACAATTAATGAATGCGGGCCAACTTTGAAGTAATGGGATGGGGTCCTGCCCTGAGCCGGCCCCTCGGCGCTGATGTACTCTCTGCATTCTCCCCACTAACCCCAAAGACACTGTGAAGTTACTGAAAAAGAAGCATCGAGCAATAGAAGGTCAAGGAGAGGAGCCCCAGTAGAAAAAGAGCTCTCTATTTTCTTGGAAGTATTAGCCAAGCAAAAGTCTGTGATGGGGAGGATAAAGGAGCGAGGAGAGAAAAGGGTCGGGAGCGAGGGGACTCTCCAAAGAAGAGCCACAATGGGATAGTTAATTGAGTAAAGCCAGACAGCGTTGTCAATCACTTAACTTTGTTTAGCCTCAGGTTTTGTGAAGCAGTTTAATCCAGCACATTGCACATTACGGACGTGCCAACACAACTCTGCTGCTGTTTTGATTTATTTCTTTTTCTCACTCTGAACAAGGAAGACAACATTTTTTTTAAGTAAAGAAATGTGTGTTCTAGTTTCCAGCTTATTTCCTACCATTTAAGTAAAAATAAATAAATAAATCATAGACATTTGTAGGGTCTGAAAAATTAAAGTGTGGAATGTGTTGATGGTTTTTCTCTCTGAGTATCTGTGCAGTTTTGTTGCAGGGTCAGTGGCGAGGCTGACTCCGCTGCGGTGCTGTGTGTGTGAAAAGGTCAGGGGCTAACCTGGGGTCACTTCACTGTTAAAACTATCAGGCCCCAGGAAATGAGGTTATGATAATGTTTGGGAAAAGCTGTCAACGGACAAACCAGTGTCAGGATGTTACACCGAAGGATCCATGACGCACAAATAACCTTCTTTTTGTAACACGTACATCTTTCCTGCATCCGAGAACCATATTCCGGCTGTCCTGCGTCAGGTAATTGGTTCGGGTGTCTGTTTTGCCTAACAGGGCAGAGCTGATGGGGAGCTCTGCTGGTTGGTCTCTGTGTGACTGGAACGTGCGGCAGACTGGCCTGTTGCTGCAGCCCTGCGTGGGTTCTTTGCAGTTGCTTTGTCCGTGCCCCGAGGGTGGAAATGCCACCGTGAAACTGTCACCTAACTGCACTGCGGTGGAACTAAATAATAACCACCGCACACTGGGCACACATAATAGCCACGCAGGGCCATTTGTGCTTTTTTTGTCACCCTCACCGATATTAGACAGAGATACATCTTTCAACTTCATATTGCCGGCTATTTCTTTGTCCGTTAAGTGCTAACCTCCTCCGCTTATTCGCTCCATTTTTTTTTCTATGTCCATCACATCATCATCTCTCACTTTTTCTTCCCCCCCCCCCCCCTTTTTTTTTTTTTTCCCAGGCAGCTGCGGGTTCCTGGGGGCTCTTTAGCAAGTCAAGTGAGCAGCCCACTCACTCCCATTTCCCCCTTAACTGTTAACCCCAGCTGAGCCCATAAGCTGTCAGTTAACCATTCTTTCCCTCAGTGCATCTGCTCGCTCTGGCTCTATGTGGCATGCCACTATTTTATTCAGTGGCCCACTCGCACTGTGCTCTGTGGCCTGAAAGGGCCACATCTACTTCCTTGGGCAAATAGCTAGTTCATTTGTCTCTTCTGCCCTTTGTTTTGTGTTGCGAACACATGTCACCAGCTCAATTACCTTCTCTATTAACAGCCCCTGGAGGACGGGCTAAGCCAGCCCCTATCAAGATGAGACTATAAACTGCCACATATGCTCTGCTTCGCTTTCTCTTTCCTCTGTGTTTCCTCATTCCCTCGTTTCCCTCTTCATTTGAGACTTTCTCGTCTTTTTTGATTTCTTACTTTATTCCTTCCTTCAGTATGTACTTTGAGTCTCTCTCACACTTCTCTCTCCACCTCTTTGGTTTGTTTCTCGTTTCAAAGTGCATGTGTGTAAATTTATATGCATGTATGAGCGCAGTGTCTCTTCATATTAACATCTCTTGAAAGGGTAAGTGGAGGGGGGGGGGGGTGAATGCTTGGCAAGGCAAGCCCTGGCCGAGGTAGTTTCTGCAATACACAAGAGCAGCCTTTATTCCTAACAGTCGAAACCCTCTCTTGGGTTTTTTTGGCTTGTTTGAGGCTCGTTCGAGGCACTCCTGCTGCAGGTGAAGCTAATGGAACTGGACATTCCCCAAGTTCACATCTGTGACCCTCTGGAGTTTATCTTCCCTGCCTGTCAGTCTCCTCTCTCGATCAATATGTGGTTGGGTTTATCTTGCATGGTGGGTCTGCAGCACTGTCCTTGCC
Organism: Pundamilia nyererei; assembly: GCF_000239375.1. NCBI lineage: Eukaryota > Metazoa > Chordata > Actinopteri > Cichliformes > Cichlidae > Pundamilia > Pundamilia nyererei. Next base: position 4,103,354 of record NW_005187405.1, read on the forward strand.
CTCTGCATTTTATCTGCCTGCACGCTCGTCTGTGAATACACTTGGTTTTTTTTTTGTTTTGTTTTTTTTTAGTCTTGAATTTCTGATCAGGGAAAGGAACCTGTTGAATTCACTTGTTGAGCTCCTTAAACTGCGATAAACACAGTCATATCTGTTCTGCTATCTGAACTAGCTTCTTATTAGTTTATTATACTACATCTTGCTCTCTTTTGAAACAACTGTTTCGTGGATTATTCTTCAGCAACCTCAATTTCCGCTTGTGGGATAATAATCTATCTTTCTGTTAGGACGCCCGTCAGAGCCAGAGCCAAACTGTGAGGAGCGATGGAGTATTTTCAGCTCCCCGGTGCTTTAGCTCCAGCGTAAAATTTGATTTGGGTGTTTAAGTAAGGAGGTCGAGGCCTTCCTTTGTGCGGTTAGTATCCTCTTCTGTCGTTTTGTTGCAGGGAATGTGTGGGAACAAGCCTGCTTCTGCATCAGCATGCCTTAAAAACTGATGTCAGTGCAGGAAAGTGTTTTAAAAAAAAAAAAGTCAAAGATGCAGATGCAATGATGGGAGAGCAGAAGACAAGAGCAGTGAAGTAAATTGATGAGATTTAAGGGACAGGTCCTAAAGAATAACCAGCACCCCAATTTGCCTTAGCTTGGCACCCAGCACGCCTTCCCCATCATCTTCTTCAGGTGCCTTCAGCCTCCCATCTCCTCACCATGTCAACCCTTCAACTCCCCATCCCCCAACTTTGTGCCCCTCAGGCCATGGAGGGAGGGGATGAAGGGGTGCTCCCCTGCTGTGCCCCTCCACAGCCCTCAGTAGCCCTTCTCCAGACTCCTTTGTGCCCCCCCCCCTTTCTCCCTCCCACTCTTCATTCCCCCACTCAGCCCCTGGCTCTACAGCCCCCATCTCACCCTTCAGCCCCCTCCACTCCCCTGCTGGGCAGGTGACAGGCCCCTGAATGCGGGCCCGGGCGTCCCTGATGGCTCCTACAGATGGAGCGTGGTAATCGGTCCAATAGAGCCCTGCCACAGGCTTTTCCCTGCAAAGATACAAAGGCCTGGCCACATAACAACACCCCCCCCCCCCCCC
>NW_005187405.1:4104496-4116824 GCF_000239375.1 Pundamilia nyererei
TGACAAAAGCAACACTGTCATTTACCATTAAGGACACTCTGTGACGGACTCTTTTCTTAGTAGTTACTAATAATAAAAACAGAGAGGGAAAGGAGAAGGAAAGACAGAAATAAAAGGTAAAAGGGTGCAGGCGAGGAGATCCACCCCCAACCTTGTAGTTAACATGATATACAATGCCAATGGGGAGCTTTCTCCTCTGAGGAGTTTTATGAGTTCGCCTTCCCTCCCTCAAGAATTTTTTGCGTTTCTTGGCCATCATTCATTGTCTTTTTTTTTCTTTCCTTCTCTGTTCGCCCATTATTAAAATGGTAATGGCACTGGATATAGCTGTGCTCGCTTCCTCATCTTGAGATGTACTCTCCTCAAGTTGCTGATTTATAAAAAATGCACAGAGAAATACAAAATAAGTTTCCTTTTATAAGCAAAGTTTTACTTTAATCCAAAGTCTCTCTTTGTGTCGGACATGTATTTTACATATAAAATGTGCTTCAGTGCGTCTCAGGCCAAACTTTTACCTGGAAAAAAACAACACAAAAAACAGCCCATGCTCAGAGTTGCACTTTCCAAACCTATTGAAGCATCCAACCAATCGCTGATCGCCTATACACCTACGTGGCACCCTCAGTCCAAATGTAATAAAGAGCTCTTCTCAGCATCAGAATCTTGTGTGCTGGCGGTCCTTATCACAGCAGCATTCCCTCAGGCCAAATCCGTGTGTAATGCCTGGTCAGACACACACTGGCAACCAGCACAAACATTTCCTGCTTGGCTCCAGAGACTCCAGAGGCGAGGGGAGATCTCTGCCTCTAGCCCCCACCCCCTCCTTGTTGTCTGACTTGGCACTTTTTAATTAAAGCTTTAAATCTGAAGGGCAGAGGGAGAATGTCTGTCTGTTTGGGGGGGAATAGCCAAGCTTCGGTCTTCTGCTGAAGCCTTTCTGCTGCTTACACCTGTCCGTCTGGTTTTGAGCCACTTATTTCGTCTCCCTCGGCGTAGAGGTGTTTGCTGCATAGTTTGAGTGTCGAAAAGGTGCAGTGAACCCTCCTCATGAGCTTTAAGGGGTCCCTCTGGGGTGGATTTGGAAGTGGATTCCAACTCTGTCTTATTTCCATCTGTTTTTGACACATTGTCACAGTCTACATTCACCGAGTGAAAACCCGTAGCTCAGGCGCAGCAGATGCATGTTTGTGAGTGTGCATATGAGTGAGAATGATGGGGGGGGGATTGCACACACGTAATGGTGGACAATGGAAGACTGTCACGCTAGTTTGTGGAGCTTAATCATTATTTAATAGATGGGCAACCTCCCCCTCAAAATTCAGAAATGGTTGTCTATGGTCTCAAGCATTCAATGATTCCCTTCTTCTGCTGAATTAGGTCCCAATGGCTGTCTCCCAGTTACCCAGTTGCTCTCTCCTGCCCTCAACTGAACAAACAGATTAAGAAGCACCTGCAAAAGGCTGACTGCCTTTCACTATGGGACCCTATCGGCATAGGACACAGCATGGCTAAGACTGGAAGAGACACAGTGTCCCAGGGAATGGATACCCCAGAGAGATGTAGTCCTCTTTAATCCATGTTCAAGCAGCCTCTGGCTTTTGATCCCCTCAGGAACCACTGAGGAGTTTAAGGGAGCAGGAGGATACAATCTAAAGTGGCTCTGCACCATGTGTTGCACTCAGCACAATCTATTGTATCAGATCCTGCTATTGTACCCCAGCTTAGTATTTACTACAGTGTTTCATTCTGTGTCAGCCTGACTCCTCTGAATATCGAATTAACACAGAGTTTGTTTCCTGATCCCAGCCAGTCACTCAGACGAGGGCTCCGATGTGGACTCCGAGCCGGGTCTGCCTTTGAAGAGGAAGCAGCGTCGGAGTCGGACTACCTTCACGGCAGAACAGCTGGAGGAGCTGGAGAGGGCTTTCGAACGCACGCACTACCCTGACATCTATACGCGAGAGGAGCTGGCTCAGCGGGCCAAACTCACCGAGGCTCGAGTTCAGGTTAGACCCACGCACGCAAAAGTTTTGGAGACCTGAATCTTGACAGTATAGCAGTGTGCCAGTCCGTCATGACTTTGTGTCACATGGGCATTAAATAGCCTTGAGATGTTGCCACGCATTCCTCACAGCTATTAGACATGTGTTCCTCTAAAAACCCTTGACCCTTTGCCCCTGCACATGCAGACAGACAAAATGCAGATTCACTACAGCCACCGTGTGTGAAAACAGTGTCCTATTTTTGGCAAACTCCTCAAAAAGCGCTATGTTAAGATCATCAAATATCACAAAATAGACTCTTGTTTAAGACGGTTTCCTAATTATAGGGTTTAACAACCGTAACAACCCTCCAGCCTTATCTGAACCCAGCGACCAGCCATGGCACACAAAGCAGTAATGTGTGTCATTTCATTTCACTTTACAAATGTTAAGATCTCTGTCAGTTCAGCTCCTTGTAATCACACCGACTGGCCTGGCATGTGCACATATACCTTCACTGGCCTGATGGCAAACCCTATTGGGTTAGGAGAAAAATAAACACTTGCCTATGTTACTCTCTCAGGTGTGGTTCAGTAACCGAAGAGCCCGGTGGAGGAAGCAAGCAGGGGCTAATCAACTGATGGCGTTCAACCACCTCATCCCTGGTGGTTTCCCCCCATCAGCTATGCCCGGTTTGCAACCCTATCAACTGTCAGACAGCCCCTACCCTCAGACTTCTATAGCTCAAGGTGAGCATAGCTGAACGAATCTGAGCATACCTGAGTAATGATTTTGCAGATTTCTTCTTATCGCACATGTTTGTGTTTTTATAAGAATAATTGGATTTTAAATAAAATGTTTCATCTAATTTTATCCAGCAGCTTCTGAGCAGCCCAGCACAGTCCACCGACCGCAGCCTCTACCACCCACCTCTGTGCACCAGAGTGGGCTCAGCTCCTCAGCCAGTTCCCAGGATGGGAGCTCTGCGTACTGCCTGTCTTCTGGTCGACACGGCTTCTCAGGATATTCAGAAAACTTTGTGGCCCCAGCAGGACACACCAACGGCGTCAACCCGACCATCAGCAACAGCCTCTCACCGCAGGTCAGTCTGCCAATCTGTTGTTAAAATACACAGCAATACATTTATTGCCAAGTTATTGTACTTCTGCATAAACAAACATTAATTAGACTGAAATACAAGCACACACCTATCCACACATAACAAAAAAAGAAGCAGTCCTTCGCTGCGGTTCAAGAAGTCCACCATATGTTGGAATAATGACACACGAGCACTCGCACTTCTGTGTGTGGCCTCGTAGACAGCTTTGCAGCGACACAGATGACACCTTGTTAGGCTAAAGAACTCGGTAGCTTTTCATTTTTGTTTATTCCGACGGGTAGCTTGATGAATTTAAAATGTGGCAAACGTCAGTCTTTGGAGGGGCAGAAAGGACCAGACGTGAGGAAGGATGTACGGATGTCGGATGATGACACAAATCAAAACTGAAAAGACAATTATGGTCGATTACACAGTCATCAGTGTCCATCAGTGGCTCCCTACCAGCTCAGAAGATAGACTAACAGGCGTAAAACGAGCTTTTAACCGCCACAAAGGGTGGCGGGCTCACATGCAATGCATGCTGAGTCTTAATTCCCATGAGAGAGAATCTCAGACTCCTGTCAGGCTCAGATAAAAAAACAGCTCCGGGCAGGTTTCTTACTTTGTGAATGCCTGAGGATGTATATACCGAGAAAAAAGAAGAAGAAGAGCTTTGTTGTGGCCACTGAGGTGCACAGTTAGAAAGCAGTAGGTGGCACCATTGTGGCTGAAGCTATAACTGACCACTTTGGCAAACATCTGAAACATCTGGTTTTAAATGCATTCAAAGTTAGTCATGTCTGCTAACTCATAATTTGTAAATGGTACGCAAGCTTGCTGGTAGCAGCCTTCCTGTAACTGAGCTCATGCTTGTGGGCTGAGTTTCCTGCACCCACAGGGTCACCAATGGACTTTAACTCCAATAAAGAGGCCAAAGGTGCTGTGGCCTCATGGATGGTTTCAACATTAACCTTAGTGGGCCGCTCTGCATTTAAACGGACATCTCATCTTGCAAATCGGACGGCATGCCTCGAATGTTTTCTCAGTCTGGAATTGCAATCACTGAATGTTCCAGTGTCTTAATTGATTGGAATGAAGTAATCTAGCCCTTCGTAACAAGGTGTGTAATTTATGTAAATGACTCACTTTGTTGGCTAATTTGTTTTAATTTATGTATCCATTGCAGCTGTTTGAATGTACATTACAATGCGTTTTTCTCGATTTCAGATGAGGATAGAATTAATTTCCCGATTTTAACTTAATAAGGCAGAGAAAATGAGAATTTATTAAATTCTATGACATTGATAGTTAATACCTCAAGACCTCTCTGCACTCAGAAAACTTTACTTCTTCAGTTTCGTCATATAGCTACGTAGCTTGGTCAAATTTGTATCAAATCCTTGCTGGATTTATCCGTTTATCTGACCTCCAAATTTGTCTATAATATCTGATCTACTCTACTGGATCCTTCAGAAGTTTCGGGGTTTCATTCAACTCCAGATATGGAGAGGACCGTGGAGTTTTGATATGGATAAGGTTTACTTTAGATAGATGATATTCTTGTCTGAACAGTTAGCTCTGCTTTGGGAGTAGCGTTCACGCCAGTGGTTTCCCTTTCTCCTGTGTCTCGCTGCTGATCTGGTGCATACCAAAGCAATCCTTTCTCACCAAGGAAGCAAGCGGCCAGGATTTGCACCCCCCCGAGTCCTAATCTCCGGAACAACCTCAAAACAGACACATACTACCAGGACCTGATGCTGTTTCAGTTGGAGACAGAGAGGGCATGAGTACCTAGATCAGACAGAAAGCCATGCAAATACAACGCAAACTAACCTTTGCACACACATGGTGCATGCATTTCAACACAATCATGTGTACTATATGTTTTATTTTGTAAAGAAACACCACGTGGGGAAAAATGTTAAAAAAAAAAATCTTAATTTAATCAGGCAGTCTGAGAACAAAATCTATTTTACAATAACAGACCAGAGAACATGAAAGACTCACAAGAACAAAACTGGATGAAGACACAATCAAGGAATCCTTAAATACAATTCGTAGATTCATAGCAAAAACATGCACGGGGAATATCTAAGATTAAGTATTCATTGGATATTGAGCTGCAATTTGGTAGGAACGGGGGAGAGGGATGTGAGAGTGTAAATGAATACCAACAGTGAGAAATCCATCCAAACTTTTCATACAGCGAAGAACGATGGGTGTGAAATTTGTCATCTCATTTTTTTTCTTTTTTCTGGGCTACATTACAATACAAACGATCTCACATGGCCAAAGACACAATAGCTTTAAGGCTGAAGGTACTGCGACATGCAAGGCCTAGTTTCATTCATTATTAATCAAATATTAACTAAAAAATAAAACGTCTTAATTACTAAAACATGACTGAATTGTATTGTTTGAAATCTACGTAAACAGAAGTTGAGATATCAGCCTTGCGTGTTCAAAAATATTTAGACTGCACAAATGGAAACTAAATACTAAAGGGGAAAAAAGAAAAAATATGTAAAAATAACTGAAGAAATTAAATAGTTTGAACTAATATAGCAGCTTTTAATCTTAACTAAGTTCAATTAAATGCATCACAGTGCATTTCTGATTGACAAACGACTCATACAACAAGGGTGGAAAACAAGGTGCTGGCCTGCCATTTGAATTAAATGGAGTTCAGTGTCTTGTCCAGTATGTTGATAAGCTGGGGATCAAACTGGCAACCATGCCACTAGAAGACTGCACTTTTTATCACCTGAGCCACGGCCACCCTCGAAGCTGCCTCTGTAGCATACATGTGCGTGTGTGCGCCAACTGACTGTCCGCTGTGAAAGCCTTTGTTTTTTAAACCACTTGGCGCTACTCATTCTTTATCTTTTTCTTTTCAGTTAGACAGTTCCTGGTTTTGCTCTTGGCTTCGGCTCTGCGTCCTCCTACACGGACTGTAATTCTTGTTCTCCCTTTTTGTCCATTTTTAGACATTTTAATGACTTCACTTTGCCTCTCACGCAAACCTTTGTGCAGCTGTTCCCGGTGGATCATTGATACCCCTACATCCCTGACATCGGAGCAAAAAACTGCTAATACACATACACGTGCGCATGCAAACACCTACTGCTGCATGCTTGTAGGAGATGTAGCGCTCAGACACATATGCAAACACACCCCACCCCTCAATCCCACCTAACCTTTGACCTCTTCGCCCTCACAAGGACACTGTGGTTTTTGTCTCAAGAGAAAGTGAGATGATTAAGGGAAAGTGAAAGCGTGAAAGTGAAATTTGCTTTTTTTTTTTTAGGCAGAATTTAAGCAAAAATAAACATCACGTTCTCAGCGTTTTTGTTTTTAAAATCAACACTGAGCAAATTTAGACACTTTCTTTTTTTGTTGGTTTAATTTCGAGGAAATGCTACGAGTTCTCTAGTGTAAACAATGAGAGAAAAATACTCCAATATTTTTATTAACCTGCTTCTGCAAATACGACATAAGAACTATAGCAGATTCCACTAGTGGGCTAAAGCTTTGGCCACTGTTAGCTTCCTATTCCGAATAAAGAGAACCATATGTGTGACGGAAGCTAGTAATAATGTATTTATGACAGTGAACAGGGGGGGAGAGAAGAAGCGCTTACACTTCAGCCCACCTGTGTGGAGTGGATAAAATGAGTGTATGATACTGCCTTGGGATTTTTCAAAATTTACTTTGCAATATATTTTATTTTGAAGGTCACGCTGTAAGTAGAAAATCTCTTCAATTAAATCCAGTTCCTGTTCTAAACAATCAAGACTTCCTCTGTCTGCCTTCAGGTGATGGGCCTATTGAATCCAGGTGGAGTACCACATCAGTCCCAGAGTGACTTTGCCCTTTCCCCATTGACTGGGAGCCTGGAGCCCAATGGTGGTATGGCTGCTAGCTGTCATGGTTCCCAGCGCCTGGAGGCTCTACCAGGCCTGACCAGCATGCCCGCCCTGCCTAGCACTCAGTCTTACTGCCCGCCCTCCTACTCCTCCTCAGCCTATGTGGACCACCACCCTTCCTACCAGTATGGACAGTACAGTCAGAGCAAGGTACAATGTAATTTTTTTAATTTTTGTTATAATATTGTAACAAAAACACTAATTCATACCGACTTCCAACCTGATTTAGGTTTGTTTAAAGGCCTAAACCATAACCTCTGCTTTAATTGCGCAGATCCTTCTGATGAGTGAGCTTCTCAAATCGCCCAGCACTGCGCTGAAATTACATTAAACTTTAGGGAATGCTTGCAGCGCGGTTACCTCAGTTTACATTACCATCATCGGGCTATCCACGTGGCCCGAAGCTTATCCCAGCACACACGTTTTCACTCACTGTCCTTTCGTGACCCCTGCGTATGATGAGCTTGCCCATCAAATCTTCAGTCTAGCTCACCTAGCCATGTAATGACCCCTGTGTAACAAAGATCGCCGCCAAAATGAAAGGACTCGTGTCTCGAAGTGCGTTTGACAGGCCAGAGGGGAGTGTGCGGTCTGCTGTTAGGCCTGATCTGAAGTACACTACCAAAATGTTGACTGGCCCATCAGTGGCAACATCTTGATGTCATTAATTTAGTCAGTCCTGGGAGGGACTCATATGTAGCTGGGGGGGTGGGGGGGTGGGGGCAAATGGATGTGTGTCTATGTGTGCGTAGGCGTGTACGTGTATCTGCATAAAAGCAGGGTAAGAGGCTTTTTAACAGGGGGTGATTATGGCCCTTGGCAGGTCCGGATTAGAACCATGTGTCCCACTGGAGGTCAGATTTAGAGTTGTTATTGATCAGTGAAGCAGTGCCAGAGATCCAGGCTAAGGCTCTGTCTCGGCGCAGTGTAACCAACCTCACCAAGTACAAACTATGTCCAGACTTATTCTCAGAGCTTTCTCAAAGCTTCTCATTCCGAAGTTTACCAAAGGGTCCCAGATTTCTTTCCCACCTGCTCTCACCATCCCTCCCTACCAACATCACGTCTCACATTTAACTGTCCATTTCACACTTAAACCTCCATGAGATTTTCTGTTGTATGTAAATAAAATAAACAAAGAAAATAAACTTTTTATGTTCCCCTTAGGTGCCTTTTATTATTTGAAGCTCCCAAGGTGGTGTGAAGAAGAGGTTTGCCAGGCCTCGCTGACATTTGTCACTGGAAAACACCACCAGCCGCTGCCTCTGACAACTTCCCCAGGACAGCAAGACATAGTGTGGGGGCTAAAGCGATTCAGACATTCTCCTTTGGCAAGAAGTGAACGTTCTGAGATGAAGGTGAAGTGATGAAGGTAGTTGTCTGGGATAATCAGAACCAAAGGCGCGGTCGCTCTTGTTACCCGACACTTGCTTTGCTTGTGTGTCATGTCATGCTCCAAGAACCAAGCGCTGATCATTCACCATGCTTCAAGAGGAAAAGTAGGAGGGCGGGGATATGAGAAGTAATTCCACTCAAGACCTTTTAGTATTTTTATTTTTTAAACATGTAGCAGAGATGCAAGCTAAGGTAGACTTCATAAGAACTTCTGCTCTTCTAAGAATGTCTTCATCAAAACCGTGTCATGGAAAATGATATTAACTGTAAATTAAGTAACTCTTTGGCGATCAACGTGTGACTACACCGGGAAAACCAGCAAGAACACATGAACTGAAGCCACGTGGAGTCATTGTGAATCCGCTGCAACCCAAAGAAAGTGCAATACAGTCATACCTCATGTAATGTAAATGAACGTGCATCAAATGTTCCCCAGTTATAACCTCAAAAACACACTCTGTCTTCGTAATGTCATTCATTTTGGGTTGTACGCACTGAGCAATCAGGGGAAGTCATCAAGCGATGAATGATAGAACATATAGTTGTGATGTCATTAAGCCAAAAAAAAAAAGAAAAAAAAATTCTCTGCCAGTGAATACATTATTCAGTTTGACAGTTAATTTTTGCTTTTGCATGTGTTTAACTAGTTTTTTTTTCTTTTTATAAGGAACTTGCAAATATTACTTCCACTTCCTATTTATTTAGTCTTCATGTGTCTTTTCTGTACGTCCTCCTGTACAAGCACATGTAAGTGCTTCAGTAAGTCTTACATAATGCTCATTCGTTATGTTTTTTTTCTTTTTTTACACTCTTCATTTACAATGGCGTAAAACTGTTTTGTTGGTAAAAACATTTTGTGTAAAATATAGCACTATTTACTATTTATAATAAACGCATAAAAGTGGACAGTTGTAACACTGAATTGTGTAATTTGTGGAATGCATTTAAAAACATAGGCATGGATAAACTGTTTATCTGCACCTATCTACAACAGAATAATATATGAATAAATCAGCCCCCAGAATCTTACTACCTTTACAGAGAATAAATTTGGGGAGGGGGACCTCTAAAGATGGTAAGAAGAAGGTTAAAAAGAATCTGATGGCGTAAAGCACCTTGGAGCGACTAAAAGTTCTTTCATAGTGTTTCATAGTTTCCTTCTTTGTTGTTTCCTACCTGCTTTTTAAAGATGGGGTGCATTTCTGGATCACTAAATCATAAATATATCTCCTTTCATAAACACTCCTTCACACCCTTTAATGACTAAAGCAGAGCTGCAGTAAATTATAAAGGCACAGAGTGGGGCATTAGTCAGTCACATGGCTATAGATGGTTTGGAAGTCTCTTGGCACACACCACTAAACAGAAACACACACACACACACACACACACACACACACACACACACACACACACACACACACACACACACACACACACACCAAAACAAGCCAGTTGGTACATTCTTTAAAAGGCTACAACTTTACCTGCCTTTTTTGTTTCTCTGAGCTCAGCTGTGCAGCTGTCCACGCCATTCATGGTACATATCTAAAATGAGGACGCGAGCATCAATGAAAAACACGGACGTTTGTTTAGTGCTTTCATGTGTTTTCAGTACTTTGTGTCTTGAGATGTGTGTTTAAATTTGTTTATGCTGAGTATTTGTGTCGAACGTGATAAGATCAAGGAAAGATTTAATTTCACTGTTTTCTTTGCTCTCTCCAAACTTTTTTTTTTGTGTGCAAGCGTTCAACTTGTAAGACACAGCCAGTGAAAAAGCCAAAGGGTTTGCTTTGGAGCTCAGTGTCAGTCAAGCTGCAACACACTGGAGACAACTTAACCTCTGACCCCAACACTCTTTGAAATGAGTAGACTACTTGACCGGAGCTGACAACAATCCAAGTGTCTCTGCAGCATCCAACCCCCAAATTGAAAGTGAAGGAAAGAGTACAAAGAGGATGAGCTACAAAAAGAGAAAAGAAAAAGAGGTTATTTCTGGAAAAAAAATAAGGGGGGGATTCTTATAAGGACTCTGATGAATTTCTGGTCAAAATGACATCTTTACAGAAATCATTAAAAAAAAAAGAGTGCAGTTGTGCACATTATGGCTGCAAAAGGAAAGAAGTGGGCTTCTTAATATCTGAAACACCACCTTATCAGGTCTCCACAAGAATGGGTGGGAGGCTCACGGCATGCCTTTCCTAAAGCGGCGAGTGACTGCCTCTAACACTTGCCATTCACTATCCCCTTTAGTTCTCTTTCCTCCCTGTGTCTTTTGCTTTATTGTGATTCTTGCTGAGCCTCTTTCCTGCTGCTGATTTGAAAATGAAGACCATGAACCGGACCCTCCTGCTTTCTCTTTTAAGCAGATGCAAGCAGATTCTCGATGACACTGGGACAAACATCAGCGAGCGCCAGTTCAGTGGGACCGTTTCCAACACCACAGTGAGCTCTCTCTCCAACATCGGTCCAGCTACCACCGTCTCCACCACCAGTTCTAGAGAGACCTATGACAACGCTCACTTCTATATCCTGTTTGTAATGTTCTTCTACTCTTTCCTCGCCATGACACTTTTTAAATGCTTTATAGACAGCGACGAAGAAAAAAAGGATCCCTATGAGGAGTTCATAAAAACCGGGCGGCCGTCAACACAGGCATTCAACGCAGACCACATGGCAGAGAAGTTTTACTTTGAAGAGGAGAACAGCCTGTGAGCCACGGGCTTTCTAAGGAGAAGGAGAAGGAGGGGTATGAATGCATACGGGGGATGTTTTGACAGTCACCAAGCCAGAAAAACGTCAGGGCAGACTACTCAGGCAAGACCTGCTAGTGATTTTGAAAAACCTGTAGTAGATTCATTCCCCCCCCTTCCATCTGACAATCAGGAGCCTTATGCAAGCAGGCTGTTCGACAGGCAGGAGGAGACGGCTGCCTCTGATGATCTGAGAGATGGGTGGAAACATAGAGAAGTGTGGGTCAATGGCAGGCCGGAATCTCCTCCTGTGAGGCCCAATCAGGATCACTAACAGCAGGGCCTTCAACATGGGTACACCACAGGGAACCTGGGATTCGCAGCAGACTGAGGGTGGTGCAGGGCAGAGACTCAGTGAGTGCGTGTGTGTGATAAAAATGTGTGTGTTAACCAGCCATTTAATTATCTGTAAATTCCGCTTGAACTTTTTACAGCATTATTTTTATTTGTCAAATAAAAACACAACAAAAACACAACAGATAAGCGTTATTTAAAAATATATATAACTGTATATTATATGTTTTTAGACAAACAAGTTCAACAGTAGCCATATGCTTGTGAAAAGACAGTATTTTTCTAAAAGGATGAAATGACATCCAATTCTCAAATTGGTTCTAATTAGACCCAAAGCTCCGTGGAATATCCAGGACCCAGCGACATTCCTTTGCCATTACATTGTAACTGATCTGTGGAGACTTGACGCACGGCTACAGGGCCGCCCCAACCTCTGCGTGACCCCACATGATCTAAGTTTACAAAGCTGTGGCGAAACGTGAACCCACGACTCACTCTACAGAATTAACTTCAGGGATTGTGCAGAGGATTGTGCAAAGAGAACACACGCTTCTCATTTGCGCAACGCAGCGCAAACGTTACCTTCGCGGAGAACAGGAGGACGCTTCAAATTAGCAGACCGGTGTGTGCCAAAAAGTGATCGCCTGCCAATAACTGATTTCCAATGTTTCCATGTGTTGTGTATGTGTAATGTCTTCACGTATATTGGTAAATAGACTTTAGTGAACAGGATTTACAAAGGATCTATATACAAATTTAAAAGTTACTTGTTTTTTTTAATGTATCTTTATGAATCTTAGTTATACCCGCATTATAACCAATCTGGTCTTTTTTGTCAACTTAAAATATGTTTACAGAACTATTCTTATATTTGTTGCA
>NW_005187405.1:4116969-4128608 GCF_000239375.1 Pundamilia nyererei
AAAAGTGCTTCTACCTTGTGACAATAATGGTGTTTGTGGCTCAAGTGACTTGCAATCATTCATGAGTGACACATTTGACATATATTTCGCATATAGGCCAACAAGTCCTCTACAGCAGTTTAAATACGGAAAGTCCCTTTTTTGGTAAATACCGGAAATCACCTTTTGGCAGACAGTCACTTTTTGGCAGCTACAGTGTGATATGCATCTCGGGTCATCGCGCAGACACGGAGTAAAAGTAAAGATACATAATAATAAACTAAAAATGCAAAAGCCTTCTTCTGGATCCTGCAGAAGTTAAGTTTCCGGGGTCAAAGGTGGGTCTGGAGCGACACCGGTCTAATTTGAACTATCCGCCACAAAAGGTTATGCCAATCCCCGAGGCCATGTGGAGCTGTTTCCTCTTTTTCACTCATAATTACATTTTTGTCTCATCCTCCTGGCATGAAGAGTTTGGGGTCACCACCTGTACTAGTGTACAGCACCGACTTCACGTTTGGAGCATGACTGCGAATATTTTCTGCGTGGGTTTACGTCATTTTATTACCCCGTGACTTTAGCTGTTTACCTGCAAACAATCAGAAATAGATATGATATGACTTTTATTGTCTCAGTTGATTAATATATCAGATGTTCTTGGTGCAGAGCCTTCACTGTTTCACCGGAGATGTGGAAAAACATGCATGCAAAACACATATATTTTGTTTGTTGTTGTTGTTGTTGTTGTTGTTGTTGTTTTTTACTGATAATGTCACTTCTTTTGTATCTTTGGAAATTGGATAAACGACTCAACCGAGGTCTTTAAAATAGACTTTAAGAAAATATTACCTGTTATGTCATCTGAAAAAACGTGCCAATAAAATCCACACAAACTTTTAACTACAGTGCTGGATTGCACTAACATCTGTGCCACTAACGTCAAAGACCTGGGAATATGCTGCCACCTGCTGGCAAAGATTATTCGCCACTAAACCGTTTACTGGCAATATTTTCTCCTGCTACAAGCGTCACCCACGGCCAAGTAATTGTGATAATAAAACGAGCTGAAAAAAAGTTTGTAGATGTTCACGTGTGCATTAATCAGGGCCATACCATTAATTAGGCTGACTGGTTCACATTGCTTGAGTATCAAAATGGCAAAAGATGACAAATATGCCGAAGGGGAAATTGGCTTCCACCTGACATTCGTACACACCACACACCACAAACACAAAACAACAAAAATAAGCAAAAACTAAAACAATATACAGAAAATTTTGCTCTCCTTGCATCTCGGGGTTGATTGTCACCCATGCTCATGTTGAGAAATTTGATGACTGGAGGAATAATGGATGATTTTGATCTGTTTTTCTTTTCTAAACAAAAGGGGGGCAATAGCACTGTGTAGACAGTTCAAAGGAGAGGAAAGATTCCTAAAAAAAACCCTTATCTTAAAAAATAAAAATTCCTTTGGGATTACATGAAGCTAGGACAGGTTGGAATAAAGGTGATACTTAGGGAACAGAAGCTCCAACAAATGAAGCCGTGCTTCTGCTTCTGCTGTTCACTTCATATTTGTGAACTTTTGTCCGTTTTTCTTCAGTTTTGTCCAGTTTGACAAACGTCTTTGTCTTGATTTGAGTGGCCCGTTGTTCCAAACACTCATGACTGCTCAGATATAAGAGCATTACCTCTGAACAAATAGCATGAAGGGCTCCCACTCATATGCTAAAATATTTAGGTGCCTAACAAAATCTTTTACATTGATTCTAAATGATGATCCCCTTTTAGATTAGCTCCATAGGAGCTACAGCAAAATACACCAGGGTGTTTTCTCATGGGAACCTTGAAATCAAAGCTGGTGCTGTGACGCATTGTTAGATAAAGATGCTTGAAGACGGGCCATTAAGATCCCCAGTCTTGCCTGCTCTAGCATTAATGTTTATTTTTTTCTCCCAAGACAGTGATACATTTTTACCACATCATAAATATCATTCTCATCCCTGCCAAATAGAGCTATATATTTGTATTAATATGACTTATTTTCCAGGGATTATAATAATAGGGTTTGATTGACAAAATCTCAAATTCTTGTCTTCAGACACACTGGTGTGCCTTCCCATCACCATTTGGGAAACACTGCTTTGCATGCATAAAAAAGTAATGATTTATTTTCTTTTCTTGAACACACATGAAGAATCTGCAAGAAATCAGGATAATTAAATGTGAGCTAATATAATCTACAAAAGGAAACAATAAATTCTTAGTTATTTAGCACAACACACACAGAAAAAGAAAACTACCACAAATCAATTAAACCAATCTATCTAACACAGTGGAATATACATTATGAAATATGAAAACATATGAACAAAAAAATGATTTCTATTTGTTTATTTGCTACAATGAATGTGTTTATAATTATGCAAGATTACATTAATCATGGCAGAAATAGAGGCTAAGTCATTAATGTCATTGATTTTCAAATGAAGTTCAAATGAATGATATATTACATGTGGGTTTAATGTAATTATATTCTAACAGCACTAAAGCCAAGCCTCAGCAGCACAGGCATGTTTCAGAGTATCATATCTTAGTAAGTGTGGCTATTTCCTTGACCACAGCAGACTGGATTTGTACGGTGAATTATTTTTCTGCCAGATAATTGTGAGAATTTCTTCATTTTTTCTAGATTTTTCCCATAAAATTGGAAGTGAAGTGAAATCTGTTAAAAACCCTTATAATCTAAATATATGGTCAACATTCACATCTGTGTAAAACATTCCTCTATGCTTTTAATGTGAAAAGAACCTGTCAACTCAGCGTTGGATCTTGACAATAGTTAGTAAAGAGTAAACCCTGTGACTTTTATTATGAAAAAAACAGAAAAGAGTGAATCAAACAAAGCACATGTGCTATAAATGTTTTCTTTGATTGAGTTTAAAATAAAAACTAAATAAGAGCTCAGAAGGATGTAGATGCTGCTACATGAATGCAAACATAGAGTGCTTTATTAATTCTGAAATAGTCAGTTAACTTTATTAGCTTTTAATAGCTTATTTATATTTAGCAGATGAGTGTTGGAGTCTGTCATCACGGTGTCGTTTTATCCAAAATCACGCTTTCATTGCCCAAAGCCTCACACGGGTTTGACCTTCACTGCGCAGCCCTTACAGCTCTCCTGGAAAAGTCCCTGAAGCTATGAGAGAGATGAGAGTGATTACTGACAAAAGTATCATTGATGCATGTTGTTGTTTTTCTTTTCACTGTAACGTTTACTGTACATTTTAATGCTGTTTGTACTTACAAAAGATGAAATTTCTAAAATTGCTTGTTCTTGGACTTCAGAACGACATTGAAAATTAACCTTTAGGAGAACAATCGCTATTTGGGCAGAAAGAAAGAAGGAATTGCATGTTTAGAATATAATTTAACGTGCAAACTAGAGTAGTTTAAACATTTGGTGATTAGACACTTTTTTCAGGAGTAACACAAACAATGTGAATGTGTAAATGTGAATTTTTGAAATAGCTCTTAAATGGTGACAAACCTGTAGTTGGCTTAGTAGAGACGGAAGAAAGTGTTGGTGAAACGGTGGATGCTGAGACAAAGAAGCCGTTATGATATTTATTGCAGATGTAATGCTGTAGCTTTTTGAGCAGTCTCTGCTTGCAGCGGGAACATTTGTAGTCAAATGTAAATGTGTGTATTTCTAGTCTCTGTGTTTGTCTTCACTTACATTGTCCACAGGTTGAACTATAGTCAGGACAGCAGTCACCCGATTCCACACAGGCCTCGTCACAGAAACACTCTCTGTTACAGGAGCTGTTCCGACCAGCGCAACATAGAACTGGTGGGCCCGCACAACCAGTAGCACCTTGAACACACAGAGACAAATATGTAAAAGATGTACTGGTGGACTCATGTGAGCACATGCACATTATTATTTAGAGAGTATTTCTAACTACCTGGACAAAGGTTACCATTAATACTTCTACAAGGTAAAAACATTTATTTTGCATTTTGATTTGAATGAGGTGGCAGCACGGTGGCACGGTGGTTAGCACTGTTGCCGCACAGCAAGAAGGTCCTGAGTTCAATTCCACCATCAGGTCGGGGTCTTTCTGTGTGGAGTTTGCATGTTCTCCCCGTGTTTGCGTGGGTTCTCTCCGGGTACTCCGGCTTCCTCCCACCGTCCAAAGACATGCAACTTGTGGGGATAGGTTAATTGGATAATCCCTAGGTGTGAATGTGCGAGTGAATGTAAGTGTGAATGGTTGTCTGTCCCTATGTGTTAGCCCTGTGACAGACTGGCGACCTGTCCAGGGTGTACCCTGCCTCTCGCCCTATGACAGCTGGGATAGGCTCCAGCGCCCCCCGCGACCCTGAAAAGGATAAGCGGAAGCGAATGGATGGATGGATTTGAATGAGCTTGAAAGTTAATATTTGGTATGACCACCTTTATTCTTTAGCACAGCATGAAATGTTATAGGCAAGCTTTCCTGTCATGTCTTTAAGTATTCTCAGGAAAATGAGTATAAAAGGAACCGCTGTCCAATGAGAAGACCTTTAGAAAGCCTGGGGAACTATTGTTCTGAACTACTTGAAATAAAATAAAATAAACAAAAAATAATGATTAAAAATCTATAAAGCAACAAAAAAAAAGAAAGGAAAAAAATCTCATAAAAAAAAAGAAAAGCTCATTATTTTGTCACTGAGCACACTCTGAGTGCTGCTGTTTATTTTTAAGGTGACAGCTGTACAATTTGTAAACATGAAAGCTCAATGTCCCGCAGCCTGATAAAGGAGATGTGCAAATCGCTTCAGTTTGTCTGCAGAGCAAAGTGAAATTAATTTGATTGATTTATTGATTTTTCTAGTAACTATAATGCCAGCAGTTTAAAAAAGAGAGATAGCAGAAGATTAGAATAACATAGCAACATTTGATACATTTGCAAACATTAACAACAACATTACTGAAAATTCAAATAATGTGAACATATGTGAAGTTTCCCGCTAAATTTTCTTTGCTGCACCATTAGCGCGCTGCCTGCTGTAACCCTAATTATTATTAATAAAGTATTCTGATTCTGATTCTGATTCTGATATAAGCCCCTTAACACCCCACTTCAAAATTAATATGTCATCTAAACATTTGGACCTCCGCATATTTACCTGAAAAAACACATAAATGCTTGTAAGTACAACCTGTACAGACAGAGGCAAAACTAAGTGCTTAAGTCCTGTGAAAAACTCAGACTAGAAGAAGCTTCGCAACATAAATCATGAACACTAAGCTCTTGTTGAGCGAACGCCACCTTCTTCTTTTTCTACATTAAATTTATGAAGTTAATTTCAGTATAGAGACTCACAGATAAACATCAAAATTGAAAGCATAAGAAATACAATCCTGCATTTATAACCATCGTTCCCCCCTTTTTTGTACAGATAGTGCTTCTATATATTCTATATAAAGAATTATGTGTTACTCACTGCTGTAAGGAGGCAGAAAACCTGTCAGGAGTAAGAAACACCAAACTAATGACCAAAACCAATCCATGACTCTGACTGTTTGGTTAACTGGAGATGAAGGTAATGACATTTCCAAGTGAATCACATTGACTTATGTAAAACAGTTGACTTCCTTGTTGATTCACTGATGCCTACTGTGTTGCATGTTCAGGTTGTAGGCATGTAGAAAACTATTTCCTTTTCCTGTCTAATTATAATTTGTGACAACCAATTTAATTATGAAGCCTTTTTGTAAACTGGCTTTGATTTATCTTGTGGAGGATTTAGTTAATGTCAATAGAAAATAACCATTGATTGAAATAATGAATAAACACAGTAATATCATAGTATTCTCAGAATAATCACACTTATTTCACAGTCTAATCCTGAAAAAGAACACAGCAAAATCTCCAGTGTTAAATTAATACTAGAGAGTGTCTATAGGGGTCCACACCTCTGAGTGTTAAATACAACACTGTTGACAGTGTCATATGTTTAAAAGTAACCTTGGCAGTTTTGAAGATTAACAATGGCTAACACTGAGCAGTGCTGATTTTCTAACACTGGAAAATAACTCAAAATGTTAGAAATATTCCAGTGTTAGAAAATCAGCACTGCTCAGTGTTAGCCATTGTTAATCTTCAAAACTGCCAAGGTTACTTTTAAACATATGACACTGTCAACAGTGTTGTATTTAACACTCAGAGGTGTGGACCCATATAGACACTCTGTTGTGTTAATTTAACACTGGAGATTTTGCTGTGAATGACTTAGATGTATTTCTTGGCTGGACCTCAATGATCAAATTTGAAGCTAGAGCTAGAGGGATTCTAGTTTTATCAACCAGAAGTTCATACTAATCACAGGTGGCTGGGCTTAACAGTGTTAAGGCCACAGAATAGGTGCGTACTATACAAACCATTCTTTAATCGTTTACCCAATTCAAGTGTTGTCTATGTTTGTCGCACATGCTATTTCTTTTTGTCCTTGTCTTTTTGAAAGTCAGTCTCTGAGGGAACTCTGATATTTGAATTAGCAATAGACCCTATCTATGGAAATAAACAATTTGATTATAAAATAGGATTTAACCACCTCCCTTATGCTTTCCTGTTGTACTGACATGCACTTCCACTGAAGATATTTTGATCTTAAGTCTAAACTGTTATCCACAGGAAGATATTTTTGATTGGCAAACTAATAAACAGCTAAATTATCAATCTGTCAACTGTAATAAACCACTCATCAACTGAAGGCCCCATCATTGTTTGTCAATTCAAAATCTTAACAATTACACCACTCTGTATTAACAAGTACTTGGTGATAGTGGGAAGGAAAAAGTCACTGGAAGAATCCCCCAGCAGAGCAGGCTCAGGGAGGGACAGCCACCTGAATGGGTTTGAAAGCGGAAGACAAGAGAAAAGACTATAAGAAAAAGAGCCACACTTGACATGCCAAAAATGATACATTGAATAACAATAAAAAAAATTAGATTAATTAGAATTAATTTTAAAACAATAAAATCAGCACATTAGATTAAGTTAAAAGCTTTGTCAAAAAGGAAAATTTTAAGCCTAATCTTAAAAAAGTTTCCCTAGTGACAGGTGGTTGCCATGGGGTCACTCAACAGTCTGTAGGGCTGTGTGACTTCACAAATATTCTTCCCATGTGAATGTCATCAACCTCCAGGAACCACTGGCCGGGGAATATAAATTTTTCCCATCACGACTGATACCAGATGGTCATGAACCAGTCTCTAATAATTGTTCAACATGAAGTGAATGAATACAAATATAACATCTAAACCTACAGTAAGTACGTAAACAGATACATGTTAAAATGTCACCTGCCTATTAAATGGATAATAGACTAAAAAAAAGTACCAGTAAATTTTTAGATGTAGTTTGTCAAGAGAGATGGATTGAAAAGGATTGCAGCCCCCCTGGTTTACCTCTCATTTACCTGAGAGAGGGTAAAACGACTTAGCATCCACCCTTTTTATGTTAAAGTGATACAGAGTGTTAAACCAGAGTTTATACATGTGATTTTACTATTAGTTAATCTTGCTCAATTGTATTATTAAAAATATATAAAATCAGAATATAATCAAAAATAGATTTAATCAAGAATTAATACCTGAATCTTGACCTTTTACCTTTTACTTTGATTTGGTGTGCGTACACGTGTGTGTGTGTGTGTGTGTGTGTGTGTGTGTGTGTGTGTACTTCTCTCTGCTGGGATTATTTGCATCAACGGGAAATGCAAACATGGCGCAGCCCGAACAATTGTCGGGGGCATTTAGAGTTTGGTCAGAATGACTAAGCAAACTTTGACTTTGATATGTATGATTTAATAAAAGAGGATATAAAGAGTTTTTTGTGATTTACTGGGTTATGTAGAGAAAATGTGAGAAACAGTATTCCTATATAACTGAGCTGATGAAAATCAGTGTTTGACTGAATATGTCATAGTCCGCAGTGCTCGGTGGGTAAAATGCCATGTTTATGCATTGTGTTGATGTCCCTCGTTTCCCTTTTTCCCCACATTGTGTGTGTGTGTGCACATCAGTATCTTGGTGTCCTGACTGCACTTGAGGCAGGGTGGATATTACTAGGATTTCCAGGAGAGTTGCGGAAACAAATGGACAAAGCGAGCAGGTTGTATATAGACACCAAGGGAGCAGAAACACAGACCATGGACACTGGGAGAACACACTGCACCGGAATAGGGAAAGCACACTCACCAGGAGCATGCATGGGGATTTATCTGCATATTGTTTTTGCTTCACAGTAAAAAAACGCACTGTGTTCTACGTAGAAAGTCCTGCATTTGGGTACAGCCTTCGCACACCTGACAGAAAATTCATATGTGATAAAGTTATTGATAAATCATGTTAAAGTACGATATAGAAAAGAAGAAAATGCAGTGATTTTGAATTTTGTTTTAAATCATGTTGAAGTAAGGTCACATGCAGAGCGATGATATGTGGCTGGGCCTCTCGTGATTCGATGTCACTGCGGGTAAAGCCAGATGTTATCTCAGAAGATGTAATGCTGTGAAAGAGGTGGGACATTAGGACCAGGTATAAAAGTTTTGTGCAGAAGAAATGACTTGTTCTTCTTTTCATCTCCTGCCAGGCAAGCAGAACAAAAGACTAGCTTTGATATGTCCGTTCTCTCTTTACCATCTATTGTCTCAAAATAGCATTAGCTGTTAATCAGATGAGTATAATTCAAGTGATTTGATTATGTGATTTTTATAATTTGATTTTAATTTGCTTTGCTCCTGCTAAACATAATAAAATATGCTGAATGATCAAAAAGTGTAAATTGAGAACTTTTCCTTTTTAACCCCCTCATGAATCAGCAAAGATATAAACTTCTCATTGTTATTACAGCACAGCCTAAAGACTTAACAGGTACCATATAAGTTACCAAGTGCAGAGGGACAGTTTGGCAAGCACACCTTCAGAGGCAGCAGGATCGACATCTGGAGGGCTGAGAAACAATTAGAGCTGGGTGAGTCTCCTTTCTGGCTCCAGCCAAGCTTTGCATTGCCCACTGGGTAACACTCACAGAGACTATGATTTTTTAAATAGAAAACCAGTTCCAGTTCCTGTTTTGGGGCTCCCTATTTGAAGATCCATAACATAATAGTTAAGCTGACAATTCAAATCACAATGACAGTGGCAGAATTCTATATAGTTATTTTAAAATACACTTCCATGCATTGAGGTTTCAGAGGACTGATAATTTGTGTACACATTTGAGTTTTGCTGCCACACGAGGCCTGTAGAGTCTCCCGCCTTTGAGCCAGACACACCTGAGGATAATCACTCACCTCTTGCTGAGCTGTTGGAATAGTTAAAGTGTTTTTGTCGGCCGGTGGATGTGACTGTACTCACCGTGGCATCTCTTGTTTCCAGGTGGATTGCGGAAACGTGTGGAGGGAGCAGCACACTGTTGTACATAGGCACAGAGGAGGACAAAACTTCACCACATATCAAGGAGTAGAATCACAGCACGGGGATTGGGAACCCACGCAATGTTTCATAGTTTCTTTTCATTGTAAATAAGCACATTTCATTCAGAAAGACCTGCATTTGGCTCCTTCTTCAACCAACCCTGACACCGCTATTATTTTTTCATCAATTTTTCAACTCTACATTAGACCTGTAAAAGCCTTTTTCCGAAGTCATTAAGGTTTTTAGAAAAAAAGAAAACAACACTAAACATGGGCGGTTAAAGGTTTTTTAATTTATTCATCACAGAGTTAAAGTGACTGACTGACGATTCATGGTCTGAAAAACGAGAAAAGAAGTTTTGATTTATGTAGTGTATTCTGCATAGGTTACTTTGTGTAATGAAAAATGTCCTTACTGTTTTTCAAAAATGCATTAAGAGTGGTAAAAATGATTTTATGCTATGAGAATTGAGACAAGTCGACTGAGAAAAACTATAAAGTCACTTCTATTGTAGCTTTGAAAATTGGATAAACAACACTGGATGTATTTGGCTCACTTAACTCTTTAAAAGAGAGTTTAAGAAAATATTAAGTGCTCTGAAGAAAGAAATGTGCCAATAAAAAAACCAAACAAAAGTATAACTACAATAGAGTATTGCGCTAACATCTGTGCCGCTAACTTCATAGACCTGGGAACATGCTTCCATCTGCTGGCAAAGATAAGTTACTGGCAATATTTTCTCCTGCTATAAGCATAACCCAGTGCCCAGATTGTGCAGAAGGGTGGCATTAATAATATGAAAAGCAATGGATGTGGATTTTTACAATTGCATTCATAAATGCAATGCCAAGAATGGATCTGATTGGTCCTACATCCCTCCTGTATCAATATGACAAAAGCAAAACATGCCACAGACATGCCAGTGAATATTTTGGTCTAACTCCCAAAAACTTGCATACGTCATTGAGCTGACGGTACCATGGGAGGAAGCAATTGAGGAAGCGTTTAAGCATAAAAAGCTGCGGTATGCCAACTTGGGAGCTGAGGCAGAGGACAGAGGCTGGAAGATCAAGATGCGCCCGGTGGAGGTGGGATGCAGGGGCATTGTTGCCAGTACAACAGCAAAACTGCTTAGAGAGATTGGGATCAGAGGACAGGTGCAACAGCAGGCTATAAGAGAATTAGCTAACGCTGCTGAGAGGACCAGTCACTAGCTATGGCTAAAAAGGGCTGACATCACTTGGGCAGCTAAGGCAGTTAGCTAACTGTGAGAGAAAAGAAAATATTCCGCTCTTCTCCCCTCTGCTCTTCTTCCCTTTTCTGGGAGGCAGTAGGGAGGTAGAGCATACAGCCCGATCCGGCGGGGAGGTATGGGAAGCCAGATCGGGCGCCCCCCTTCCGGCTCTCCTCCCTCCTATCTCCTATCTTACTGTAGAAACGGTAGAAAACTAAACAGAAGAAGGAAGAAGAGAAATAACAATTTGACATAAACCAGTGACACACTCCGGGTCCTGATCAAACCTGGCAGGGCCTCTTTGGATGAGAGTGTCTAGTGATAATGGTCGAAACACCCGATGAATCCAAGGTCCACTACTGATGATGTGTCCCAAATTTTAATATGATAATCTAGATTAGATCTCCAATCCCTAAACCTAACCAAGAAAGAAAAATGGCAGATTATCTTGGGTAAAGACCAAAAGTTCAGCCACACAACGATGTGAGCCGCTAGTAAAGTTTCTGGGCTGCCTTTCCTCATAAAAGCCATCCCTCAAGATTCTCTCCATTTAAAGCAATGCATTATCAGAGACTGTAACATCTAGTCCTTTTACTGATTCAGCCATAACTAGAGGAAAGAGTCCTGAAACAAAACCCTCTTATCAAACAAGAATAAATCACTTTGTGATTAGATAAAGTGACAATGGAAACTTGGGCAGGTTGGAATAAGTGACAAGTGGGGAACAAAAACAAAAGTTTAATTTTTTTCTTCTGCTCTTGTTCCTCAGACTTCAAGTGAAGTTACTGTTCTGCATCTCACTCGTTCTCATTTCCCACCTCTGCCCCTCAGACTGTTTCTGCCCATTGTTATTAACCTTCCACTCCTGCTTGATGGCTACACGCTCTGATGCGACTCATGTCGGAGCCTGTGCTTCATTAATAATACTTTATATATAATACATATATAATACTA
>NW_005187405.1:4129387-4131616 GCF_000239375.1 Pundamilia nyererei
GATTGAGTCCAGGCGGTTCTCATATTTCCTCATTTTTCCGAGGTCGTCATTTAGGAACGTGTTGAGTAGCTGAAAACGTAATATGTTGACGATTTGTCACCTAGCATAAAATGTTACGCTTTGGGAGTGAGAACGTGTTGAGGCGAGGAATTAAAAAATGAAGAAATTACACCAGATCTATAACATGTTAGTTACTTTAATGTAATTACAGCACATATCATCTGGAAAATTCTAACGGCACTGCTAATATTACATTTTAAATTATGCGTTATAATTGTATTGCAGCCGCTCAACTTCCACAACGTAATATAACACAGAAAAAAATACAGTAATGCAAACATGTTTGGCAGTGTGTCTCGTTCCTTGACCAGAGCAGACTGGATTTGTATGGTGAGTTATTCTTCTGTCAAATGATTGTCAGAATATTTTTCTTTAAAAAAAAAATAAAAAATTATTCCATTATTAAACTTTATTTAAAAAAAAAAATCTTGTACCTCCACCTAAAAAAACTTTTATCTCTATATATGGTAAAGATTCATAACTGTGTAATACAGCCTTAAATTAAGATTATAAGAACTTAGAAACATGCATATACTACTAGTTGAGAAAAAGTGTCTGTCACTTTATTCATTCTGAAACAGTCAGTTAACTTTACCGGTTTAATTAGATTTTATTGTGAGTGTTGGAGTCTGTCATCACCGTGTTGCTTCATTCTAATTCATGCTTTCATTGTCCAAAGCCTCACACGGGCTTTACCGTCACGGCACAGCCAGTACATCTCTGCTGCACAAGTCTCTGAAGCTATGAGAGAGATGACACTGATTACTGACAAAAGTATGAATAATGCATGTTGTGCTTTTTTTCACTGTAACATTTAGTGTACATTTTAAGAATGTTTGTACTTACAAGTGATGAAATTTCTGATATCGCTTGTTCTTTGGTTTCAAAATTAGATAGTAAGGACACTTTTAGGTGAGCAATCGCTATTTGGGCAGAAAGAAAGAAATACACATTTAGAATGTAATTAAACCTGCAAACTAAAGTAGTTGAAACATTTGGTGTTTTGCCACTTTTTTTCAGAAGTGACACATACAATGAAGGAATCTTTGTCTACATGTGAATTTTTGATATAGCTCTCAAATGGTGACAAACCTATAGCTGAATTACTAGAGGTGGGAGAAAATGTTGAAGAAAGACTGGATCCTGAGGTTGTGGTCACATTAAGTGGTGCAAGTGTTGTACTGCTTGCTGTTGTGAAAGAGATCATAGACAAAGAAGCTGTTATGATATTTATTGAAGCTGTAGCTTTTTGGTAGTGCAGTGGAAACATCTGTAATCAAAATGTAAATGTTTAAAACTGTGTATATATTTCTAGTCTCTGTGTTTTTCTTCACTTACATTGTTTACAGGTTGGATTATAGTCAGGACAGCAGTCACCCACTGTCACACAGTACTCGTCACAGTAACACCCTCTTCGGCAGTAGTCGTTGCGCCCTGGGCAACATAGAGCTGGTGGACCCAAACAACCTGTAGCAACTGCAACACATAAAGACCGATATAAAATATGCACTGTCTGGCAGTATGCGTGAGGTGGACTCATGTGAGCTCATGCACGGTATTATTTAGAAAGCATTTCTAACTAGCTAGAAAATGTTACTGTTAACATATTTTTAACAATCAGATCTATGAGGCAAAAGAAGTTTGTATGAGCTTTGTAAGTTAATATTCATTCTTTCACCTTTATTCTTTGGTACAGCATGAAGTGTTGAAGGCAAGCTTTCTTTTAATTTCTTTAAGGATCCCTCAGGAAAATGAGTGAAAGCCACTGTCTAATGAAACATTTCTAAAGATTGGGAACCTTTGCTCCAGATTACTTTAAAAACTGACAACAAACAAGCTTTGGCTCATTATGACAGAAAATGTGAAGCTTTTAAAGATTTTCAAAGATAGTAATCCAGTGGGGAGGGCCAAATTGGTGGAGAGAAGAGCCAGAACAGGAGACATGTGGACAAGCAGGGAAAACATATGAGGGGCAGCTAACTTGAATAAATATGACTTTTTCAGGAAAACAGTAGAAGATGTTAGGAGTTGGGTTCTGGTTATGTGGTGTTTTTGTCTGTATGTGTTTTTGGTGCCTCCCTTTTTGTATAGGTAGGCGGGGCAGTGAGTCACTGAACCTGGCACACCTGTTACTCATCAGCTGCATTCTTCAGAAGTGTTCTTTAGGAG
>NW_005187405.1:4134586-4148263 GCF_000239375.1 Pundamilia nyererei
CCTGTTGTGTAACACAGTTAAGACTATAGGCATGTTAGAAAACTGTTTCTTCTTCTTGCTCCTATTTGTAAATTGGGTGTGATTTATCATGCAGAGGAAAATATTTTAACAGAGGATTTTGCTAGTGTCAAAGGAAAATTACCAGTGATTAAAATAATGAACACAAACAGTAATTCCATAATTTTCTAATAATATTCAAACTTATTTCTCACACTAGCCTAATCCTGAAAAACAAAAACAACTTCTTGACTGGACCTCAGCGATCAAATTTGAAGCTAGAGGTTATAGGGTTTCAGTTTTATCAACCAGAATTTCATAAGTACTACGATGAGGCTGTACTTTACTGTGTGGATGTTCTGGAATGTAGACATAGGTGTACTATTACTGCAGCTGGAGGCATTTTCAAAATGTGGAGCAGCCAGTAATGTGGGGCATTCTTGAAAATTATTGGTTGTCTGCTTTTTCTGTTGCCCTGACACACTATAAAAACAATTACTTAATAATTGGAATAAACTTTTTTGACCAAGAAACAGATTGTAAACTCTTTTGTTAAAAGCAAATTCATTTCTCAGAGCATGAAATGGTGATTGACCAAATAAAAAAAAAGGAAACAACACAAGTAACAATGGTAAACTCGCAAGCATAAAGTTGTCCGAGCGCCTGCTGCCAAGCCAAACAAACCAAACCTCTGGCTCATGCTCAGCGGTACCACTCTCTTCGATGCCGCTGCAGGGAAGTCGGACTCACCTGAGCGGCATCCACGATCACGTCTCGCCGGCTTAAAAATCTGCAATGGGTCCTGGGTTATTGTTGTTGTTGGAGTGTTCAGCTGCAGCCGTGTGTGTAGTAATAAAAAGTGCTGGACGAGTCTGCTGTGGTATGTTTACAGAGGCCAACTGGGAAATTAATATTTTCAACACACAATTTATTTTGTCATAATAATTCGTCATCATCATAGCCAATATAACCAGAACACTTTATATTATGCAGACTGTCTATGACTGTTGTAGGTGGTGAGCACTGTCAGTAAGCTAAAACAGATTTAAACCCATTGGAGAAACTTCTTAGGCGTTCCCCCAGGGCCCTGGAGGTGTAAGAGTCACATCAGCAGGGGTTCAGAACGCGTGATCATCACATGGTTCATGCAGACTTCAGATAGTTCCTGGAAGTGCTTAGTTCGAACATGTGAATGTGGGGAGACAGAACTCTTTTTCCAGTAATTAGTAACTGAAAATAGTTTTAAAACCAGAATTAAGTGCATGCTGTCAAATCTTTGTATTTGTGTTCATAAGTTACATATTCATGGTTTAGTATAAACACCAAGCCTTACCTGTATTCTTGGAAAACTTCCCTTTTGCATGCTACAGCTTTTTCTTTAACATTTTAAGCTTACCGATTGGGGTCACAACTTCTTTATTACTGTTATATTTTCTTGAATAGAATAAATGTTTCAAAGTAAATAGTTTTTTCATTGGATTTTCAGTAATCCCAAGATAACTAATACTTTAAGTAATCTCAATTATAAATTAAGTTTAAGCCTTTCAGATGTATGATTAAGAAGTCTTCAGATTTCCATACATTCCATTCTGATCTATTACCAGAAGGTTTTTGTTTTTTTTAACAAGAAATGTTAAACATTAAGTTGGGGTTCATAATACATAGTTCATATAAACTTTGGATAGCTTTCAGAAGTGCTTCGAGTATATTTTTAATGTGCAGAACAATTTTTTCAATAATTAGTAGTCAATAAATGCACCGAGCTACAATAGCTTCCCTAACACAGCGAAACTGAGTATTAGCATGACTAGCAAGTCCTAACAAGCCTTTTTGACACATTTTAAGCTTACATTACCACAGTCAGCAGGCTTCTGTGGTTAAAATGTTTTGTATGCTAATCATTAGTAGTCACAACCTGATATTTATTGTTGTATTTTGATTAAATTGAATAAAAACCTCAGTAATCTTAACAACAATATATTTTAAGACTTTCAGGAACTGACTGATGGGTAAAGTTTCAGCATTCAGTGATACACATTAAACTGAATGCATAACAGATACAATAATACATTTATATAACATAAGCATTTATATAGCTTTTTGTAAGTATAATTTTGTCCCATTATGTAAATAAAAAAGTAAATAAGTGATGCAGTTTTGTGCCTCAGTTAATTATTATTAAGTGGATTTTCCCTGTATTCACCATGTGTATCGGGTTTGTTGATATTAAAACATGGATGATGGCTCATTTAAAATGAAAAACTAAATATGTTACTCACCGCTGTGAAGAGGCAGCAAAGCTGTCAGAAGTGAGAAGTACATTGCAAACCAGTCCATGACTCTGACTGTTGAGTTGACTGTAGCCAAGAGTGGCACAGTGTCAAATTAGAGCAAACTGCGTTACGCAAGAGAGGAGGCATTTTTACTTCCTTGTTGACTCAAGAGACGACAGACACGGGTGGAAAGTGTTGACTTTAAACTATTCACCAGTTTTCAAATTGTGTTTTTAAAGGCCAAGTAAAATCAGAGTTAGGATTTATATTTTACACAAATTATAAATCAGTTTTTTGGTAAATTCTAAATTCTACTCCCACAGAGGATAATTATCTTGTTAAGTGTACATCCTTACTGGGTAAGGCTCGGGATACTGTGGCTCCTCTGATAAAAAGAGCCTTAAATCAAAAGTACTTGAATCCCTGATATAACTCTCAAAAGCACATGCTATAACAGGTAACCCATAACCTGGAGAGGAAATGGGGCCTCACTAATTTAGCCTTTCTTTAGCCTGGAAAAAAAGAATAAAATAGTTTTTTGCTGCATAAAAAAGCTCTCTTAGAACATCTAACTCTTCATTACTGATTGGAGAAAATAAGAACAACCCGAGGTTTCTCTTCAGCCCTGTACCAGGCTGACAAACAGCCAGATCTCTGTTTGCCAAGTGTTCCTTTAATCGTAACCAGTAATCACTTCATGAATTTCCTCAGAAACAAAATCAGTACTGCTGTCCAGCTGTTGGGTGCTCATGTCACATCTGTCCACCCCTATTTAAATAAAACTCTAGTTTTCACACAGTCATACTCATCATATACATTTTTCCCCTGTCTGTCAGCTTAGACATTTTGATAATACACATATACTGTAATAACTGAAATAACACTAATAGAAATTAATAAATAAACAAAAAACCAAACAAATGAACAAAAGGAGACTATAGAGAACTTAGAGTTCTGATCTTGGAAAGGCAAAATGTGTTTGGCACAAAATTGCATTCAGATCATAATTCTGATTGCAAAAGTTGCCAGACAGGACAGGTTAGAAAATTGTTTAGTTGTCACAGGTAGTGTTGGAATTCCACAAGAAAGACAGTTCCCTAAATGATACATTTTGTACACTTTTACCAGTGTTTTGAACTTTCATTTTTGTTATTTAATGTTTGACTTTTAGTTGTGAAATTTTGTAGTTTTGTGACATTACAGTAGAGATTTCCTTGTTGGTTTCTTTAGTTTATATACATGATATTCCAACAATCTACTCATCAGCTCCAAATGTAATCTTTTGATTTGCAATCTAAGTCCTTTCTACTGAATGCTTAGTGTCTAACTCTAGCAGTTAAATTTTGGTCACTTTAATCTCACCATAGCCTGGTTCTTTCTCTTATCAGTTTTTCAGAGATACTTGCCCAGTTGAACCTGAAGCCATCCTGCCCTCCTCCCGTCAACCTCTGTCATTCTCATGAGAAGTTGAAAACCAGCTCGAAAAATGAAAAAAAAAACAACAAAACAAAACAACAACATCTGAGCATCCTGGTACTGGTCCACACTGCCACCAGTGCAACCGCCTCAACTTGGGGTACATCAAACAATTTTTCTACTAAAGAGTTTTTTTGGTGCCTACATCTGGATAAGAACACAAAACAAGAACATGTTTCAGCATGCTCAATCTATGCAAGAAGTGGCCCCAAGCTTCCTACAGGACATTTATAAACATTATCAATTTCAAATCATATTACTCAGGTTAAGCATTGGATTTTGTAGCAGATTATCTTCAACTCCCCACTTCTTCTGACACTGCTAAGATCCCAGCTAATCATGTGTTCAGGCTCTACAGCATTCCATCCAACAAAAGGCCCACAATTCATCTCCCAGGTTTGGAGGGCCTTTTGTGAAGCCCTAAGTGGTAAGGTCAAACTTAAAGGGTCAATCAGGAGGTAGGAGTCCCCTGATGTGTTATCTTCAAACCCATCTTTCTTGACAACTCAACCGGCATGGATGGAATATCCCCAAAGCACACACACTTCCTCTTCTGTAAGCCTTTCTTGTCTCAATGTTTCTCTAGGATACCAGCCAGTTTATAGTCTCAGACACAAGACTGGCAACAGTGACAGTAAAGACAAATCTTGTAAGTTAATAACGAATCAAGTTACAGGACAGACATGATCATTAATATGTAAATATATGCTGAAGATGCTGTGGCATTTGTTGTTGTAGTTTCAGTATTACTGCTTCTTGTGTTGACTTCTATGGAAGTTAGGAAGGTTGTTTTTGGTTAGAAAGGTTGTATTTGTTTATCATATATGTCAAAATACACAATGGATATTGAATAGGACAGTGGTAGTCTAAGGTTGTGTTGCCAATCAGTAGGGGGACCTCTGGATTCTGAAATGTTGCTGATGGCTGCTGATGGAAAGAATGGTGAAGATGGGAACATAACAAACCATTACTTATGGTGAGAGTACGTGGCATCTGATGGCTACCATAGTGGTCTTCCTAGAACAGTAAAATAATACACATCACCTTCTGTCATTTCTCTGTTAAAGGAGTGTGTTGTGTATACTTTCAATGAAAGTAATAAAACAAATAATAGCACACCAAACAAAAAAAGTAACTATTTTCAAACAGTATATTCAGTTTTTTTTAATAGAAAAAGGTTAAAAACCTAACAAAAGAATAACGCCCTAAAAATTTAGAAATACTTTATGTCATTTTACCAGATTAACATTAGGTCATGCTTTATTATATTATTAAAGTTAAATTGTTTCTGCAACTTGGATATCAATACAGAATTGGCTTCTAAACTTTTCATCACTTGCATTTAAAAATAGTAAATATGTTTTCATCACATTGACTATGGCCAACTGTGTGCAGCCTCACAGCTCAGTTTCCTGTTATATCAACTTTCATATCAACAGTTTTGTACTTCTGCATATTTAGACTGATCTAATAATTGAAAACTACACAAGCATAACAAATCAAGTCTATTAGGCAAACAGAAGATTGATAATAATGCACAGCAATTGGAATACATACAAAACATGAAGTGAAGTAATGCTAGATTAACCTATCAGAATCCGAGCACTTCATTAATCCCAGAAGTAATCAAATTGTCACAGTTGCTCCTAGACAGTAAGTAATACAACAAATTATGGAGTTAAAAAAATAGCTCTAATTATAACTATCCCACTATATTGCAAAAAATTAAATATGGTTGACATTGAGGTGTGTGAATGAATATTTGTGTTTCACCTTATTTAACCGTACTGATATGTAGCTGTAACTTTCCTGAACCAAGCAAGAGTATGAAGATTTAGAAACAAACTAGTTATAAACTGTGTTCAAGGTCATGGCCTACTCTATGTGTCTTCATTATCAGGCCGGTGCCTACATGACTGTGGGGAATGAGCTTCCTACCACTGAACAGATAAAGATTGTATCCACAGGATGGTTTTAAAGGAGCTGTTATTATTTTGTCTGATGGTAATTGACCACTTTACACAGGTTTTAACTCCTTTTTCCACAACAAGGTGCCCCTCTCACCAAATTTCACTTGCTATTTTCTCTGTAGAGGGTGAGCAACTATTGCACTGTGTACTTGTGCTTTAGATGGAGGAATTGTAGGCGAGGGAGAAAGGATTTCCTGTGCAGTTCAGTATTGCTCCTGTGACTGTTTAGCACATCATGGAGATATCCAGCATTGTACTGTCCAACCTGCCTCTCCAACACCACTTTAAGAGAGTCCAGCTCCCCATAATGTGCCTTGAGGATCAATTTATTGAGCCTGTTGGCATCTGTGAGTAAATAATTTATTAATTTGACTTCTTGTAGTCTATACACATTATCCACGTCTTCAGGTTAATGGCGCTCCTTTGCCATTTAGATTTATGAAAAATACCAAAACTTGGCAGTACCAGTACTCAGTCATGCTGCTTTTAAATATTAAATTCAAAGATATTTTACTTGCCAAGAGAGTCTGCAAAGGATCAGGATCAGATGCAAACCAATTCCTGACTGATAAGTCTGGTTAACACACACAGACTCTGGCGCAATGCCAAAGTATAGTTACCTTGACATGCTGTAAACATGAGGAGATTGCACAGATACATGACTGATTGCAGACTGTACACATGTAGGGAATGCTATTACAGCTACAAATGAATGACAACACGGTGACACAGATTTAATCATTTAGCAGAAAGACTGTCTGTAGCACAGCCAGGTTGTTTTCTGAGTAGACGTTTGTTTTTGGGTTTTTTGGCATATCCCATATCCACAAAGTCATTTCAAAATTGATAAGAATCAAAATAAAAATAGTAATTCAAATCCTCTCTGACGATCATGATTAATTTATTAGATAACTATTAATTTTAGCATACAGTCAGGCTGTCCAGCTCTTTGGATCTTTTTTTTAAACAGCAGCTAACGTTTATCTTTGGCATCCTCCTGTAACAAAAACAGTATCTTTACTGTTGCCAGGATCGGGGCTTTTTATTATCTCAAACACAACACACAAGCTAATGGGATTCACATTTAATAGTATGGTACTGTATTTGTAAGTTATGGCATGTGCAGTGAGATATGCACTATCTCACACGTTTCAACTACCTGGTGTTAAATGTGACTGTTAATATTATAAAACTGAAAAGCCCATGCTATTAACCTTGAAGCATCGACTTTCAAGCCTCTGATATCTTGAATCTTATGTAATTTCAAAAAATTAATTTGTTGTTGAGAATTTTGCAGTTTATTGTCAGAGTATAGCT
This sequence comes from Pundamilia nyererei, assembly GCF_000239375.1. Lineage (NCBI taxonomy): Eukaryota > Metazoa > Chordata > Actinopteri > Cichliformes > Cichlidae > Pundamilia > Pundamilia nyererei. Next base: position 4,141,620 of record NW_005187405.1, read on the forward strand.
GGTGCCGTATCCTGCCTGCAGTGACTGCTGCAAATCCCATTTCTCAGGTGGGTTTGACGTGTTGAACCTTGAGGACACAGCGCTCACAGTTCAACTGGAGAAGGATGTTGGACAGGAACTGTGAGAGAGGAGATTATCAGTGATTATAAAGGCACGCCGCATCTGAGGCTGTATGATTTGTATTCAGAAATTGTTTTTCCTTACACTGGATAAAGCCTCTAAGATCACATCTTTGTTATCCCGATCAGAGGATGAAAGTGAAGCTTTTAGATGAAAAGTCACTGCTTGGAAATCTTAAAGCAAGAAACAAATAAAAATACACTTATTTAAGTACTGCAGATCTTTGATGTATATAAATGTTAAAATAGATATATGGACATTTCATTGACTGTACCTTTGTCTGAGCTTGTGTCAGTTGTGGAATCCGTGTTTTTGTTGGAAATGCCAGCAGTGTTTCCACTTCCTGGGAAAGATACAACACCCCTGTTATCCAGATTTGCACAGCTGTCTAACAGTCTGTATTCTTAAAAGACTCTATCTAATGATTTAAAGCAGGTGTGTCAAACCTGCCAGAATTGACCTGGCAAGGATTCCAATCCAACCCACTGGATGCCCTTGGAAAACGTGAGGGAGGACTTAAATTGTGGACTTTTACCTGTATTTTCATGTTTTACAACATTTCCTACTGATAGAATCGAATAGGTCTTTATTGTCATTGTACACGTACAACAAAATTGTGGAATTGTCATAAATACTCCCCTGATGGCTTTTCACATTAAATCAAAGTAATTATGTAAAAGATAAAGAATTAAATGTTAAATTAAATGTTTTTTCCACTACTTATACTAGAAATTTCTAGTATAGGCAGTTTTTTTTCTTTTTAATGGATCCACAGCAACAAAAAATAGAAAGAAAAAAGAAATGCTACCACAACTAACCAACTTTTAAAATATCTTTAATTGGAGATAATTTGGGATTCTATAGTAGGAAAGTATGTTTCTTGATATACTGATATACTGCTGTTAATAATTCCACCTGTGCTTGTCCTACCAATGGTTATGAAAACTTCTGTCATGATATACTGTAGGGTCATTCAAACAATGACCAACCTGCAACAGTGGAGACTGATGCTATGAGGTCATCTAAAGGAATAGATGCAGTAGTGCTGCTTTTTTGGCTGGTTGGTGTAGAATCAAAGACTGAAGTTGTTTCGATATCTGCTAGCGTAGCGGTGGTGCCCGCTGTTGCAGTGGAGATGACTGAAGATGTTTTCTTAATTGCTAGTGTAGATGTATCACTGCTTGTCTGGTTGGTTGCTGTAGATATTGGCACTGTGGATGCTGAGGCTGTGCTGACATTAAGTGTGGATGCTGCATTGAGCACTGGTGTGGTGATGTTTGTATCTGTATATATTATATTGTTGTTTCCAGTGGCTTGTTTTCTTGTTGGTACTTGGGTCAGAACTGTAGCAGAGAAGAAAGAGTTGCATTATAAATATTCAACCCTGAATCCACAAATTCTTACTTGTGAATGCAGACCTTGCTATTTTGCATGTTCAGTCTCACTTACATTCTGTACAGGTTGATCTGTAGTCACGGCAGCAGTCACCAAATGTCAGACATATCTGATCACAGTAACATCCCCTGAAACAACTGGAGTTTTGTCCAGGGCAGCATAGCACTGGTGGACCTGCACAGTCTGGAAACAGCACACACACCACAGCTTCTGGCATAAAACTGCATGATCAGCATGGCACATATTTGTAATTTTGCAACATGCTATTTTGAAATATACTAGTAATGTATAAAAATATAAAGTAATGATCTCACAAACAGTAATCAAAAAGATGAATAATATTAAATACAGAATAAATGCAACTGTAATAAATCTGGTTGTTTGTGTATTGTCAGATTGAGGAATTTCTGAAATGTTTTGTGGACAGGCAACAAGGTGGTTAGGGTTCAGGAGTAAGCAAGGATCACTAAATGGAATGAGAGCGGTGAAAAAACTTCATTAGTTCCACATTAGATTGACAGGTGGTGACTGTGGAGGCTATTTGAGTATAATAAACTGATTGTCACGTTCAAGAAACCAGTTGATGTGAGCTTTGGGACATGGAATGTTATCCTGCTGGAAGCAGCCACCAAGATATGGTCATAAAGACATGGACAGTACTCAGGTAGCCTGTGCAGCAGCCTGATCAGTTCATACAAGGCCAGATGGAATCATGCTTTCATTTTGCCTATGTCTAAATGTCACAGTAGAAATGGGACCAGACATCTAATCTTCTTTTGTCTAATTTTGGTGAGCCTCTGAATCATAGAGCCAGTTTTCTGTTTTTAGCTGAGAGGAACAGCACTTGGTGGGGTCTTCCACTTCTGTAACCAACATATTTTTGTGCATTCAGAGATGATGTTCTTCACACCTTGGCTCTAATGAATGTTTTATTTGATTTGCTGTTGCCTTAGCATCAGCTCAATGCAGTCTGGCCATTCTCATTTCACCTTGGGCATCAACATGGTATTTTCACCCAGAGAACTGAGCAAAAATCCCTTGAACAGTTTCACTGGATATTTTCATTGGGTATTTTCTTTTATCCTGGAATATTCCCTGTAAATGTAGAGATGTTTGTATAGGAAAATTCCAATAGATCAGCAGTTTCTTAAAATACTCAGACAGTCTGTCTGCACCAACAACAATGTCACAATCAAAGTCACTTAAGTCACTTAAATCTCCTTTCTTCCCTATTCTGATACTTGGTTTGAGCTTTGTCACCATGTCTCCATGTCTTCTTGCTTTCTTTGAGCTTTCGCCATGTCTACCTGGTGTGCCTAACAAAGTGGCTTGTGAGTGTACTTGTAGCTTCAGTAGGTGACAAAAATCAAATCCATTATTGTGGGGTTTAGATATAGGCAGCGTCTGTCGCACTGAACACAATGGCTAATTGTACAAAGATTGTTGTGGGTATTACCTGTTGGTTTAGTAGTTGGAGCTGGTATTTGGGCTAGAAAAATGGAAAGACAATGACAACAATATAAAAACACATTTATATTAAAGAAACATGTTAAATTTTAAATACATATTCTTAACATACAGTTATGACTTAATTTTTCTTGCCAAACAGGTACCAAAAGTACAAGGACTTAAATACATAGTAATGATATTACTTTCCTGCCAGTTTGAAGGTTCTTCTGCATCTGTACATTGCCAGACTGTAGCATAATGGCCTTAGCATCAGCATCAGCTCAAGCACCATGATAAATATTTAGAAATTCAGATCTACTCAGTCCATTCCTGAGATATGTATTCGAGCACTAGAACCAGCTAAAGGAGGCTCAGCACAGGGAAGTAAATTTCATCATCTGTCACTAATAGCAGCCTCAAGCTCCAAACCATAAAACTAGTAGTGTTAATGCTTACAAACTCAGTCTAATCTTTACTAGTTAGAATAGTTTGCTTGCTGTTTTTGTTAGCTACTTAAGTGAAATCCAACAATACCAGAATTATTGACCATGCATTCACCTATATATCCAGGGTCATGAACTCAAACTATCAGTAACATTAAAGAGGATCCACCTGAAAACACATCAACTAATTAAAAAAATCTAAAGGATCTAAAAGTAGGTTCTACTCTTGTTAAAACAGCAGTTTGAAAGTATATGTAATGTCTCAAATACATTTTTGTAGTATGAAATAATTGTGCCATAACTTTTTGAAACTGTTAAATAGTAGCCAGTAGGCATAGCTTCACTTACCATCACAGAGAAACCTTAAGAAAAGAAAAATGCACAGAACAAACACATCCATGGCTCTATGTGGTGTTGCAACACTTGAGAGTAAGGATTCCACATAAACATGCCCTCATACAGATACAGACGAGCTTTTCAAGCAAGAACAGTCCTATTGTTTGCTAGAAAAAAAACAATTACCTTCCTTATCCGTATCATGTTACAGGTTTTGTGTTATTTGTTTTTCCTTCGTTTGGGTTGGTGTTCCTGCTGTACTGCAGGTGGTTAATGGGTTGTACCTTAAAAATGTACACGTGTATGCTGCTGTAGCTAAACTTGGGACCAAATGGCTGCACACAAAGAAACACAAATGTCCTTACAGTCCAGTTTTATTAGAGTAGTAAGTTCATCAGAAACCTTCAACAATGCAGGAAGTCAAAAACACCTTATGAAATGTGATCATTCACCACATACTTTTAAAAATTTTTATATTATCCAATGAGAATAATAGCTCAATTTACATGTAGAGTACAACGATTATATCAAATATATGTAGAAATAATAAGAAAAAGATAAGTATCTAAACATTCATGAAAAAATAGATATGCTGATATTCAGAAAACATAGCCCTAAAAAGCTAGGTAAAGACAACACTTGCTGGCTAACGAAGAAAAGCCAAAATCATTACACTCATCTGTTCTTTTTTATCCATATGGAGTTTTATGTAACTGATAGAGATTAAACTCATCCACATTCAAAGACAGTGTTTCATCTGGCATTCACACTCTCCAGCTCTCTCCAAACTCTTGAGTGCTTCTGGCTATGGTACCATCTGGCTTCATCCTGTCATTTTTTCTCTGAGCATCAAAGTTTCCACACAGGCCTCCCACCTTCCTTCTATAAATGTGTGGTAGAGTAATCTCTGCAGAATAAATATGAGCGTTTAATACATTCTATGAATATGGGAAACGATAAATTATTTATTAGCTTAAAGTGGAATGACACATTAAAGAAATTACATCATCTGCTTTTGATATTGTACACTGGCTACCTGCTGAATGGTGTCCATTAAATGCCACTGACAAGCCAAAATCAGTTTGTAGGTAGATATGAGAGGAACGCTTCCAGATCTTTAGACCACCAGTCACTGAGACGGGCATTTCCGTAGGTTTTCCATCCACCTGAAGAGGGAAAAAAATCTCTCAGTGTAATTTAAGATAACTGAAGTATATGTAGATGTCAATTCTGCTGTTCATTCCTGTATGATTATGTTTGTTGTATGAAGAGAAACATACATTTTTGTTGTGGAAAGCTTGAGTATTAGCTGAAGTCTTTCCTATATTATCAAATACGTACAAGTTATTGAGAGTCTATTAGCTTTCAGTGCGTAATAGCTAATGTTAGCATGCTAGTGTGATACAATCACAAGCAAAGTACATTATAACGCTTACAGTCTTATACTTGCTTAGTTTTAGTTCCGTACCCTTGCAAATTGAGATTCATAGGATTATATTACTCGCACACAGACACAATAACATCTAGGCACCGGATAAACATGGAATATTGCCATTACTGTTTTTTACACATTGTCTCTCTTCCTCTGTCTTATACCTACAAATGTTAAAGTGAAAAGAAATGCGCTATCACACAGCATAATTTAGCACATATAACATCCTCTCCCTCGCTACAGTTGTAACACCTTGAAGAGAAATGGGAAGAGGAGCTAGTTATTTCCCAGACTGATTTTACAAATGTCTGTGTGTAGGTAGCATCACACTGTGCCACAGTAAAATGCTAAGAAGTCAATGTGTTAATACATACGATCAGTTTCCGATTCTTCTTGAACTCCAGAGTGTGATTGTACACTCTGATCTTAAGCTCTTGTAATCTGTGGTGCTCGTCATGTTCTTTGCTGTCATCGTCATCATCATCACCTTCCCTGCTCTTCTGCTCTTCTTCACTGCTGCTGTCATTTTCATGCTGACTATCACCGCCCTGATCTAAGACGGGCATGTTGATGCTTTCAATGTAGATGTCTGGAAGGTTGCTTGGCAAGTTGCTGGTCCTCACCAGCACGTAAGAGTGTTCACCCTCAAAGTCATGCTTCATTTTATCAAATGTTTTATATTCAGGGTCCTTCTTGATCGTACACTCATCGAAGTCTGTCGGGAACAAGAAGAGCAGTTAAATAAATAGGAACAAAAGCATAGTTTAGGTACATTGCAGGCATGTAGACTACCTGTAGACTGGCAGTAATAATTGCCCTTTTCATTTTGAAGGCAGACAGCATTTCCATCACATTCATCTTCATCATCACAGTCAATCTTTCCTATTCCGTCATCCTTCTCACATTCACATTTCTGACTGCAGTGATCTGTGTACCACTGTTCATTGAACTGAAAAGACACAGACAGTCAACATACCACATGACCACAAGCTCATTTTCAAAATTGTCCATATTGTCAATTTGTCTTACTTGGTGTTTGGTGCCATTCTTGTCCACACAGCCACATTGTTCCAGAGGCACACAAATCTTCATTTTCATGACAAAGCCATCATCGCACACACATCCAGGAACACAAACCTCATTGTCACTACAATGTGGTGGGCCATTCAAGAAAAAACAGGTTGGACTACATGCAGGGACACAAGTGGTATAGTGACTATACCGTGGGCAAATTGGTGCTGGGGAAGGAAAGATGTATAGAGTTGGAGAACAGATATATCATCAGTTATAAACTTCAAATGACAGAAAAACAAAATAAAAAAAAGTTTTTGTTATATATTGAAAATGTATTTGTTAATCCCAAAAAGTTGATTCTGTTCATCTGGATGTATCATTTTCATTGGGAGCAACACTGGATGATTGAGCATGCATCAAGACATGTGCTTGTTATTGTCTTAAGCTTAGAACTG
>NW_005187405.1:4148629-4152286 GCF_000239375.1 Pundamilia nyererei
ATTGTCAGATAGTGTTTGGACTGCACAAAATATAGTTAGGACATTAGGATTACCTGCACAGCGCCCATGATAAAGTGACACATCATCTACTGCCACATCAGACTGAGTATTCGAACCTCTTCGTCCTTCAAATATAATCTAAAAGTAAAGAGGTTACTGTTACATGGCACTATACTTGTGATGGTATACAGAGTGATTAGGTTACACTTAAATTAAAAGTATTGGACTGTTATTTATTTGCAGTGCAGTTTTCCAACATCAGATAGGTCTAATAAAGAAATGTCTCTGATAGGTAACACACCTGGAAAGTGTCTGTTGCTGTAATGTCCACCTGAGCCAGGTGCCACATATTTCCTTGGTCATTCTGCTTCCTCCAAATCTGATTGGCTATTCTGTTTTGGAGCAGGTAAACATGGAGGCCCATTGTATCTGCTGAGCCGTACATATGGTACCAGAACTGCAGACACTGAGGTCCAGAGTCAGAACACTCAGAGCTGATGAAACGCGCTGTGTCTCCATATGATGCACTGTTGGCGTCAATGTAAAGATAGTGGCCACCTGAATAGGGACATACATTTTTAGACAATAATATTGAGAATGATTCAGTAAATTACACATGTTCAAGTCATTTACATGGTTAAAACTGCTTGTTAAATTTCTTTGCATCGACATTTTTAACATTAAACTGAAAAAAAAGGGAAAAAGAAAACTATAATAAAACAAAAATAAAGAAATAACTAATGATCAAATGGTTTTAACAATGCAACTATGGTTAATATTAAACAGAAAATTAGTGTGTGGTTCACTTATTTTTTTCCTGGAAAAATAACTGTTTCTGGCTTGTGAAAGCTAATTACCTCCTGTGGTGTGATCTGAAGATGGTCCAGTATTGATCGTAGGAGTGGAGCCACTCTGTCTTGTCCAATCAAAAGCATCAGTTATCATCTGATTCCACTGACATAAATCTTGCTCAAAATCACAGTGCATCTGGCATGCTGTTAAAAAAGAGAAAGAAATATGATTACATCATTGATACAGTAATTTTAGATATTACGTAATGGATTTGTAAACCAGAATAAACTAGAATGGGAAACAAGAGCTGCTGTAAAATTATTACTATACCTGGCTGCAGAGGTGGCCGGCTATCTGGAGCTTCAGTAACATTGTTCTTATTAATTAGGTTGGTTGTTTCCTCCACTACGGGAGGGACAGTGATATTTATTATCGGTGGTTGGAAGGTAGCAGTGACCATAGGAGGCTGTGGAGCTGCAGTGGTTTGGACAGGGACTCTTGGGGGCGCTGTGGTATTAAGATCAGGTCTAGCTGATTGTGTTGTAATTCCACCTACCAGATCTGCAACAGTATAAAAATGTTATTAAGTGTCTGCATAGAAAGTGAGAAACAGCTTTTCAAACCTGGTAAAGTATATTTTGTTTTTTATATGCTTCTTACCTGAGCAGCGGCCGTGATAAAGCTTCAAATCATCTATGGCCACATCTGACTCATCATTGGATCCTCTGCGCCCCTCAATAATGATCTAAATGATAAAATTCAATTGAATGATACATTTGCAGGATATTTTCTTATAACTAGAAAGCAGGCCACACTCCATGGTTTGAAATAGGTCACCTGAAAAGGTGTGGTTGGTTCAATGTCCACTTGAGCCAGGTGCCACATATTTCCTTGGTCACTCTGCTTCCTCCAAACCTGATTGGCTATTCTGTTTTGGAGCAGGTAAACATGGAGGCCCATTGTATCTGCTGAGCCATACATATGGTACCAGAACTGCAGACACTGAGGTCCAGAGTCAGAGCACTCAGAGCTGATGAGACGAGCTGTGTCTCCATACGATGCACTGTTGGCTTCAATGTAAAGATAGTGGCCACCTGAACGGGGACATACAATCAATAAGTTAAAGATATGCTTTTAGGCAATAACACTGAGAATAAATAAGTACAGAAGTTAATTTACAAGCCATTTGCACTTGTTGCTAAAACTGCCTCATAAAGTTTTTCATACTGAATGGAAAAAAAAAAACAAACAAAAAAAACAAATCACCAAACTGGCTTTAATGGTGTTACTGTTTTATTCGGGAAGTTTAACACTATATAACCTCAGTATATTAACTTTATTTTCCCTATGTCAGAAAGCTAATTACCTCCTGTGGTGTGATCTGTAGAAGGTCCTGTATTGATAGTAGGAGTGGAGCCACTGTTTCTTGTCCAATCAAAAGCATCAGTGATCAACTGATTCCACTGACATAAATCTTGCTCAAAATTACAGTGGAATTGGCACACTGTTCAAAAAAGAAAAATATGATTATATAAGGCATAGAATAATTCTAGACATAAAATATCCATCCATCCATTCTCTTCCTCTTATCCTTATCAGGGTTGGGGAACTGGAGCCTAACTGAGCTTCCATTGGGTGAGAAGCAGGGTACACACTGGACAGGTCACCATTATATTGCAGGGCTAATACAGACAGACAACCATTTGCACTCACATTCACACCTATAGGAAATTTACAATCAACAATTAACCTAACCCCACTAACTGCATGTCTTTGGGCTGTAGAAAGAAGCCACAGTACCCCGAGAGAACCCACACAAACATGGGGAGAACATGCAAACTGCACACAGAAAGGCATGTTGGAGTAAAACTCATGACTTTTATGTAGTGAGTCAACAGTGCTAACCACCACCCCACACTGCTGCACAAATAATGGATGTGTAAACCAGAGGTGGGACCAAGTCATTGTTTTGCAAGTCTCAAGTAAGTCTCAAGTCTTTATCCTCAAGTCACAAGTCAAGTCTCAAGTAATGTCAGGCAAGTCAGAGTCGAGTCTCAAGTCACTGGTGTAAAAGTCAGAGTAAAGTCACAAGTCTGAAACTTTGAATTTCAAGTCCTTTCGAGTCTTTAAAAAAATAAAAATAAAAAATAAAAGAATGTTGCAGTTATATGCTAAATGTAAATATTAGACCATGTGATTTTTAAATTTCTGTTTTTCTCAACACATGACAAAATAGTGAACTTAGAAAATATACACAAATTGTGAAATTGCACCTCTATAAAATGCAGCTCAATTAAACTTAGCTCCAAGAATAATTTTCACAGACAGTTCTGAGATAAGCTGCATGTTATTCTTGGATGCACTTGTAGGACCGGCTTTAAAATAGCATGACAAAAATATCATACACATTAAAGCTAGTTGACATCACAAAGTTAGATGAAGTCAGCTATCTCATCGTAGCAAAAGAGAAGCACCACCTACCATTCTTTATGCAACTTCAACTGTCGGACAAAGTTGGAAGTTGTTCCATCTCTGTCCGTGATTCTCTTCTTGCATGTTTTGCATATTACATTTCGTTTTTTTTGTTGACTACTTCATAGTTTATGTACCTGAAAAAAATAACTCCTTGCAGCATTTTTGAGCGTTCTTTTTTTCTTCTTAAAAACTCTGGTTAATATGATTGGCTGTGCTACAGCTCACGCACACATACATACAGAGTGTGGTTGGAATAAATGAATGAATGAATTGAATTAAAGGTGCACACTTTCTATATAATATGTGTGTTAAATTTTAGATTTGGGGTGAAATATCAAGTCTTTTCAAGTAAACCGGTTCAAGTCCAATTCAAGTCCCAGGTCACTGGTG
>NW_005187405.1:4153200-4162661 GCF_000239375.1 Pundamilia nyererei
TCAGAGCACTCAGAGCTGATGAGACGAGCTGTGTCTCCATACGATGCACTGTTGGCTTCAATGTAAAGATAGTGGCCATCTAGAAAAGGTGATTGAAAACATTAAAGATATAATAATATAAGGAATAAGTCCACCTTTAGATGTATTATGGTTTTATTAACTGTCAGTGTAAATTTTACATCAAATCTTACCACCAGTGTGGTCAGCAGAGGGGCCCGTCATTAAAGTGGGGGTAGAACCTCTTTGCCAGGTCCAGTCAAAAGCATCCGTAATCGTCTGGTCCCAGCTACAAAGGTTGCTTTCAAAGTTACAGTCAAGATTGCAGACTAAAGGGAAACATTTGGAGAAAAAAAATAGCATGAGTCATGAGATACTTGTTAAACTTCCTAAAAGTGAACCCAAGTTACCATTAGAATCTGCACACTCAGTACATGAACAAGATGTAAATGTTAATTTTTAACTTAACATAAGGTTTTATGATGCAGAAACACATGACTTGTAAAATATAACTTCCTGTGTATTTACTTTGGTGTAAGGGGAGCATTTCTGTAGTTGTAGAAGGCTTAGTTCCACTTCCCAGGGCTGGAAAGCTACCTAAATAAAAACAACACTGACTTTTGGTAAACTCTGTCACATCAGTTATGCTAAAGAAGTTTATATCTTAAATGATTTACTTTCCAAACTGTTTACAACAGTATTGCATAGTTCCATATTTATTAAGCACCTACAGTTTGCTTTGCCTTTGTTACCTGAACATGAGCCAAAATGGACAGATATGTCATCTATGGCCACATCTGACTGATAATTAGAGCCTCGAATTCCTTCTATTATAATCTGAAAGGCATAAGAAGAAAATAGAATTCTAAATTAGGATATCAAGTCTTGATTTCCAGCAAGCCCTTCATACATTTCTTATGTTCATGTATTGTCAAACTCACTTGGAATGGACCAGACACTTTGACATCAGCTCTTCCCAGATGCCATTCTGGTCCCTGGTTGTCCATCATGGACCAGAGCTTTGTTGTTTTACTGTCTTTCAGCAGGTAGATATTAAGAGCCATGGCTGTGGCTGAACCATACATATGGTACCAGAAATACAGGCAGAGTGGTCCGTTAAAATTACACGCCGAGCTCATCAAACGGGCAGAGTCTCCATGAGTTACACTGTCTCCCTCAAGGTACATGTAGAAACCAGCTATGGAAAAGTTGAATAGTACACATTAAGTATAAACAATGTTATGAAACCAACCAAAATAGACCCCAACCTCTAAAAAGGAAAAACAACAGAAGTAACAGACTGGTTTTACCTCCAGTGGTGTGGTCTTGGTTTGGACCTGTTAAATTTGTTGGTGTGGGTCCAGAGTGTTTTGTCCAATCAAAAGTGTCCTGCATAAGCTGCTCCCACCCACACAGATCTTTTTCAAAATTGCAGTTCAAGGGACAAACTATAGAAAGCAAAATGTAAATAATGGATGAAAGAAACAAACAATGGAAATGCTGATTTATAAGTTAATAATAATTTCTGAGATACAGTGCTTTTAAACTTTGAAAAAAACTTTAATATCCCATCTAATGTGTCGAAGGTTATACCTCAGGTCAGCAAAAGAACTAAAATATATTTACACTTCTATTAAATATTGGCACATATAAAGCAAGCAAGCTTATTAGCTAAGCTAATATTTGTTTTGAAATGATTATTTGTAAACTGTATCACGTCACTTATTTAAACTAGTCCCCGATAAACTTTCTAAACTGTGAATGCTCTTACAAGTTTGATCTGGTGTTGGAGAAGCAGTTGTTGGAGGAGCTGTTGAAGTAGAAAGGCCTTCTGAAATTGGATGAAAACACACACAGTTAACACAACCTATCTAGACATCCTACTGTATATTTACTTGATGACACTGTATGATAATAACAGTGTCATCCTCATATTTGATGCAAATACCCACCACAGGCTGTGCCAGTCTGCCAATTTGGAAGTTCAACTCCTGAAACCTGGCATGCTGTTGCATAGGACTTCAGAGATTCACAGAGTGTGTGTTGGTCGCCGCTCGTAGCACAGTAGTCATACACACAACTATTGAGGTAAATGCTTGGGTGAATGTGTTCATGACAGGGCATGAAAACACTGCCAAACAGCACTGAACACTCATTGTAGGCTGTATCCCTCTCATCCTTGTCACAGAGTCTTGGATTGTTTGGACGAGCTAAACATCTGAGAAAATTTAGACAAACAGAGATTAGTTACTTCTAGATTATACTGTACATGGACGTAACTTTGTGCTGAACATTGAGGGGGTCAAGACCTCTATCTAAATAAATAAATAAATCTGGGTAAACTCCCAGATGATTAAACATGCAACTATCTTGCTGGTAATAACTGAAATGGATAAAGAAATCAACAGCCTATCTATGCAAGATAATTCATAATTTTATTGGGGCTGATTATTGGGAGGGGGGTCATAACCCGCCTAGAAATTACGCCCCTGATACTGTATAAAACATGTTGATGTGATTTTAAGTAAATTACGATGCATAAAGAAAAATATATGCTAGTGTGTGAGTTTAGTACATTGGCTAGCCAAGGCGCCAGGTTGTATTCACTCAAAAAAACAACTTTTCACCCTTAATATGCATGATGCGACCATTCTGAGTAAAAAGAAGCTGAAAGATATAAAATCAAAGGTTTATTTATTCAAATACTCAATCTTCAAGGAAAACGTGCTTTGTATAAACTGAATATATACAAATCAAGTAAATTTAATTTGACCAGATTCATTTCAACATTTTACATGGAACACTTACATAATACGTAATTTAATTATTTAAAGTCAGCAGTTTTTGAAGAAATACGTGCTCCCTGCAGTTGTCTGACAAGCTGAGCAGATTTTTAGATGTTGGCTTGAAATAAAATACCTCCCTCTGTTGTGCCTGAACTGCAAATCCTGCATGTGTGTCTATTTCATGATTTGCCGTGATAGCAGGCTGGGTCATTACGTTGTGAATGTAATGTAATAACCCCCACCCCGCCACAAAGACACTCAGAACCTGCTTAGATTACTAACATACAACAACAATGCTGGCATGCTCAGGCTCAGCAGGTGATGGTCACTGGTTTTACTAAACATGTTATGTTGCTTATTAGTATGAAAGAAAAAGCACAATTCAGGCTCATTGGAGAGTAAACACTGCCACTCTGCTGGCGCTAAAAAATGCAGTCATTTTACTAGCTTTTGTTTTTTTCAATACTATGCTGGTATATTTAGGTACAGAAGTGCCATACTGGTACCCAAATGTTTGCTGTTACTGTGTACAGTATTAAAATAACTCACTCAGAGTTGTTTGGGACCCTCCAGCTGTCACCAAACTCAAACGTTTCTGACACGTTTTGGCCTCCTGGAGTTACAAAGTCATCGTCCTGATATCCAGAATAAGTGCCACACAAACCACACAGATCATATTTGTAGTGCTCATCCACCTGCAGAAACAGTCTGTTCTCTCCATCTATGTGCATTTTGAGGCCAAAAGTTGTCTCCAAGATGATATGATTATTCTTCACATACACCCATACTGAGCCATATGTCCCGCTGGTGGAATATGGCAGTTGGACTTGCTTATAACTGACCTAAAGAAAGGACAGTCTTTTAATAATTGAACTTATTTTGCATGTTGTTTTACATAAAGTAGAGATAATATTTTCTTGAAATAGTTAGTTAGGTTAGTGCTACCAGTGACCTACTAACTAACTAAAGTATAGCCCTTTAGCTTGCTTAAGTTCCAGGTTGTAAACAGCTGACTTCCTCTAACGATCTGACACAACAGTAACTGACCTCTAAAAACGTGTGAAAGTCATCTGCCACTGTCATTAATGAATTACAGGAGATAATGCAGAACAAAAGAAGTCCTTGTGCAGTAAAATGTAAGCTGTAACTAATCCCAGATCACTGTTCTTGAAAACAGCCCTGTTGAATTTAAAGGTGAAGAAATGTTTTCAATGGTGTTAAAGAGAGAATTGCTTTCTTACATAGACCTCTCCGCTTTGATTCAAGATGAGATACAGATCCTCGACTTGGAGAGCCACGGCTTGAAGCTTGGATCTGGTGAAGTTCTGAAGGGGGGGGTGGGTGTTGTGTCCAGATACTGTGAACTGGACTGAGCTTCCTCCACCACATGTGGTGGTCAATATGTAACTGCATCCCCCTTGAAAGTCATATGCCAGACCGTCAAAGGTGATGTAGTGTGGATCACCGTACACACTGCAGGTGGTGGGTTTGAAAAGGAAGCAGCCTTTGACCCCATCTTTAACCTTACAAACTTCATTGTCTGCACATTGCATTTGAGTGCACTGCATATTGTTATTACCCATACACTGACACTGTTGCACACAATCTCCTTCCACCAGTGTTTCTCCTTTCTGCAGGCAGAACAGAGTTATGTGAATAAATTACTGTGAAATTGAATATGTGAATAAGAAATTGTGTTGTGTTCATTTACCTCACTTACCTCATAGTGTTTTCCATTATACCAGCACCCGCAGTCTTCTGCTGGGACACACTTTTCCCCACTGAGTTTGAAGCCAGAATCACACTCACATCTTGCCTCACAGCTTCCACAGGAGCCAGCTATATCCAGACTGGAGCACACCTCGGGACAGCCATCAGCACATGAGTTATAGTGGCTGTTCTCACCGCACTGAATGGCTGAGGGGATCCGAGAAAAAGACAGGAAAGAGTGCATGACCTTTACTGTTATCAGTTATTATTTGCCACTGTGCGCTCTATTTTGAAAAGGAGGAAGAAAACAAAAGCAGGATTTAATAACGCAACATACGGCAGATTGTGGAGTTCCTCAACATGGGTACTGCAATGCCAGCTTTATTGCAGATATCAATATAGACCTGTAGCGTCTCACATAGCACGGCTTGGTCACCATGAGTAGAACACATGGCAAACACGCAGCCTCTGATATAGCTGTCTGCCCCTACAACTGATAAGCAGTCAGCAAAGGGACCAGTAGTAGAGAATAAGCCTCCACAGTACAGCTCACTGGCATACTGTGCCTCCTCCAGTGGGTCACACTGAGGGAATAGAATGGTTTCACAGGAAGAGGCAGTTTTCCCAGTCTGCCAGCTTTCAGCCAAAGCTGTTGCGTTTTGTGACTCGAGGTTCCTAAAGTCATCTTCTTTGAGGTGGTTAAAGTTGCCACACATGCCACAGACTTTATCAGAATAGGTTGATGGGAGGGTGACGTGGACCACACCAGTGCTGTCAAATGAGACTGTAAGACCAAAAGTGGTTGCCAGCACAATAGTGGTAGGGGTGCTCCTGATGTTGACAGTGTCACTGTTAAGGCTTAGTGGAAGCTTTCTCCAGATCCCATTAATCTGAAAAACAGTGTTAGTTTAGCCTTTTTTACCAGTTGCCATACACAATATGGACTTATTGCATTTGAAAGTTTATATAAAAGAAGGCACTTAGAAGATAGCTGTGCTTATAAAGGCCAATATGACCCATTAGTCCTTTGCCAGTGGCAATAAAATCTGCCCTTTATGCATTTATGGGAATCGCTGGATTTGGTGCTTTACTTGGCTCAGTGGTCATTACTTCATAATGGCGAGGCAAAAGGAAGTGCAGTTGTATGAACAGTAGTTATGGATTATGAAGTTTACAGAGCAGTATAAAACAGAAAATGTGAATACATAATACTATATTTTTATTAGGAAAATAGCTGTTACCAAACAGATATTCGTTCAGTAGTTGACAGTGGCTTTGTTTACAAAATATTGACTTCCTTAGTAATGTAAAGTACTCAAATTGTCTTCATATGTATGTGTCAGAAATGTACTCTTCAGTGTTTGTAAATGTTAAATGCTGGGATAATTAGTAATTAACTGTGCCATAAATGTCTTCCATACATATAAGTAACTCACCACAACCCGGTCTGTTTGGCTTTTCAGCAGAGACACCCTGTAAATCCTCATGTTAATATTGATCTTCTGGACCTCTGGCAGAGATGTGTTATCATGCTGCTCATTGACCACTTCCACAGCGAACATGGGCAGGGTTTCAGTGGGTGAGCAGGTCTTAGCCAGAACATAAGTGCAGGCGGTCGTAAAGCGGAACAATACTCCATCAAAAGTGCTGCCGTCTGCGTGACTGTGTATAGTGCAAATCCCAAAGGTAGAAGTCCCATTGGAGCCTCTTCTTTGAGGACCACAGAGTTGGCCTTCAGGGCAGTGAGAGGGAAAGCAGGAGAGCTGGCCAGCAGAACAGAGGCAGCGGGTGGTCTCATCTGTCCATATCTCTGCATTCGATTCACACTGTCGTCCTGTTGGGGTGACCATATTAACAGCTTATCGACACCTACTGTATGTAGGATTAATAACATTAAAAAACTGTATTCAGTTTTAATATTGTAGTTCAGAATATTTTCTAAAACATCCTCATCAAAAAATGTCTTTGTGACAATTCTTATGACACGTCTTCTGTTTTTATGTACCGCACAAAGGTTATTATGAATACAGTTCAATCTTTTAATTGATTTGTGGCACTAGAGCTGTTGTTGAGAAGTTTAATAGTAAAGTTTGGTAAATACTTACCACAGGAGCCTTTTCTTACACCTATCTGTTTAAATGTGATCTCTTTCTCTATGGACAATCCTTGAACCACTTCAAACACAACCTAATATATAAAAAAGGTAATTTATTTAAGGACATGCTATAGAATATTTATATTATGACAGTGCAGTTCTAATGTGTGCTGCTATGTTTTAGTTTACCCGAGTCCTGGACTCAGTGACGTTCAGGGGCACAAACGTTTGCCTCCATGCATTCTGAGGGAGAGCAGGAGAGGTCCAGATTTCTACTGAACCAACACTGTTTTTTAGCAAGACACGAAGTTCAGACCCATTAGCTGCAACTGGGACAAGGTACCAGAACTCTAGACAAGCCTGGCCCTCAATCCCTAGTGGACCACTCTCTGAAACATTCACTGCAAAATCCCCTGGAGGAGAAAAAGACAAAAAAGAAAACTTAATACGCTACATATTTTAAATGCTGATATGTGCTGATAATATATATTTAACAGAAACAGCTCTTCATCTTTGTTCTTGTAATTAAACATGTACTGCCTTGTACTGAACATCTGCTGTGAAATAGCTGTAGCTGTAGAAGCTGTCTGTTTGTGTTGCTGTAGCTACTAAATTTGAATCTCATGTGTAGGCTCTCTGTTTGAGTGCTCCCAGGAAAATACCAGGTTGTAAAAGAATATAGCCTATTTCAGATCAATTTGTGATAATGTGGTGAGACACGAATACAATCGCAGCCTGTGTGTAGATTAAAACAGAACTGTGGATGGATGTTCCAGATATTTCGCCAAAGGTTGGGACAAAATTAAAGGTTAATTAATTCATTCAACTTATCTCTCAGAGCCAGAGTGAACCCAGAACTGTAAATTGGCTTGATGACTTCAAAAAGCAGTTCAGGCTACTGTTTTCTATTAAATATAATTGTCTTCACCTGCTCCTTTTTCACTCGCCGGCCACTCACAGTTCAGATTGGCATGTCTGTCATCAAAACACTGTATAACGTATTCTAAAGGAAACAAAAAGTGAAATACGTCATTATGTACAACATGTTTGATTTGAGTTCTTATCTAAAGCAGGTCAGGTAATTATGAAATTCTTAAAGGTCTTAATAACTGCGCTACATCGTACCTGAATGTGCCCTCCACTCCGGTAAAGTAACTGATAGGAAGTCATTTTCAGCTCTGAAATAGGAAATCAATGACCAATAACCAATGTAACAAAATAAAGGACTGAGTTAAAAACTTGACTAAAAACTTCCTTTGTTTTAATTTAAATAAACTAAACTAAAATATTATTAATCACAGATAAACTAAAAAAATTTAAATGATCTTGAAACCCACCTGCATTGAGTCCCTGTCTGAGTTAGAAAGAGAACAGCCACTGTGACCACCAAATCTGTACGTATGCCTCCAAGCATAGCTGATCCTTTAATAGCAACCTCTCGGCTGCTCTCCTGTTGCTAAAACTCTTTTTCTCTTTGATGAGTTGAAGAATGAATGATGAGCAGTAACTGCTGTTAAGCCTTTTGGTGGAAGCAAAGCTTAAGCGACTGTTTGAATGCGAGCGCAAGCCTGTACTTTTTGTCTTGTTCTCAGAATAGAGCTTTGGGTTTAGGTATTTATCCCTTTTATTTGACCACCTGACCAGGTAACCTCAGCCGTGGGAGGAAAAAGAGGACAGCAGGGCATTAAGGCATGAAAGGGGTTGGACTAGCATAAAAATGTTGTAAAGGTGACGACAACCCTACCGCTATTTTGGTAAACAGTGCTAAGTGAGGTCAAGGTTTAGTGTTGCTATGCCATAAAAGGTTCTAGAGCAAGGTAAGTGCACATAGACACACACTTACAACAACATAAATGAGCCCATAAACTTAAAAAAGAAACAATTAGTTTTAGAAATAACTCTTTAGATAGTGCTGATACATAGTATAGTTTATAAGTGCATTAGAAAACGTTGAGGTGATGTGGAAGAATACAATAAATCTAATAAAGCACAGCTTGTATAATAAGCTATTATGTAATTGGACCCAGATAAGCAACATAGCAGAACAAAGTTTCAAAAATGCAACCAAGTAGGACAGGAACCCCGAGTCTAGATGATGGTTAAGTTGGAGATACAGCTGGAGACACTGATGAGGTTCTCTGAGGGATTAGGTGGAGATGGGGAGAAGGTGGGTCACACAAATGAGAGTCTGAAAAGTGGAATAACAGAATAGCACTGAGATTTAAAACACAGGGAAAAGAGTCAGATTCGCTCTCAGAAGGCACACAAGAAAATTATTGGATCAGCGTGATTGAGAGAAGTTTGAATTGAGCGACTTGAGCCTTTCTCAGCTGTCACAGGCCTGGATTCACCCTGGAACTGTGGCCAGTTCATTACAGAGCTAACACAGAGAGACAATTAGCTACACTCTGCCACATCCACATCTAAAATCTAGATTTGTGTTGTCACACCTCCACTGTTTTGTCTGTTTAAATAGAACTATAGAACTTTATAGGTTCATTCCCTCCCCAGATCTGAACGGTAATCACACACAGGTACAAAACAAAACAACTGCACTGAGACGCACTGGAAGAGATGGTCTCTACTCACCTCTTCAGATTTAAAAGGAACTCTAGAGTAGAGATGGACCGATCCGATACTGACGTAAATTACTGGATCGGATATCGGAGAGAAATAAAAAAATGTAATCTGATCCATTAAATATAAAAAAAGCACCTCACAAAACTTGCAACACGGTGTAACTCGGCTCATAACCGTAGCACCTTGGAGCAGTGTGCTCACGTGATAGAGTGGCTGTGTGTATTTGTAGCTTCGCTACCAAACCAGCATTTCATCTCCGAGGAAGTTATCCCAGAGAGAAGTAAAGCAAGTGT
>NW_005187405.1:4164878-4267996 GCF_000239375.1 Pundamilia nyererei
GATAGTTTAGCATATATTAGCACAGGTATCAATAACTACCGTATTAAACACTTTTACTAACTGCATGCAGATGGACAGGCGCTCTGCAGGTGGGATTGAGCGCCTGTAGTTGGTGTCCAGGCGGGCGATGCTGGGACCAACGGGGACAGCAGCTCCTCAAACTGGGCGAGGGAAAGACGGTGGTACCGCTGAAAGCTGCGGTCATCCAGGCGCAGCTCCTGGAGCAAATGGTGAAACTCACCAAACTGCTCACGCCTCTGGAGGACCTGATGGACCCAGGTACGGCGAGGACGTCCTTAACGCCGCTGCTCTGCTCTCCACAGTAAATAGAGAAGGGAGACTCTCTCTTCAAATGCTAGCTCGACAGCTGCCATCTTGCAAACATACCGTCTGGCACAACTTCCTCCCACATTCCTCTCACATTTCGCGTCAAAATTGCATATTTTGACGAGCGATTGATTCGCATTGGACACACCTCGAGGTGCCAATGTGCACGTGTCAAATTAGGGGCTTCTGGCGCGTTTTTGTATCCCGTTTGGTGTGAACACACCGTTAGAGATCCTACCTTTTAAACCATTGCTTCTTCTTTATTCTTTTTTAAAATTACTCAAGTAGAAGTAGTAATTATGGTACCATATTCTTGAAATACCTCAAAGTACTAAGGCATTACAATGACTAATGATCCTCGTGAATTTATTTGCTGGGGAAAGATGACGGGATAACTTTATTCTCCAGCTGGCACTAAGTCCTTAGCTCCATACTGAAGATATGAAGATAGGCCAAAAAATATGGCCCATGATCGACACCTTATGCAATTCATATTCCCGCACAGGGCATGAGTACATTGTGACCCAATAATGTTGTTGTAAAAAAAAGACATGTCTGCTTGAGTATATTTAGTGTGAGGTGAAGCAGATAGCACTACACAGTGTAAATACTGATGAGGAAAGAAGTGATAAGAAAGATATATTGTGTGGGGGTTTGGTCTGACCCTCATTTTGTGACATCCTGGAACCCTGCTGGGATGTGTCTATAAAAATGGGCAGGCCAAAACAAACATTAGAGCTTTTTTTTTTTTAAACTACCCAAGTCAATAAAAGTGCCATTGTTAGCAATTTGTAAATTACAAAGTACTCTTACATGTCAAAGGAATAAAAAGCCTTAACATTTCTTTGTGCTTACTGGCAAAGGCGAGGAAACAACCTAACTAGGCAGATAATCTAGAGTTATCTGAAAGACAGCGGCCTGATTTCTTAACAAATACTCAAGGCTTTATCTCAGCGTCTCAGATATCAAAGGTGTGTGAGGAATGCATACTGACCAACAGCATCACTATGTGTAGAGTTGTATTGGCTTTTAAGTGTCTTTCAAATGATATAACGTGTTTGTATTTGCAGTGTATTGTCAGAAATCTATACCTGTAGGATGCATAATTGTGCTGAAAAACGTGGTTAACTTTATTCAAAAAAGCTGATTTTTTGTCACTCTCTGCTCATTGGTTCATTCATTTACTGTTTATCCAGTCTTGGCAAACCTTTGGCACCATCAGAAAAACAAAATTGGCACCCTTGTTAGTCCACATCAATGCATCTTTTTATCTTAAACATTTAAATGTGACATAAATGCGCTGCTCTGGCACATACCTGTAAATCCATAAATCCAAACTGTCTCCAGTCAACAAATAAAATGGCTGTTAATAATAAACCCAGGCCAGGAAGGACAGAACGCAGGGAAAAGACCAGCAAGGCAGCTGGAGTGACATGCTGTGAGCTTTTCCATGGTATGCTGTCCTGTCCAAAGTCTCTGATCCATGACTAACAGTTAATAAACCTTTGTTTTCTATTTATATCTCCTCTTTGCTTGTGTCACTATGTTGCATGTAAAAATAGAACACCCGAGTAAGCAAAAGTTACATGAACCAAAAATCACATGTCAAATTTGTACGTTTCAAAGAGTCAGCGTGATCTGAGTCAGAGTGTCCTATTAAAGTGTTCTATTAAACAAAGCCCGTTTAAGGAACTGACTTTGCATGTGTGTGTGCGTTGAGCAATAAAGTTGCATGGACAACCTGTAAACAAAGGTTATTCATACTTGAATGTTTTCCATTTCCCTTTTGCGGAGATAAGGTATAAGCACAGATGTTACAGACCACATTCTCAGTTGAAGGTGAGAGGTGGTGACTGGATACTCAGGAGGCTAGACATTGGTGGTGGTGGTGGAGCAGGGTACGCAATTGGATGAGGGGGACTATAATACGAGTGAGAGATTGCTTTTACTTAGGAACTTTCTGAGAAACTGGCTTGGGAAAAGGATGGAAATCATTGAATGAGAGTGATGTTGACATTTTGTGAAGTGACAAAGGAAATGTGACAGCAAGGAAATCCAGTTTATGTAAGTCCTTAGACATTAAGTCTTTTATGCATTTCCATCCCGTCCATCAAGGAAGCATTCCCTAATATTTCATTAAAAAAATTCCACCTTAACTCCACGTAGCGATCATGCTTACGTATGGCGGTATGAAGAAATAAGCTCTCTGAAACTCTCTAAACTATTTCTGTCACTTTTAATCTGCAGATGAGAGCAGCTGCTTACATGTCTGGTACACTGACTACGCACAGATAAAAACTTATATGCATTGTGAATTGTCTGAGCAAAATAAAGAGAAAAATTAGCATGCTAGTTATTTTCCACCATAGACTGGCCTTTGTATGACACAGGCCATAAGCATAAACGTACCCCTTGCCCTAAGTAATGTCATATTTCGCCTGGAAAACTTTTGTCCCTCAATCATGGAAATCTTTGAGCACTCTGCACGTACTACTTCCAGAACCTCTGACCCTTTTGAGTTACGTTTATCGAGGAAGTGCCCCGAAGGTCAGCTCTGGTAAAAAAAAAGAAAAGAAACACAAAGTAAGTCTGGAGTCCTTGGAGATGACGTCAGGTGTGGCTGCAGGTCAACGTCAGCTCAGGCACTGAATTCTTCTGTCTTTTTAGAGCTTTAGTACTTGTTCCTTTATTTGGCCAGTCACTCCATAGATGTGGGAACTTTAAAAAAGGGCATCTGGGATCATGTCACGGCTTATTTTTGCTATCTGATAAAATGTTCAGTGATTCACTGCTGGGTCAGGGCCATCGGAGATAAAGAGTAGTTTAAAACCAGGACTGACAAAGGACTCTTACTAATGTCTTAGCTTTTAACCAGAAGCATTTCCACTGCTGGGCTGTTAAGTAACCCGATTAACAATTTTGCATTCAGGTTTAAAATGTACTTAGAAATTTTTCCTGTTCTAAAATCTGCACATGCTTCCTTTACATTTATAGAGAATAATAATCTAGAGAATGTCCTTTAGAAAAGTGCAGAGATTTGAATCTGTGAACCTTGCTGATAATTATAGTACTAAATTACAGCCATGAATGTTGAGGACATAGGTAACAGCATAAGTGGGTCTATAACATTGCATTTTAAATCCCCTGACTCTTTATGGGCACATTTTTACAAGAGCTGCCATTTATAGTCGGCTCGAAAATGACCTATTTTCATCGATGTTTTTAGAATCGAGAGTTACCACTGAAGGGTGAACGAAAGCAGCGGAAGGGCCTCCTGCAGAATGTAAAGCAGGTAGTGTTTAAGTTGAAAAAATCTCTTCATTTTCCCAAAATAATAAAAAATCATCCAAACCAATTAGGCTCCAATATGCATCTTCTTTTTAATATTCATTGAATAGGTTGCAAAAGCATTTCTTAATTTCACAGGGGCGAGTCAGAATTGTCAACATTTCATTCCCAAAACTCAAAAGCGAACGAGTGTTTTTAAAGCAATAAGGCAACAAATAACTGTCTCATTCCAATAATTATTCTAATAAACACATCCAATTTAACATGACTATTTGTTTTGGTGCTGTTTTCCCTTTAAAACTCTTTGCAGCACTGCTCTGTTTTTTTTCTTTTCCTTTTTCTTAAGTGAAGGTCATGAAGTGTTCCCCCCTTTCTGTCGGTTCCTTCCTTCCGTGACGCTCTGTTGAAAAGTTTCCGTGCAATCTTCCAGGTGTTTTGTGACCTGTGGCACTTTTTTTTCTTTTTGCAAACAGACTCGGACTTCTCCTTCCGCTGCATGGTTGCTAAACAGGTTGTTTAATGAATACAGGTGCTGTGGTTCTGCTCTGCCTATCAGGAAGACATGATCAATACTGTAGGCAAGCTGCGTTTAATTGTCAGCGCTGCCTGAGAGACGAGAAACACTCCCCGCCCATCACATGCAACCGACTCAGGGCTTCGTAGCTTTTCTTTATGCATTGTGGGATTTATACATCTTGTTTAAACCCTCGACTCTCTGCTAAGCATGTGTAATGTGGCCATCATGCAAAAAAATGAGAAAAAAAATAACCTATCATGCAAAGAAACATTAGAGTTTAAGAGCCAAGTCAGCCGTTATTCATCTGTGAGTTGAACAAAACATTTGTATAATTAGACATGCAGGAAAATTCTGAAACAGACTCATATTGACAGGATTTTATTGTGCACGTGCATCAAAGCCTGTTGAAATAAGATCTATGCTATGCACCGAGGTGTTGTTATGGCTCGCCCAGGGATTCACGGCTTTGTTTTCTCTATTTGAACTCTGCGAAGGCAGTTTTCTACCCCTACACTCATTCTTTTAAGACACATTAATGGTGACACAAGTTAACAAAGCAGAACATTGCCATCCTTCAGTCCTTTCACCAGAAGGTGGCACTTTATCTCCTTCTAAAAACCACAATGAGTATCGGTCCCAAGACTGCAAAACTGTTTCTGAAGATTTACCAGTCAGGTCATGCTATGAAAACAACTCCTCAGGTTCTCTATTACTGATAGACGTGTGAAAATATATTTAATAGTTATTATTGATTTAAGGAAAAGGGATAAAATATAAAAATTTAAAAAGATAATAAGCGGTTTTGGCACTAAATTTCAACATGGATTGGCTTAAATGTTTGGCTCCAGTGTGGTTCTGCCAGGCCCTTTATGACCATGAACCTGACCTAGAAACAGATGAAAAGAATATGAATTTAATTATGATAACAATTTATCTTGCCATCTAGTCTGATAAAGCCAAGTAATTCTCATTTGTGATGTCTGATAAGGAATTGTTTTTTTGTTTTTTTTTCTGGGTTCAGTGATTCCCTCCCTGATAAATCCTGTTCCCTACTACAATACTCTGGCAGACAGTGGCCCAGTGTCCTATCTCCCCTCAATTAACTTCAAACTGCTCTCCATTACACGCTACAATGAGACACGCAATTTCATTACCTCACACGGGCTCATCAGAGCTACTAATTGTTTTTCTTTTCATTTTCAGCATCCCTCCATCTCCCAGGGAGTGGGTGTGAAGATATGCCATGTTCAGAAAGATAGGAATATACAGGAGGTCAGGGGAAAGGGAAAAGAGCATGAAACGGTTGTCTGGTGTACTTGCCTTTTATTGGTTCAGTGGAGAGCAGACCCAGGGACTTAGTCCATATAACCTCCAAAGGCCAGGAACCTGAAACACTCACAGATACTTAATTCGTGATCAGCAAAAGGTCAACACAAACAGACACGTACAGACAGGAGCCGGATGCATCTGTGAGCTAACTTACCGATGTCTGTGAGGCTTTCTATGCTTTAAAAACAACAACCCATCAGCTGTGTCTTGGCAGAATCTAAAGATAGCCTACTTTTACTGCACTCCACACAACACTGCAGTGAGAAAAAATAAACATAAACAGCATTTAAAACAAAAAACAAACAAAAAAAAAACAACCCAAAACCAATAAAGCAGCCTTGACAGTCTAAAGAGAGAAAAAATTGTATAGTTTGTTATGTAGAGGCTATAAATCTCATGAAGATCAAAAGATTGTATATACACTTAACATATTTTGGACTGAAAAGAATGAGAATTAGTGAGAACTGCTTTAATATCCGGTTTGGAGATCAGTTGTACTGATAAAAAGACATGAGTTGGAGCTGCAAGTGACAGATTGAAGATGCTGAGATTTTCCTGTCCAGAGTTTAGGGACAGGATTACAAATAAGAATATCAGAGTGAAAGCTCAGGTTGAGCTGTTTGGAAAGTTAGGTAGGCGAGGTTGAAATGGTTTGGGCAGTGGCTGTACTGGACAAAGGATGTTAAATTTGGAGCTGCCAAGCGGGAGGAAAAGTGGAAGACCACTCATTGGCTAACAACTTGTCAATCACAAGTTATTAGCCAATGAGCAATTTTGCAAGGAGGATTATTCTTTGAAATGTATGACCAAAATGGACAAGACAAACTTTTCAACACAAACAAACAGTTCAGTCTGTTTTTGTCACTAAAAAAATTATGGATGGGTTGGGGTGAAAATTTCATGTCCACTATAAGATAATGTAGATACAGATCAGGTGATTTTTTTTACCCTTTCTTCACAAATATCAATAAAATATCACAAACCAGCCTAGAGACTCAATTCATGTGTGGGGTGGAGGGAATTTTCAACCCCGGCAGAGATCCGCAGTGTCAAACTGCTCCTGTTGCTAACTTTGTTGGTTGGTGCTATGCAGGTAGAGGCCATGTTGGGCTTAAGGTTTGTTTATTTGCACAAGCCAGCCAGTTGCCACAGCTAGAATTTGTGCCAGTGACAGTAAACCCAAACATTTAAGCTGAGGGTGCTTAAAACCAACACAATGAGCTTAAATTCCAATAAAACCAATAGAAGTTGTGATTACCTGAGGGTTTGAGGGGTAAGGAGCACCTCTCTCTCTCTCTCTCTCTTTCACACACACACACACACACACACACACACACACACACACATTTTCATTTGATCCATAAACACACTGATTATACAATTTTAAGCGCTGTAGTTGTGTTGAATTAAACATTTTCTTCCTCTCACCAGGCTGGGAAAATGCTGGAGTGCCAGACATTTGTGAGCTGAGAGAAAACCTGGAGGCCAAGAAGCAGGAGGTTTTAACTGCCATTTTACTACTCAGACAAAAGAAGCTTCCTAATTAATAATGCATTAAATGGCACATATGAGTACATGTAATGTCACACGCAATGGACTCCCTGCATCAGTAAGACTAGCACAATGACTCATTCTCCTTGGAACAACCTTAAATTACAGTTAAAATGTTTTTAAAGGTAAGAATTAGCCGAAAATGTAAAAGAGTACAATGGTGCATGTGTTTAGTGTAGTATGTGTGAAATGTGAAATTTGTTGTAATTTTGATTCAGTCTGTCTGTGGGTTGGAATTACTGGTTTGTTGGCTGCAGGTAAGAAAGGTTACCCTATGTTAAATTTCACACATTTTCGTGCGTCTTTCACACTATTGTTTCAAAGCCTTAGCCGTCCTTGACCACTGTCTGCTCTCCCTGTTCCTTCCCATATCTGAACTGAATTGAATGCATCCAATTGAATGTGCCCCAATGAGTGAGATGTGAGGCAAGGTCTTCAGTCTCAAACTGAAATCGTTTCGGTCGTGATATCGAGGATTTGATTCGCTCGCCCAACCAGCCGAGACCAGTTTGTGATGAGGTGCTGGTCTCCAACAGAGCTGTAGAAATCACATCCACACTGTTTCACCTTAGCTGAGGCATACAGCCACTACACGGAGAGAAAGACGAATAGGAAAAAAAATGCTAAACAGGCTGAGAGAGAGAAAAAGATAAGGAGTGAAGTCTTGGAGCTTTAAGAAGAAAGGTTGCCTGCCCAAAATCCTGTGCAGTAGAGCATATAAGAACAATCAAAGCTTTCAAAAACACACACACACACACACACACACCATCTTTGTACATGCTCTTATTTGTATCTTAGCTCCTTCCTGCGCCTTTGTTTTTTTCTCCATAAATCGTGTAGCTCTGTTCTATAATGGTCAGCCAATGTGACATAAGAGGAGAGGACCTTCATTTCAATTAAGGTATAAGAAGAACGGTGAAACCTTTCGTATTTTAATTACTGAGCGATCTGCATATATTCAAACAACAGCATAGCCCAAGGTGCCCTCCGTACCCTGACATGGAGAATAAAAGTATATTTCTTCTTTTCTGCAAAGGGGCCAGGCACAGAGGCAACCTGGCAAACTCTCATTATGTTTTGAAGATCTGTCTTCGCCTGCAGCGCCCAACCTATGCACCTTTTTGCTCATCCTAGCTGAAACAGATAACAGTGAGCAGCCTCAACCAAGTAGAAAGCATCGCATTTGAATGTCAACTGTCAAATATCAGAAGAAAAGCTACAAATGGTGCGGCGACGTCAGAGTCGTACAGACGCACATTATCTCAACATGGAGCAACTCTGATAAGGTGAATAAAAGCCGTGGGAATTTTAATCATGATATCAGGGATTAGACTTGTGAACTGAATGGCATTAATTTTAAGTTGCCTAATGCTGCACTGAATGCAAAATGAAAACAATTCATGAGAGATGCATAAAGAATAGTCATAGTAGGAGGTATGTTTTTATAATCGACGCAGTTCTTTATTTATGCAAATACTGACTAATTTGTAATTATCTGAGTGGGTGCATGTTCGGGAACCTCTTTTTAAAATCATAGCAGCACCTACATTATATTGGTGAGGGGAACAAGCAAAATAGAGAGTATGGGACCTGAGTGTGAGATAATGTATAGTATTTCACATATTTAGGGAAGCCTACAGTACATCATTTTCAGGATTAGTTACATCTTGCAGAAAATAGTGGGTAAAGTCCATGAATACGCAATGTGTGACTAGAACTGCTCTCGTCTTTTGTGGTCTGTCAGATATGGGATTCAAGGTTCTTACAGTGGTTTGCCCTGAGCTTGCATCAGGTTGACTGAGATAATATGTTGCTTCCTCGGAGGTCCAACTATGTTTTCTTTTCTTTTTCCTTTTTTTGCTTGAGGTATACATGTGTGGTCCTGGTCTATGTGTGTTTACCGGTCAAAAATTGTCTGGCCATTACTTTTTTGATGCAACTTATGTATTGATGAGCAGATGAACTGCTGTTTCCAGTTGTCTCTGGAGGACTCAAACACTGACAAAAGGCTGGGGGTGCATGCTCACCTAGTCGATAAACAATCTGAGGACCACAAAAGAAACAATAGCTACCATGCTATTGCCCACCCAGCAAACACGTCCTTTCAAAATGTCAAATGAAAACGCTGTTGCAAGGGTGCAGTGTTCTATTGATTGAAAATGGTCCCATCATTTGACCACAATGACCAATTTATGGACTATCTTCATTTCAAATACAAAGTGTAAGACCAAGACAAGTGTAAGGCCAGTGGTTATTTAGGAAATAACAGAAAAAATACATAAAATCTGTGAGTACCTTGAATTCTATTAAAAGCAGAAAATAAATAAACTAAAACTTAGATTTATCATGCCTGGAAAAATATTGAAAGAGCAATAGTGGGCACCTAAAAAACACCAATCGCAGGAATATTTTCTAACAACAATCAACAAAGAAATTACAATGTAAAAAACAGTGATTCAGAAAAAGTTTGGAAAAAAGAAATAGGTCCCATAAAGGGGTAACCACATAGGAAGGGATTTGCTCTTTGTAAGTCGCTAACAGTTGATTGCTAGTAGGCATTGCAGACTCTGGTTGCCTAGGTAACCCTCTAATCTATTTACCCCAGTTGCTTCAATCTTGCACCCAGAATTTGAAAAAAGTTTCAGGATCTGCCCGCTTTGAGTTACTAGAGGGGTTTTTGCCTGTCATGGCTAGAACTCGTCATATGATTTTTTTTTTAAAAAGATGTCCACTTGATACATCGCTGTGACTCTTTTTAAAATATTTTAACATAAAAAAAGCAAAGGCCAACCGTGTTGTTTCATGTTTTAAATCTGTTAAACACTGACCTCCTTTAAAAACTGTAATAGTTCACAGTTTAATATCACTCTCAGGAGCCCAGAGAAGTATCTGTGTTTGACCAAACCATGTATTTACCCTAGTTAGGAGTGCCACCACTGGTCTTCTCGTTGCCATGTGGTCTGTTCAACTACTGGCACCTCCCCATCAATTTCTTCTTCCTTCTTCTAGCTATCACCAGCTATCTTTTCTTCCCCTCAGGCAAGTAAATCTGTGTTTCAGACCTATGCACTGTCATCAACACCACAGTCATGTTCTGCTATAATAACGAGGAAAATGTTCATGATCTTTGATACAGACAAAGTATAAGTTAATACACGGTGGCACGGTGGTTAGCACTGTTGCCTCACAGCAAGAAGGTCCTGAGTTCAATTCCACCATCAGGCTGGGGTCTTTCTGTGTGGAGTTTGCATGTTCTCCCCGTGTTTGCGTGGGTTCTCTCCGGGTACTCTGGCTTCCTCCTACCGTCCCAAGACATGCAGCTTGTGGGGATAGGTTAATTGGATAATCCAAATTGCCACTAGGTGTGAATGGTTGTCTGTCTCTATGTGTTAGACTGGCGACCTGTCCGGGGTGTACCCCGCCTTTTGCCCTATGACAGCTGGGATAGGCTCCAGCGCCCCCCGCGACCCTGAAAAGGATAAGCGGAAGCGAATGGATGGATGGATGGAATATGAATTTCAAAACGTATGAAAAAAGTCCTACAGAGCTTGGTGTGAATATGCTACTGAGCATCAATGAAAGATACAGACTCTCAGAACAGAGCTTCATTTTTCTCCTTAGTGCCTGCAACCAACTTGTTTTTATGGAGACGTATTACTAAAACAGAGATTACTAAAGGCTTATACTTGCTGACCTTACACTGAATGTGCAAAACCTGCTTATTAGTTTGAAATACATCTTTACTTCCTCCCAAAGTCATTTAACACTGGCATAGCTGCAGTTGAAAGAATATGTCTTATTATCACTGTAAGAATCTAAAGCAATGAAATCTAAAAGAAAATCTAAGCAATACGTTCTTGTGTTTTCATGATCTTTGTGTTCCTGTGTCCAACTTTTTGATTTTGGTGCTTCCTGTGCTCATCTGTTTGTGTCTCACTGCTATCTCTGTGAGTTTATTCACATTCTCTTTTACTTTCTGTCTTGTTTGTATAAGGCTTATGGTTTTCAGTGTTTTTACTTCCCTCCTTTGTTCCATTTTCCACCCTCATTATTGAGTTAAGTCCAAATAAATGTCTTCTAGGATAAAATGATGAAATTGCTACACTGTGTTTCCAAACGGTTGAAGCTTACTTTTACTATGATGTCGAAATATTCAGCAAAGAGACGTTGTTTTTAGACATTGTTCAATGGCATAATTCCTGACTCAGGAACAGAAGAAGAGATATTAGCTATATTTGGGGACACTTATCTATATCTGTGACCTTTTAAAGTCTTCACTACATAGTACATATAAATCTAGACAGGCACTGATGTCAACTGAAAGAGACCACAAGGTGGTAAGTAGTTTATCTGAGTAAGCTACTGCATTGTACTTTGGGATAAGCACTGGAGTGCATTGCTTTGTAAGTATATCTCCAGCAGTGAAGACTTATTCTAGTACTCTAGTAGTGCAGAAAACCATTGTTATCCAAGATGCTGTGTGGGAGTTGGCCTTTTGTAATGAAACAGACTGTATAGACAGCTGCTCTTGTTTGCTAATACTGGAGTTTCAGTACTCTGCAATGCTTATGTTAGCCTGTCAGTGATGGTGTATAAAGTGCCAAAATAAGCCACCTTTGTCTTGTAAAGCTAAAACTAAATGAAAACACATACATGCAGTCGCATATAGGCACTACAGTGCCCTTGCAGTTGAGTTCTGCCTTTTTCATTCTTGATGGGCTTAAATTTCACAGCTGTGCCATCCAGATCAGTGTTAAAATGAAATACCTTGTACTGTGGACATAAAATCTCTCAGAAGTGATTTAACCTCCCAGTAATTTATTGGAGTAGCAAAGCACTATATACTGCACATGCTGTCCAGGTCTTTCAGTAAAATTACTGATGTGAAAATGTAATGAATGACATTAGCAGCATTGTCCTGCAATACTAATCCCATTTAAAGACGATGATGGAGGATGGAAAGAAGATTCGGAGACATACTTAACCTCAAATCATATGCTTTTCGATAAGGAGGCAGTGAAACATTCTAGCAGTGGGTTCATTTCCTTGGTAGGGCTAAAGGTCACTTTATTTATCATCCATATATCTGTAGCTTGGGACATGGAATAGTGGAGCTATTTCAGCAGCCAGGTTTCACAATATTCAGATTTTAACATGCGTTCTAAGGTGCTGGAAGGCAAAAAAGTTAGTTAAACTGAAGTCTATAATTATGAGAATGTATATCACATCAGCTTTTGCAGCGACACTTACCTTGTGGGTATCTTATAATTTGTTGCAGAGTAAATTACAACCCTTTAGAGATAATCAGTGAATCAAGAGAGTTGTGTAATCCTGTCTATGTGTAGCTTCATTGACGTTTTTGCACCCAGGGGTTTTGAGGGGCAGGTGTACTAATGCTGCTGCTACTGCACTCTATGTGATCTCTGCACACACAAAAGTAAAAGTTGTGTTTTTGCTTGGCAGCGGAATAATTTTCTGTAATAATATAGCTCCTTTTATAAAAATGACAAACAAAATATCCAAATCAGAATCAAAAGAGCTGAACTATCTCCAAATGATGAAGTGTTGAAGGTAAATGTGGTCATATGAAAAGAAATCAAAACAAAACTGAAGACAGCTGTTGACTTACTATAGTCGAAGTGCCTGCTGTTGTGAGGAGATTTAATACAGCTACTGTGAAACCTCGAGGGGTAAACATATTCTAGCCTTTATATATTTTTCTTCATTCCTAAAGTCAGTTTTTCCTCTTTGCAAAAATGCAGGAGAATGCTCCAATTCTACACCTGTGTTTGTCTACGTATGTATGCATCATGCTGTCCTATGTGGTGTGTTCTTCAGGGCTCAATGGTTTCGTGATGAATCCTTATGGCCCAGCAGGCATCTGCCTGTATTACAGCTGGGCCAGACTAATGAACTGGACCCAGACACAGTCATAATCAGATTAATGACTATGTTCAGGTATAAAATGACCAAAATCAATGGGGAGAAAGGGAGGTGGAGAGAGAGGGAAGCCAATCCATAGCAAAGGATGATTAGACACTGTGGACAGGCACAGAGCCAAGGTCAGAGACCAGCCAGCCAATTCTAGGTCAGAGGAAGGTACTAAGCCAGGGATCAAAATAAATGTAAAAGGTGGCCCAGTAGTCAGGGGCCTGCAACAGTCTGTGAGCTTGCTGTTGATGCCATACGGAAAATTATTCTTAATGAATGCAGATCACTGATATTTTTGAGAGACACATGAAGACAAAGGTCAGGGCCAATCTTGTCTTGTCTAGTCATATCCCAGAAGGCAGTTTGACTCATGGCATAAACTTTACAAAGGACAGAGATCACAGTGTGACTGACTAAAATTAAATTCTGTTTTTCTTGATTCTGAGCATATGTCAAGCAAAAGCAATGCTTGTAAAGCTGCAGAAATAAAGGCCTGTCTAACTAGAAAGAACTACAGGCATACTAATTTTACTATGCCAACTTTCATTCATGAACTGAAGTAAAAACAGCTTATGGGAAGGTGGGAAAGAAGTCTTTGTTTGTACAGAAGGCAGACTGGCCTTTTTGAAAAAAATTAAAGCAGTAAAATTGATCAGAGACTCTGGCCGTTAATGTGAAACTGTCTTTTACGTCACTTGCAGAGCAACAATATAATTACGACTTAAATCCAGAGTAATGGATGTGCCGAGCAGAATCCATGCTGACACCAGCGAGGCTCCGTGGAGGACAGTATGGAGAACAAGCGGCTGTGGTCGGATATTGCAATAAATAAAAATTACTGGCACTTTGGGTGGTAGGCTAGAAGGAAGGGCAGGTTGAAAAGCTGTGTCATAATCAAAGTTAATGATGTCTACGTCATTAATAACAGCAGCCCATACAGATAAGCTGGCAATGTTGTACATAACAAAACTAAGGAGCTTTTGCCTTTCTCTGGCTTCATTTTGGTAGCAGCAATGAAAAAAAGAATGGCGGAATGCAAACGTGTTTCTCTTATTGAGAAAAGTAAATACCAGCAGGTGAATTCTTAAAGTCTCTGAGATGCTAACAGATGCTAAACATTTTGCATTGGATATTACACATGGAATATGATCTGTGGATGCTCGGTGTCCAAAATCCCCTGGAGAACTGTAATTTTAATTTATTTGGTTTGGGACACGCTTTGGAAAATCTATTTAAATATTCATTCAGTGAAATACTGTGAAATTTAAAATTGCCAATGGTAATGTTGTACCAAACTTTTTGATGTCCCAGCATGATTTTTTAATAGGTTGTTGATATTGGTATGCTCTTTTTTCCTCCCCCTGCTTTTCAAAGCCCCACGTGCACACATGTAGTCCTTTCCCCATGACCACCACATCACCATCTCACACAAACACACGCAAACACAAACCGTTTCATGTCGCGGGGCACATGCGAGTCTCTTCACAGCAGGCACAAACAGTGCATGGAATAGCGCTTCTCATTCTAATGTATCAGCATGAGACAGATGCCACCCTATTTAAAAAAGGAGTTTTAAAGCACTTTAATACTATGCTTAAAAATTTTGACTTTATCATAGCACATTAAAATATTACAGAAATATACTTTTATGTTCACACAGCAGCATTTCTTAAAGGTGGATTTTCTCATTTGGTTTGCTGAAACTAAATCATGCTTTGATAAATACATGTTTGTTGTCTGACATGGTATAAAATTCATATGAGAAAGTGTGTGAAATTGATGAAACTATTTAGATGCAACAAGCAAATTTGGACTGACCTTGTCTTAGTGATATAGCACTTGGCCTTGACCTTCATAGAGTTACCCATGCTTTGCAGTATAATGCAAGCTCAAACCGTCAAGCATGCTGTCTCTTTAACTGTGTACAGAATAGAGTCTTTCCCCTTCAACACACGGGATCCAAAGATGTCCAGATATTAATGTGTCAGACCAGAAGACAGTTTTCTACTTCATTTGAAGACATCTTAGCATTTTTGCTTTTTCTCTTATGTTTTATGTTTGTAGGATTAACCTGTGTTTACTGCCAATCAGAAGTGTTCCAGTGATTTCCACTGGTGGACATTTGGGACCAGAAGCTCATGGCCGTTAAGTATAGTTTTTCAGAATAAAAATTTTTTTTTTCCATTTAGAAACGCTTATAACTGTTGTGTGATGTTTCACCAAGATGAAACCTCTGGTGCAACAAGTAGGATGACTTTCTGCAATCAAAGATTTGCTCTGCAACTTAACTCAAGCGGCACATCCTTCCCCTGCTTCCCTTGAACGTGGTTCTGTCCTTTTGTCATAGCTCACATACATATACAATCAGACATGCTATTTACATGTTTCTCCAGCTGATTAGATCATTTGAAAAACAACATACATATTGCTTTACTGTTGTCGAGTGGATAAGGCTATAATTTTGCTTATTGAATGAAACTATGGAGCTCTACTTCTTCAAAAGGTACAACGCAGACAGTCTTTATCAAAGTGTTGTGGTGCATAAAACAACCAGGAAAAGAGGAGGAAATGTTCGAAGAAATGCTTAAACTACCAGGGCATGCTCATTTCCCTACACTGATGTGGGGGTTTTCTTTTTTCAGATGTGACTCAATTATCTGTGATTTTCGGATTATGGATGTACTACTCAGGATTTACAAACAGGAAATTTTAATTACAACAATGATGCAAAGACAGATTTTCTTATTGTTTGCCGTAATGGTTGATTAGGTGGATGAACTCATTAAACATTTCCTCTATAATTAGCAAGATGCTGACAATCCAATTTAAGAAGGATAATAATGAATTAACACTTCAGGTCCCAGCCAAAGTCTGCTGACAAAAGGTTTGAGTTTTGCAGTTGAAATACCTTTGGATCATGAGTGATGCTCTTCGTTACCTTAATTTACAGTCTGCAATCATAATATGCATGGCCTTGAAAGTATTTTGGAAGACATGCTATAAAAAATATAGAGAATATATTAGATACACTCAATTGATAATTTTTCTATAATATGAGACTCGAATTCCACCACATCCTAAATGTGCTCTATTGGACTGAGATCTGATAACTGTGGAGGCCATGTGAGTACAGTGAACTCTTTGTTCTGTTCAAGAAACCAGTTTGAGATGATGTTTTATCCCGCTGGAAGCAGCGATTAGAAGATTAACACTGTGGCCACAAAGGGATGGAGATGTTCAGCAACAACACTCAGGTAGGCTGTGGTGTATAAATGATGCTTAGTTGGTACTAAGAGTCCAAAGCGTAGTGAGAAAATATCCCCCACAACATTACATCTCCACGAGCCGCCTGAACTGTTGATACAAGGCAGGATGGATCCATACTTTCATCTCGTTTACTCCAAATTCTGATCCTGTCACCTGAATGCAGCAGAAATTGAGACTCGTCAGACTAGGGAACATTTTCCAATCTTCTACTGACAAATGCCGGTGAGCCCGTGCAAACTGTAGTGCTAGTTTTCTGTTCTTAGATGACAGGAGTGGCACCTCATATGGTCTTCTGCTGCTGTAGCCCAAGTATTTTCAGGTTTGATGTGTTGTGCAATCAGACATACTCTTCTGCATTCCTTTGCTGTAGCAAGTGGTTATTTGCAATTGGGTTGCATTTCTATCAGCTCGAAGCGCCCTAAACATTCTCCTCTGACTTTTGACATCAACAAGGCATTTTTACTCTGAGAACTGCCATTCACTGCATACCCTATAGAGGGATGTGTGGGAAAATCCCAGTAGATCAGCAGTTTCTGAAATGCTCAGACCAGCCTGTCTGGCACCAACAACCATGCCACGTTCAAACCCCTTAAATCACTTTTCTTCTCCATTCTGATGCTCAGTTTGATCTTCATTAGGTCATGTTGACCATGTTTTATAAGCCTAACTGAGTTTATACCACATCATTGGCTGATTAGATATTTGCGTTGACAAACAACTGAACAGATATATCTAATGAAGAGACCGGCGTAACCCTTTTACTCATGACTTCTTGCAGGTTATTGGTATAGATGTGGATAGCTTGACCACAACAAGCTGCTGCTCTCATCACACATTCAGAATGGGTCATCCATTGAGTGGTAGTCAAAGATTGCCAAAAGTCTCCTTAGTTATGCTCACTACACAGTAGGACTTATGAATAAAACACACCAAGATCAATAAATTATTGACTATGTGTCATCAAGTAAGGATATCTCCATTGAAAAACTCATAAAAATCGACGCCGTGGTGCAATGTATGCAGACAAAATCCATTAACTTTATGTGGTCAGTAATCAGAAGAATTATGATCCTGACACAATGTTAATGCTACTGTGGCACAATGGATGTAAAAACAAAGAAATCATCTTTGCAGTGAACTAATTGTTGCAAACATATAAAGGCACAATTTTAGACTTTAAGTAGAAGATGGGTTTATTGGTCTGAATATGTCTTTCCACTCCATGTCTATGTAAGTGTCATACAATATTCAGAATAAATACAGCTTGTGAAGCAGTAATTTTCTGTGCTTTCAAAAAAAACCAAACAGCTACATCTCAAATATGTAATAACAAGTGCACATTTCCATGCAGATAGATTCGAATTAGAAAAAGATATTTAAAAATGCTCGCACCATCACTTTGCCTGTGTCTGCGCTCAGAAGTTAAATAGTGAAGTGGTTCTGGCTGTCTATTTCTGAAGAGCAGTGAAGCTATGGGCCCATTTTCTGTCTTTTCCTGACAGCCCTGTGATGTGTACAAATCCCCCATTCCTCAACTGGGAAATCAGCCTTACTACAGCCCCGTCACAAACAATCAGCACTCATTACCCAACACGTAGCACTACATTCTACCCCATTTACCTGCACTGTCTAGGGTGTGTGCTTGTGTCTGTGCAGGCTTGGCGCGCACAGCTTAGGATCATTTTGTTTGTGCAAAATGAATTGTGAGCACTCTCAGCGAATTGCTGCTAGCTGCATAGATTTCAGTCGTTAACTCGGTGAATGAGCTCTATTGTCATTGTGTGTTGATGTTACCTAGGCCTTCTGACCTTGTACTGAGTAGAGCAACTGTCAAATTTAGAGAGGTGCTTTTATCGGTTTGTGCCCCAACACTGAGCACTCAACCAATTACCTCCCTGTCAGACATAAACATGTATGCCATGTTGCTACTCTCTGTGTATGCCTCTTTGAAGGACACGATGATCACAACCAACCTTGTGTCAGGGAAAGGGCCATTCCATGAATTGAGTGTAATTGGCGAGGAGAGCTGCGAGCTAGTTGCTCTGTGCGTAAGCAGATTACAGGCTGGCATAGCTGAGACCCCCTCAGGGCGGCACAACATGGCTGTTGGTACGTGGTGTGTAAAACAAGTATGTCACTCATGAATTATACATGGGAGAATGCCCAGCCATGAAATTGGGAGACTAGAGAAAACAAGGGAATATGAGCAGGTGAAAATAAGGGAAAAGCTGAAAGAAGCACAGAGCGGGACCTTACTTCCTGACAATTAAACAGTAAACAGATGTAGTCATTCACCACCAAGCCAGCAGGAATTTGCTGAAAGCAGTGAGCCCCAGTGTTTCTCCCATTTTGTATTGTTCACAACACACTGTCACTGTTTTGTGTACTAACCCTCTTGCTAACAATAAGCTTTCTTGCGTAGCGCCTAAATTATTCCTTATCGTTTTTGCCAAAGAAAGGTTTTCTCGTGCAAGCTTTTGTTCTCCCTTGCAAGTGTGTCATCTTTAGGATTAGTCCCTTTCATCATTTTAAATAGTCCCTTTTGGACAATTAAGCTTTCCACAAAACACTATGCTTCACTGTTCATTAAATGAGAATTACACAGTTGTCTATACATAAGCCAGATTATTATTTGGCACATAGGCTAAAACTTTTACAGAGCAGTTTTGTACAAATACATTTCACGCGCGTATACTATGCGTGAAAATTGATTTTCCTAATATCAGACTTGTTTGCTGACAGCATAATAATGACTGACGCTAAAGCATGAAACATAGGGAGGCATATAAAAAATACAAAAAAGCAACAAAACAAAACATAAAAGTAAGTACAAAATTGCTACATGCCAACCGGGGAAACTAAGCAAAAGGCTGAGATTGCTGACCAAAAAAAATGCAAAAATGGCCAGAAGCAAAATACTGGCAGGCTACCTAACTATTGTTGGAATGCTGCAATGGCTGACACACAAAGACAATCAAGCAAAGAGTGACTGTGGAAAAATACAAGCACAGGAGAGTTAATGAGGTGAGTGCAAGCAACTGAGTGAGGCAGCAGGGCAGGTAGAAAAAGGGGGCTGATAATAACAGAAGAGTTATGCCATAGGCGACTCTGCCTACCTTAGCTGTGCGTGACAATTGCAGAACATCTTTCTTTTTCATTTTGGGAGCAGTGTTAACAGGTTAGAGCAGCTACAAAGCCTGCGTGACATGAACAGCTCGAGCTGCACTCTGCTGTAGTGCGCCATTCAGAGTTTTTTTTCATTTTTAACAGCTGTCAGCAAAAATAGGCAGGAAACAGTCTATTGATGGTCATATTGCCAGAAACATTGCATGACTGACACTTTTCACTTGGCTTCAGCACGGATGACATGTATAAATACGTCACAGGCTCACAATGATTGCACATTACTGAATGGACACTACAGAAGGAAAGTAATGTCGGCTATAATGATAGTAATTAAAACGGAACATTAGGTCAAGTGCTGTGTTTTCTAGTTCACTGCTAAAGCACTGAGCTGACCGTGCTTTAGCAGTAAACCCAGTGGCGTGGACCTGCACAGGCATGGGAGCCACAGCAGTTTAGCATGCTATCTATCACACATAGGTGAGTTAAGCAGTGTGGCAGGCACCTTAGGGTTTGCTCACAACTGAGGTAAATCAGATCTTTTTTCCCCCTCACAAACACATCTACAAGACTTCCTCTCTACTGTGATATGCAATCAGATTGAACTTGTGTGTGCAGATGTTAGCAGCCTATCTGCACGTGTTGCTGCTGTAACCCTGTAGGTGTTGGTAACTACATGCTGGTGATGCAGTTTCATAAGGCAGAGGCACAAAACAAAGCAGTCGCGCTGTCAAGCTGCAGCCAACCTGTTCAGCTTCTGTAGATGGACTGCTGCTCTTCATGTTGGCTTCACTAACATGCTGCTGGTAGCAGCATGGATTCTGTTCAGCATTTCCAATACTTTGTATTTGATGCCGTCGGTGTGTTTTGTTGAAGCCAAAAGAGACTCTGAAATCTGATTCCAGGAGCTGAGCATCCAGTCTGAGAGTCTTCATTCGAAACCCATTTGGAGTTGAATTTCAAAACACTCCCAAAGGTGGTCTGGATCTGATTTGCAAAAACACATTTTATGTATATGTATGTGTCATTTTTGTTCTTCAGATGTTATAAATTTAATCTGAATCCAATCTGGATATTCCAAAACAGATTTTGGCTGTAAACTAGACCTTAGTGAATATGCACAGCGCAGCAATAGAACAAATGAATGATTCTCTGCTAAATATTCCTGGTGGGGATTTTTTTTTTATACCATGGCTGTTTATTGTATCATTGTTTATAAAAAGGCTAGTGTCTTTGGCTTTGCATATTTCAAATAATGAATGAAAGCTTTGAGAAATTACCCATTAAACCCCGCAAGTAAAACATCTAGGGATCATTTCCTTTGCAAATATTTCTTACCATACTGAAACCAAGAGCCTCTTGAGAACATGGTGAAAGCATTTATTATTGGCACATTCACATCAGATCAGTGTTCACAATGTACAGTATGAACCTTTTCACTTAAGTGATTCAATGATATAAGCATGTGTTGGCCTCAGTGATTACATTTTAAATACAAAGTTTCTATACTAGAAGAATGATTTTGTAGATTTGTCCTCACTGACTTGCATGTGTCTTGTCATGAACCAAAGACTCAAACCAAGCAAAGCCCCCAACTCCCACTAAGCTGACCCACATGAGATTATAACATTAAGGGATTAATGCACATATTCAGATGTGTGGGTCGGTAAATGTTGCTAACAAAATGTCTGGCTAGAGATGGGCTGATCAATCCAAACGTGGGTAACCTATACCTATACCAATGCTGGTATTGGTATTTGATCGATGACAGCACGTATTTCACAGTATTTGCATTATTTTACAGCACTACTTCTGGCATTATTACGTCTTCAGAGAGAACACGATGTCAAATATAGTTGTGCTTCATTTAATATGTTATTAAACATCTTATTTAAGGGACATGCAGTATGGACATAGCCTTCTCAGTATAATGCTTTAGAATTTATTAAAGTGAATTCTGCAAAAATAAAGTACAATACTAAATGGGGATTCTTGGGTATTGAGAAGCATCTGTTTACTTCTTATTCATCGTTGTTGCAAATTAAAACGGTTTATCTTCATCACATTTTATACCAAAATTACAAGATGGCTGCGCTGCAGGACCCAAGCAGCAGTACATTAGCCCACTGAGAGTGTCACAGTTAATAATGACGCTCATTTCAAGACACATGACAAAACAAAACAAAATCAGCACGCAAAAAAGCCCAGCCTCTGATCGAGACTGTCCACTGCCAAATGAGCATTGCCAGTGCAGCTTTAGCAATTCAAATCACCTCTCTCCTGTGCTTTGCATTAGGATTGGGCAGAGAGAAAAACCTTGATAATGGTTTTCATTTACCCCCCAGCCAGACTAATCACACTGCCACTGGTTCCACTCACTGCTCTGGCTGACTCATTGGAATACTGCAACCCTGCACTGTAGGTGGCAGTGGAGCAGGTTGATACCCCAGCATCAACCCGTGTGCCAGAGCCAGTTTTCAGCACACAACCTCAGAGCAATAACGCAGAGAATTTGTCACAGCATATAAAAAAAGAACACTCACACATTTGGGTAGGTTTATGTTTGGAAGTGAATTTGAACACCAGTGTATGCAAACTCATCACCAGGGGACAAATGCATAAAAACATGCGCCCACACAAATCCATGCATATGCTGGTAACCCACACACAGAAACATGTATTTAATGCATTTAGAGAGGAAGAATGCACATTAAGAATGTGTGCATCTCATGCATACTTCAGACCGTGAACACGAGAGTTAGGAGACTGCATTTCTGAGGGAGAAATGAAAAAGTAATGTGAAAAACTAAATCTAATATGCAATGAAGTCCTTGTAGGCGGCTAGTCATTTTCACTGAGTGAATGAATATTTTGCAGTCTAGTATTACTACTACTAATAAGAATAATTTTATGTGCAGCACATCTTATCTTTTTTACGTGTTTTGGTTATCCATATTGCTGTTTTTCAGTGTTTTTGCTTTTGATCCTTTTTTTAGTTTAATCATGTAGCTTATTTTTAAACTTCAGCCATGATTTTATAATATTTATTATATTTTCTTATTCATATTCAGCATCTTTCACTTCTTTAATGGCCGTTATTGATATAGAATAGAATATATATATATCCAGCATCCACTATAATTCTGTTTGGACCGTGAGACAACTCACGTAAGTGGAGGGAGAACATGCAAATTCCACACACAGAGGGCCTAGCTGGCTGGCATTTTCAAACCCACAAGGCAATGGAGCTATGAATATGAGAGCTGTGCAAATTGTGAATTAATTTATGGGCTTATATGAATATACGGTCAGTCAAAGAAGGTTTGTGAAGTTCCATTTTACAGCCTAAGCATACACATTTTAGCTACAGCTGTGTTTGTTTTACGACGCCAACACTGGCTTGTCTTAGAACACGCAATATCAAGTTAACAGCTAATGCTAATGAGGAGGGGAAATAGCTATCTAAATGTCATGGTCCTGGGTCTTTGACTCTGAATTTGGATGTTTTTGCAAATTTGAATTCTTGCTTTGAAGTAGGTCTTCTGTTTACTTCTTAGGTTGTTTACTCTTATATTTGATTTTCATGTTATTTCTGTTTTAATGCATGTTACCTGCCAGTTTGGGGTCTTGTTTAACCTACCTCTCGACTCATTTGTGGACCTTGGCTTCCTACCTTAATAAAAAGGTCCTGGTTTGCCTGCAAGCCCTGCATTTGAGTAAATAAACATTTACTCAGCTGTTTTTTTCAGCTGTGAAGCAAAGTAAAGCCAACTCTATGGGGACTGATGCATTTTACAGTTGGCCTTAATTGGCAACTGCAGTTTTGGCCCTTCAGCCGTGGCTTCATTTTCCAGCCCTGGAGATTACGGCTTGGTATGAATATGGATCACTGGAATCCGTATGTGTAGTGCAGTGATATAGGTGAAACCTAGCTATTTCAAATACACTAACTATACTTATTAAACACACATTATCTGTGCTAGTGACATTCGACATGCACTATGCATATGTGAATGTAATCAGATCTGCTGATTTATCTTAACAGCAACAGTGCAGTTCCTGCGGGTGATACAGGAACAGCCAAGAGCCCTCGCAGGTGGCCTTCTCCACCAGGCTTTCCACGATTAATCATTCAGAGCTGAGGGTTCTATTTGTGGAGATTGTGTCCATTTGCTACCTGGTTGAATAACTGAATAAGTCAACACTAACAACGAGAGGGAATTTGTTCTTTGCTTAGCTGTTTCTCAGAATAACTCTCCTGAGGATGAAATTGAGATGATGAGAAAGGGAGAGGAAATGGAAAAGCCAAATGCATGCTGACACTGTGCAATACCATCGATAAAATAATAAAGGCCTAACACTAAGGTCATGCTTTATTTAGAGTAAAAGCCTCTAGTGTTTTTGTTACCTGAAAGAACTAATAATAAAACCTTTCAATGTCCATATCTGACTCAGTCTTCTCCCTGTATCTCCATCATAACATCAAGTAAAGTCCTCTAAACTGCATCCGCTAATATTGAATTAAAGCAATGAAAGTCTCCCCTGCAGCTTCCCTTCTGCACAAGGTACAAAGAATCAGATAATTAAGGAAGTGTTTGCAGAGGTGCATAAACTACATGTACAAGGAAAAGGGGAAAAAATATCAAATGCGATAAAAAAGAAGAAAGAATCACTGATCTCTCACCGTGGCGATACAATTATATGTAATTTTATGGTGATGGACAGCTCAGTATTTATGACCAGGAAATTATAAGTGCAACAAAAATGAAGAACGCATTACTGTTGTTTAGGGCTGAACGATATATCGCATTTGCGATAATATCGCGACATGATCAAGTGCAATTTTCTAACCGCAAAGGCTGCGATTATACTCTGGACATGTCCAAATTCATGGGCTGCATCCTCCTGAGGCCGCATTTGTAGACCGATTACGTCACAGCGACGCGCCGAAGGCTGTCCAAATTACTACCATATCCCAGAATTCATAGCGCGGCCCAGCC
Source organism: Pundamilia nyererei (assembly GCF_000239375.1). Lineage (NCBI taxonomy): Eukaryota > Metazoa > Chordata > Actinopteri > Cichliformes > Cichlidae > Pundamilia > Pundamilia nyererei. The sequence goes on from NW_005187405.1 coordinate 4,189,212, forward strand.
AAACTCCAGTTTCCAGCAATGGCGGCCGCTACTAAGTTTTAAAATTACTCATACTAATCTTTCTGGGTCACAAAATAAACTTTTAACATATTTTCAGGCGAGAAAGTAGCTGTGTAAACATCAAATATCTGCTCGGTTTATCAAGATATCCCATATTTGCAAAAGTGCTTCGACGTTTTCAGAGGCGTCTGCTACCCTCCGGCTAGCTCGACAGCTAGCCGGAAGTTCGAGGGTTACTGATGCGGCCGAGAACGGCACAACTCCCGGCACATCATTTTCAGATCACCGCGGAGTTTCGCTGCTCGGGTTAAACGTAATATATAAGTCACTTAGACAACCTAAAAATGTTATTGTTGGGCTTTTTTCAGTGTTTTGTTTGTTCGTGAGTAAATCGGTTTGGCTGAGATTAAAGTTATTAGATTAGATAAAATAAAACTTTATTAATCCCCCGGGTGGGTTCCTCCTTGGTTTTCACACAGCTGACTAAACGTCAAACAGAAAACATATTAAACAGAAGTATGAGACAGTCAAGAATTTACACCAGTGTCTGGTTATATTTTAGATAGCAAGAAGCAGACGGCCGAGTTTATTAAACTCCACCGAGACAGCGGTGACGCTAATCAGAACTAGCCGCTAGACCGTCCAATTTCACGCCTTTAAATTTTAAAGGCGTGTTTGTGTGTGTGTTTATACAATTGCTATTATGTTTGCACTTTATGTGTAATGTTACTGACTGCAGAGATCAGTAAGATGTGTGTATTTTTTATTTATTAGTTTTATTTATTTAATATTATTTTTTAATTGAATGACTGTCTAGTAGTTCACAGATGTCGAAAAACTGAGTGTGGTAAAGCCACTGATTTTTTTTATGTATATTTCTGCAATCTGCACATTGTACTGACTTTCATTTTAATGTTTACACCAGGGTTCCTTGTCAGCACTTTATGCTCAGATGTTTGTAAGCTAAAAATAAACTATTGTGAATGTTCAAATATACTGTTGTGATTGAAGAAGTTAAATAAAAATGTCAGTCATCAATTCATGCATCACCTCATGTCATCATAACAGAGGTCTGTCTTCCAGGAAAGAACAGTTTAAAATTAATGTAATATAGTACTGGCCATACTATATGATGTATTGCTTGTCTTTGTTTAATAATACAGAAGACAAAGACCTTAAAAAATAATCGCATCGCAATCGCAATATTGGGGCAAAAAATCGCAATTAGATTATTTTCCATAATCGTTCAGCCCTACTGTTGTTATTGTTAGCTGTGATGGTTGATTAGGTGCTTGATCTTATTCTGTAGCACTTCAGTATTTAATTAGCTAGTTGCTAACACTCTTGTATAAAGTGAATGACAATGAATTAGCATCTTTTGTCCCAGGTAATATCAACCAATGTTGGTTAAAAATCTGAAAATTAAAAAAGTTTTAGAGCCTTTATCTTTGTATTGAAAGGCTTAAACATATATTAATTCTTCATGAAAATAAAAAATTTCTGACCGATTAAACTAAAGGTGAATTCAAAATGCTTTTCTCTGTGTTGCTCTTGGTGTCTCAAACATTTAATGTGTGAGGTTGTGTAACGCTGCTCGACAAAAGAAACTCTGTGTTAAATCATACAGTCACTCTACACAGTTCACATATCTTTGCATTCCGTACATACAACATGTCTGTCTGTGTGTGTTTGCTCCATGTGTGCATGACTTTATGCTCCATCTGCTTCAATGCTACTTCACTCCACAGCCACTGATGTGCTCTGTCAGAGAGCAGCAACACGGGTCTCTAACCTGTCACACTGTGGCAGGGCATTGTGTGATGATAAGAGTGTGCTGAAGACACTCAGAATCCACTGGGGTGATCAAGTGGCGCATAGGTCCAGCAAGTCTGCCACAAATTTGTCTTAGGCTGTGGCACAGGCTGTCACAGGCTTATGTTTACTCACATTTCATTTATTTATTTATTTTTTTGCAGATTTTCATTTCACTGGTTTTACATACACTGACCTCGCTTAAGCGTCGCTCACTGGATTCAGTCAGATTCAAGAAGCGCCATTTATCCATGCATATCCCTATCCATTATTATCTTAAAGTTTGTATGTGTCAAAATGCCTTTTTGCTGTTTGTTTTAGATAAGACTGCTTTAGACTTGGCTTTAGGCTCAGATTTTTACCCTTTGAAGAGATTTATGCACCTTAATAATGTCTCATGAAAACTGGTTGATGGATAAATGTAGTTTGGATTTCTTTTACTACCTGTCCTTGGTCTTTAAAACATCAAAAATGAAAGCCTGACAGTCACAGGTGTGAGGCTTGGAAATGAGTCAACAACAAACTGTGTTGGCCTTCACAGTTCTGTAGGGTGGAGACTCTGGGTCCGTAATCTTTAAAGCCCTTGAGTCTAATGAAAGAACTACATCAGAGGGAAAATATGGGAAATAAATAAATAATTATGAAAACATTCAACATAAAACAGGCAAAAGAAAGGCCAGTTATTTCAGTGTTGGCCTTGAGCTAAAACCAGTCCCATTTAAGCTATTGTGCAAAATGTGCGGTGTCATGTTTCGGCTGTGTGCAGGCAAGAGAAGGACCCAAATGGAACACTCACCGAGACAAAAGTGAACTCAACACTTTTTTATTGCAGGCTTGGAAAGGAAACAAAGAACAAAACTAAACTGGGAAAACTACAAATAACTCATATGTGCAAACACATAGCCCCTCACACAGCTATGCAGGAGCTCACCACACTGACACAGAGAAACACAGGGCTTAAATACACTGGGAAATAACGAGGGGAATGAGACACAGAAGGGGAGTCACAGCTGGGAGAAATCGGACATAACGAGACCCAAGGGAAGCGAAACTCAATACATTCACGTAGGACACGGACCTTCAAAGTAAAACAGGAAATGTAACTTAGACGCGGACTTGACTAGGGGAGACAGAGCAACTAAGAAACACAGAACAATAACAGGGAGACAGAGGGCAGCTACTAAATACTCAGACAACTAAAGAGAATACAAGAAAGCCAAACTAAGACACTAGACTAAAGAATAAACTGGGGCAACAAAGAGAATTAAGATCATAATACAAAAACTCAGACACAAGAAACTCAAAACATTGGGTCACCGACCCGGACCGTGACATGCGGCCACTTGGTGACATTAATGCAGCAGCGCTTCAGGATTGATTTTACATTTCAGGAATAGGAAATTTTCTTCTAAATCATCATCTAACACGGTCATTCTGTCAGGGCAACCCAGGAACAGTAGGGGTGAGTGGATTCATCCAAACAGTGTCGATACCACCGTGGTACTGGTGTCAGAGTCATAGGATTGATGCTTTAGTGTGTTTCCGTCCTCTAAGTTCAGTACAGGGCTCCTGTTAAACAAAACTAGACACATTTGTTTAAACACAGCTCTCATGCAAGAACACCCCCTTCCTCCCGGATGTATGTATTATGAAGCAGCATTTCATGTCATGTTATGCAAATATTCCACTTTCAATTGTTAGTGGTATTAACCTGTTAGCAGTCGGACGTACCGCCCACGGTACATTGGATGGTTTAGGGGACTAATTGGACTGCTAAGGGGTTATAACGCACTGGAAATGAATGTGAACAACAGCAGCACAGCCATAAAGTGGGAGGCCACATAAAATTACAGAGCAGGGTCAGGAAATGCTGAGGGGCATAGTGTGCTGAGGTTTTTTCACCATTAAATACCACAGAAGCACTGATATAAGAAAAAAGACTGAAGCATTAATTTAATAAAATATTTAATTATAATCCATCAGATTATCCCATGTCCTAATGATGCTGCTGTGGTATGGATATATTTACCTCATTGACTGAATTAGCTGCAAAAGCTCGATCATTTTGTATTCCATTGAAAATGGGCAGGTTTTCCTGAAAAGTTTTGATAGTTGAGGGCCACTCTGGGAAACGTATTAGTTGTACTTCCTGACCTTGCTCTCTTCACTTGTGCAAAATGCTCATGAACTTGTTGACATCAAGCATGAAATAATTTGTTTTTCAGCAATTGTCTTATGGAGTAGTTCTCGTTGCAACTGCATTTTGAATTATGTTCAGGGAGCCAAAGCAAGAAAGTGGTGCTTAAAAAAAGAAAGGAGAGAAGAGAGCAGGATGTGTATCATGTCAGGACTTTGCTGAGTGCAAGGACTGAAAGATGAAGTTCTGATCGGCGAGTAGTTAATGTTTCTGTTGCCACTTATATTTTGAAAACACACACTCATGTAGTAGTATGTCGCTGTGATATATCTAGAAGCTGGTTCATTGGTTGTCTGATTGATGAAAGAGGAATTCTTTAAATGAGTGTCCAGCATTATAGGCATTGTTGTGGTAGCCTGTGACACGCCTACGCTAGCTCGCATCTCTTGTTTGCACCCTGCTATTGCTTCTGTACGCTAGCTTCTCGATGAACCATTCACTCTAATTTCTGTCACTTTTGTGAGTGTGTCTGGGTGGCATTAACAAAGGCAGAAGCTTGGCAAGCTTTTTTTGTGTTGTTTGTGAATGCACATTGTGCATAAACCTGTGCTCTTCGATGGGTGACTGATGGGAGACCAGCAGGTAAGACAAACTGCCCCTGGCTCTGCTTTGATTGCTCTGACATCAAGTACAATCTGCACATTATTGTACACATGTGCAGATATAACTAGATAACTAGAGGTAGCAGCATCACGAAAATGACCAAATTACACTGTGTTCAGTGTGGCTTTGTTACTTTCACAAAATTCTAAAAGAAATTCATTAAAAAGATGATAAATTTAATTTTTTATGTAAAAAATTACAAATCTTCATCCGTAGATGAGTTCCAATATGGCTGACGAGTAACTTGCTTCTATAAGGAGACATCGATTTCAAATTCCATCATTATCCTAGTTTGATATTGGCTAGGAGTTGGGAAGCAGGCATGCCTCATGTAATGTGGTTCTATATATTGTATAGTACAGTTAACTAAAGCCACAAAAATCCTCAGAACCAGCAGCAACAAAGGCCAGCTGATCACAGCCTGTAAAAATCTACTGGATATCACAACGGAAAGTTTTATGTGACTTATTTCTAAGTAAGTAATTTCCTCTCGCTGGCACGCTACACTGGAACATCGGGTTCTCCCACTTGCCAAATTCCAATTTAACCCGTGGTGAAGATGTCCAGAGAGAGTGCAGTGGGAAAAAGTTCACGAGACTGTCAGCACTCAGAACAAAATCATGAAACAGCAGATTTTAATTAGGCCAAATTTGTCTCATTCGTGTGTTAAATAGTGGGATGATGTGGGAATAGTGATTAGATGGTAGTTGTTGTGTTGGTTTGAGACAGGACTGAGATCCTTCTTATACATCATGGCACAATCTGCTCACTTGACTGTGTGTGTGTGTGTGTGTGTGTGTGTGTGTGTGTGTGTGTGTGTGTGTGTGTGTGTGTGTGTGTGTTTGTCTGTTTTTTCCAAGAAAGGAATTTCATGTTAGATAAGATTAAAGAGTGGTTCAGATGTTTGTTTGAAGTCTTTACATCTCATTAAAATTAATCAGTTGTTATTATCCTTAATAACAGTTTTATTTTAAGTGACAATTACCCTTCAATATTAGTGCCTAATGTTAAAAGTATACACTTACACTATATTTATGGGCTTTAAAAATGAGTTTTTACTGTTGTCTCGATCCCCCTTCGCTTACATGCTGTTTTAATAGAACATTATGTTTCTCTCTCCATATATCTTCTATATTTTCTCCTCACACTCCTGCTGATATGGTGTGTGACAGCTAAACACTGTTGCCAGCACCCCACTGATTTTCATCAAAATGGCGAGCATCGCCAAATCTAAATTCCTGTAAGCAGAGAAAAATAAGTCAGTGTGGGGTGAGCATCAGCCCCTGATAGCTTTCCGTGTGTCTGTCTGCCAGTTTTCTTGAATGGCTGAATCAATATAGCTCATAGTTTAGAAAATAATTATTTGAACACCTGCTGAATTTGTACGTTAGCTAGATAGAATAACAACCAAAAATCCAGAAAAAACATTTTTTTAATAGTTAAAACTTTCATGCAATGTGATTTTTTCTGGATTTTTGGTTGATGATCTCCCTTTTTCCATTAAAATAGACCTGCCATAAAAATGAGAGACTGTTCATTCCTTTGTAAGTGAGCAAACTTACAAATGCAGCAGGGGATCAAGTAATTATTTCTCCCACTGAGCAATCTGCAAAGTTGTTCGATCCACAAATGCAGGCCAAAAAACATCTGGAAGACTATTAACCTGATCAGAATTTCCACTTTTTCTCTGTTGATTTGTGTCAATGCTTGAACAACACTTGAAATTTACAAAACAGTATGTTAAAGCCTTCAAAAATGGTTTGTTACGTGCAACAGTCAACAAGTCAGGTCAGTGCATGTTTATTTATATGGCACATTTAAGCACAACAGACCAAAGTGCTGCACAACATTCAATAAAACAATTAGGATGAAATTAAAAAAACAGTAAGAGAAAACGTTTAAAAGTATAATCAAAAAATAATCATTAACGAATCAAAAATAACTTACACTGTTCACAGAAAGACATGGGGGACAATTAAAAATAAACTGAAAAGGCTGAAAAAAGGGGAGTTTTTAATTGAGATTTGAAAACTGTTAGTTAGTGAGGCTGACAACCTCGAGGGGAGGCTGCTCTGAGTTTCAGAGCTGCAGCGGTGAAGGATGTGATGGATGTGATGCATGTGATAACAGCTTGGATCGCCTTCTTAAGATAACTGAATAAAAAAAGGGTTTGGACTACTGAGCAGTGTTTCTATCAGTTGAATAGCTCAATAGTTTAATGCTATTCCTACACAATTGTTTCCCTGTGTAAGAATAATACACTTAATTGTTAAAAGTGACCAAGCTCGCAGGCATAAGTCACTAATATGAGCACTGTAAAACATATTTATAGTGCTTGAGTGCAAAAGAGTTAGAACAATATGAACACTGTGGGGTCTGCCCAGATAAACACCTAACAGGAGCTGCAGTCTGGCCAAGGCGTGGGAGTGGAAAGGAGAAGACAACAGAATAAAAGAAATGCAGATGATGGTCTCAGCAAACATGGTTACCTTGCTGTGTGGCCATTACTGGATGTCTTTACTGGCATTACATTGAAATGCAAGTTCTCTTTCCTGTAACAGAGTACGGATGAAAACCAAGTCGAGTGTGCATATGTAGAACAAGACTGCAAATACGTTTTTGTGGGGGAGTTACCGCCTTTTCGTGTTTTTGCATGTGTGAGCTGTTTTGAGTAATGTATTAAAGCAGCTGAGAAAAACATTTGATGGATAAGTACATAAAAGCAAGCGAGCAGGTCTAAAAAATTTGCCATTTTTCTCAAGTATTTTCTCCTTAATTTTTGGATGCATTTATTATTATGACGTCTGACAGGGTATTAGGGTAAAGCAGTATCAGGAAGAAAAATGTAGAAAAAGACGAAAAATGAAAGAGAGGAGAATAAAAGAAATTCATTAGTGTCTAGACACAGTTCTCAAGGATGTGTGTGTCTGTGTGTGTGCATGTGTGCGCCTCCATATTTAGAGAAATCTTCAAGCATCTCTGATTGAATCAGCATGATATCAGATTTGGTGAAAACATGTGGTGTGCTGTCATCCAACATAGAGCTGTCAGTGTGCACCAAGACATGCAGAGTGTGAATTGTGAAGGCGGCCTCATCTCGCGGATGCCCTCCTGTCTCGGTGGACTGCCGCAGGCTCTTTGCTTAATATCGCTGAATCTTTTTTCTATTACACAAAATCTCAATGCAAAAAACCAAATGAGTGAAGGTTTTTACCTCTTACTAAGCCGATACAAGGAACGGGAGTGCGATTTTCTGCCGTAGTCGCAGAGAGACAAGCGTTGGCAAACACAAGGGTTCTACTTATGCTGCTTTTAAACTCTAGTAGGTGATTTGATTTGTACTGATTGCTTCCAGTCCCCACCACACCTAATAATAATGTATTGCACATAATCACCCCTCATTTGTGATTGTACCATAATTGTACAACAAGCCTCTGGCAGCAAGATTAACAAATTCACTTGACATGTCCCGTGTGCCCGCATTGCTACAGACTGAGCTTTCCACTGTATTCAATTAATTTGAAGTTCCATAAACGGGGAGTCTCTGATGCATTCTTTACAGAGGAGTACATACAGTACACAGAGCAACATGGGAGCTGCAGGAAGCTATGATCCTGTGACACCTTCTCTACTCTCGCTTTTTCTTCTTGCCAAGTATCTCTACCCCTGCTGGGTCCGAATCCCAAGTCTGAATAAATATATGCTGTGTTCTCGAGGCTAACTTGAAAGCACTGCTGGTCTTTGAACCAGGATGTGCTTCTATAACCTGAATGGACAGTCTCAACAAAAAAAAAAGCATTTCATGGATATGGTCACAAATGACGAGCAGAGTAGGTTTTCTGCACTAACCTGCGGCTTTGTGCTACAGCAATTTTGGCAGGCCGTATTTTCTGCTTCCAAGGTTTCAGGCGCTGACACAAGGCTCTTTCAGAAGTGTGCTGTCCCCGTTGAACCCTATGACAGGTTGTCGTAGTGCAGGAGAAGAGAAGGTATCCTGGTGATGTGCACTTAGCTTGGGGAAGAAGCCACTGGGACAATCTGTTGCAGCCAGTGACACTACTGTAGGGTAAGTGTCTGTAAGTAGGTGATGAAGAGTTGGGCTTTTTACTTAATGGAAGTTGTTTTTTTTAAATAGGAGCATCAGCATGTACTAATAATAATGAGTCATTTTAAAAGTACAGGCTCGTAACGGTAAAAGTGATTGTTTGGTTCAAAATTCAAAGAGTTGAATCATTCGTTCAAAGTTGAGCGTGGACAATGTCTCAATCTTCCACCTTTTTAGAATAGAGTTGGTAAAAATAAGCAAGTATCTGTAGCTAGTGGTATATTAGTGAATATTACCTCACCAGGTAACATACACCATTCTTTCCTTGTAGGAAATATTTTTGCCATCATTCAGAAGCTGCGATGGCATTAGCTAAACTGAAGACACTGAAGAAATCCTTAACTGTCATGCTTATTGACTTAATGACAAAGGTTAAACATGTGTGTCTGTGGCCTCTGCAAGTTATTCTGAATATCATTTGACTCCAAAGAGCAGGCCACAGATATAATCAATAGAGGAATGTGTATTAACGTTGAGTTCGCATCCTTCTTCTCAAGTCTGGGAAAATGTAGCCTGTTGCACATGGTGATGACTGCTTAAACATGGCCTGTGGCAATGGTGGTGCATACCATCAGAAATTTTAGCTGACCCTGCATATAAGATTTCTTCTGCAGAGAGAGAGATCTTACCCAAGGCTTCTGGGCCAGCTTTAATTGTTGAATCACTAAAGGCCATGTTTAAGTATGCTCATTTCTAGGGGTGATTGGAGAAACTGGCCCAGACTATTACAGAGCAAAGCCAACTATCATTTCAATCCAGTGCATGGAAAAGATCATTTTTAATAAATTTATGTGGTATAGTATACGGTGGACAAAATGCACGCAGACAATAAAGTTAGTATATAATCCTCTCAGTTAAAGCACAGTTACTATACACCAGTGAGAGATAAAAAAAAAATGACATTCACATTGAAGGACAGCTGCATTTACGATATGCACTGCAGATGTTTTTGTGTCCTTTATGTAATGAAAGAGTAATTATGTAAATTGTTTTTCCTGCCATTCGCTCTCTCAGTTGTTTGGCTTATGTTTTTTCTAATTCAAAAAGAGAGAGCAGCAATACTATACGTTTCATAGTGGACATGTCCAAACACATATACTGCTTAAATGTAATCTCCAGGATTTGGTGTCTGGATTTAAGGTCCTGCAAAACAGCATTAAGCATATGCAGATGCATGCTCAAAAACACCTAAAGCGTTGGTGAGGCTGAACTCAAATACCTATGAATACAAAAACAATCTTAAACATTTTTTTTCCTGAAACGCATTGTTAAGCACCTACACTATTTGTAATAGAAGAAACTGTAATGAGAAATGAAAATCCTGATGAGAAAGTCAGTTCTATAAAGCCAGTTAATCAATCACAGAGAGCCGAAAGGATGCAGTTACCTGAAGCATTGCACAAAATGACTTGATTACAGTTGCTGTTGATATAAAGAGTTGTGAGTTGTTACACTGACGTGAACTGTTTGTAAAATTCGTGACCAAAAGAGATCCGACTGTCACACGCATTTAACACTCACAGACATTCACCTTGCATCTACATATAAAAAGCAGCTGGGATCAATATGGAGACGCAGAGGGTTGTTGGAATGGAAAATCAATGGCCACAAACATTCATTACGGGAAAAATCGTCACAGACAGTTTGTGCTTTTACCGCCTAGGGTCAGGTCAGTGTGTTGCAGTGTCAAAGAGTTCACCTCTGACGCACAAGAATGACTTATCGGTGCGCCACTTTTATCTTCTTCAATAGGCCTTTTTTTTTTATGTGGGCTTCAGCATTGCTGAAAGGAGCCACGTTAAAGGCAGTAGGAGATGCAAACACTACAGATCTTTTTTACTCCCAGGTATGAAATATTAAATGGAGTTTTAACGATAGCTGTGTGCACCTCAGCAGGAATCTGACAGCTCTTAAAATACAGGGCAGGGGTTGGAACACAGAGAAATGGAGGGCTAGAGAAATATACAGAATTAAAGCTGAGGGGGTGCATTTTTGTCTGGAGAAATTGAAGTCAGCTCCCCGCTGAAGATTTTGCTTTAATATTGTATAAAAATGCAGCGCGATCATGTGTTTATTATCTGTTCGAGGGGTATGAATGATGCTTCCTACGAAATCCACGTTATTTTGCTGTATGGTGGCTTCGTAATAGCTATTTCATTTAACTGCGTAGATATAATTGGTGCAAGAGGGGAAAAATAGATGTCTAATCCCCATCCTTACTCTCCCTGTCTATCTTCCTTTTCTCTGTCTTCCACATTTTTTTCCTCTTGTCTCTGGATAGCAATCAATAGTTATTATCTGCTGAGTGTCGCAATAGCACTGCACAGAGCCCCCATTCTGAGTTGATGGTGCTTTTTCATTATAGCTGACACTAGTCTAAACAAAGCAGGCCTATTTCCCTGCCACCAGACAAACACAGTCTCCATAATGGCACCAGATAAAAGAGAAGCAGGAGGGAAAATTGAGTTTCACATAATGGGGAATCAGTAACTCGGGACTACTTCTTTTCTCGCTCCATTTTTCCCTTTTCCATGTCTTTCTGTGAAGTATTTGGCTAATACACAAACTGATTGCATGTTAATTTCTTACATCTTGCCACTAGTCTATCCATTCCTCAACAACAATAGCATTTCTTTTTTTTAATCCAATCGTCCACACATCCATTCATACAGTTGTCTGTCTGCCTGTCTGTCTGTCCATCGGTTTGTCCTGCCATTCATCCGACTGTCAGTCGATAGGTGCGTAGGGGGTAAGGTTGTTTTGTTTTGACGGGGTTGTTGTTTCATAAAATAAATAAATGATATCTGCGCAGCAGAGTGGAAAGCATAACGAATGGCAGTTGGAGAAAAGGCAATTTGGGGAGAAGTGCACTGGCTGGCAAAGGAACAGAATGGGTTTTTACTGTGAAGTATAACCAATGCATTACAAAACACATCACCAGAGGTTTATTGAAAAAGCCAAGTACCCCTCACGCCCCTCCTATGAAAATGGCAAACATTATCATGGCCTACATGGTTAGGCACTGAAAGTCACTTTCAGAAAGTCAAGGGAGAAGTTTTTATTGCAGCGGCACAAGGAAATGGAGCCCCAGGTGAATGACGGAGCAAGAGGTGGTTAATCTACAACGCAGCTACACGTGTAGATGCAGATAAGTTTCATGACACATGGCGAGGAGTCACTGTTGGAGAGATCCATTGTGATGTTTTATTTACAGACTACAAAATTTTGCTATGCACATGGGACCTCCTACATAAATCAGAAAAATTACAGCAAGGCAAAGCACCACTTAAAATTTGTAGTGGGGTAGCTCACCAGAATTTATCTACTATACTAAAATCATAACCAGCTTACAAAAATGTCACCCTTCTTGGCGTCCAGAATATCACTGAAGACATTTCAGGTTTTATTATTTCTATTTTCTGATTAGTGAAAAATCCCCTGTCACCTACAAGCCACTGAGTGGACTGGGTGACATTTGACAGGCCGCTGAGCCAGCAAAGGCACTAAATGTAGCTTAGGAAAAGTGTTTCATAACCAGCGTTGTTTACTTATCATTTATTAGCAAGCTCAGATAATCGTGCATCTAAATGAACTGCAATCCAATGGTAGAAGTAAGTTCTTAGTGTGCAACTGCCAAACCCTAATTTAGATATAAACACAAGAATGACATTTAAAACAAAACCCAAAACCAAAAGAAAAAACATAAACAGCATCAGTTTATATAGGCTACTAATTATGGCCTTACTAAAGAGCACTACCCCCTTCCGTATCTAAATCTTCCACAAGTCTTATCTAGAGTGCTAGTCTAGTTGTACTGTTCTACAATCTACTGTTATCTATTGTTATCGAGTTCTTATCTAGAGTACCTTTACTTGTAACCTCATTTCAAATCAGCTATGACTACTTTAAAAACCACAAAAACACCTGTAATCGACTTTGACTGTTTATTTTGGTTTTTACATGCTCCTGTTCACACTGACTGTAAATACCTTGGCTAAATATAGCTGAAAGCTGTGTCTTTGAAGATGCAAATTAAAAAGGCAATCAAAGCCAATCATCAGCTTTTAGCAGTGACAGAGTGAAAACCTGTATATGATTGGTCTGTTGTATGATGTTTAAATTATCTCCAAGGATGTTTTTAAGCTGTCAGAGAATAATTTTAGCTCATAAAAAGAATTTTTGTATGAATAGAAGGTGACGTTCACTTTCATAAACATCATTGTTTTTGTGTGGCATCACGTTTGCTCTTCTCCAGTTTACATTTTTAGTTTTATTTTGGCTGTTGATTCACACCAACAAGATTAAAATGCTTCTTAACTTTGCTTGAATTTCTCAGGCATTGTTTGCTGCTTGTGTCTGCTTTCTCCTCAAATTTCATCCATACTTTGAATAAAGAAGAGACATCAACTGAGCATAATCGGTGCTACACAGGCTGCACTACACTGTGTTCTCTGTGCTGTTCATTTGGATCAATTGAATGTACCTGCTATAATCAGTGACTGGAAACAAGTCTGGGTGGATAAAATTATTGCATAGAAGCAGAGGGGCTTCAATTTGCTCTTAAAATGTTATGGTGAAGCAAGAGGAGTCCTTTGGTGTAAAACGGAGTGCAAGGGGAATGGCTGACAGACTTTCAGGCATTACCTGAAGCCACGAAAAAGTGGCTTTATTAAAAATGAGTTATTTTTGCTATTACATTGTTCTAATACATACTTGATAGGACAAAGCAAATTGCTGCCTTTTTGTTCATAGAAAGCTTGTTTTAATAACGTAGTTATAACATAGTTATGCATTAATATCGTTTTTCAAAAAAAGCCATGACCATAAAGGATTAGTAGCAAAGTAGTAGAATTTCACCTGTTAAAACCAAAAAGACATATCTATTCAGAATTTGGTCTCCCAGTAGTTTTCTTCCGACATCTTGTACTTGAGCATTTGCACAGGCCCCCTGACTACCTCTCCTCTCTCTTCATCGACCTGACTATGCAACTTAAATTTCAATTTGTCGAAGAGAAACAAATCCGGTGGTCCTCCTTGGGCTCTCGTACTCTGGGGCCTCTGGATGTCTGGGGCCTGGATCTCCTCCATACCTGCTTCATGCCCTGGGGGACGGGGCTATGGCTTTCTACATCCTCTTGCAGACCATTACATGTGGAAACCATTTGAATACAAGCGCGCTGATCCACACAGGTATGCACACGGGTGTTCACTGTTCGTAGACTTAAATTACACCTTTCTTGGCTGCTACTTCAAAGCACATTGTGCGCTGTCTGTCCTGCGTGCTGCACAACAACATTGAATATTTAGTATTTACTGCTGTTTACACTTAGCTAGATTAATGCGATGGTGTTGTTGCTTTGTTTTTTTTTTGCTTGTTTTCTATTCTTTCTCTCTCAACAGGTGATCCAGGAGATTTTTTTTCCCTTTCTCACTGTCCCTCTCCCCTTCTGTTTTTCTTTTCCTTCCTCTTTCTTTCTCCCTTTCCTATCCCTCACTCATGCCTGTCCCATCTGTAACAACTGAAAATAAAATAACATAAAAAGGTTGATCAAATGGACCAATACGGCAATGCCATGATGATCCATTTGGCAAAATCCATTGGGTATCCTTGTTGGTCTTCAGACAACAATTCTGACGGCTAAAGAACCAAATGGGACAGGCAAAAAAGGAAAAGAAAAAAAAATTTGTCGAAGAGAACAAATTGTGATGTGAGTGAGTCTTCCTCCTGGGAGTGAGTCTTCCTCCTTGTGTAGAGCTGCACAAGGAGATGACCTTGAAGGGGCGAGCTGCCAAATTTAAAACACATATAACATTTTAAGGGAGAGATCGTATATATCTTTCTGATAGTACCTGATACATACAATCTTAATATTGCAATGAACCACTGATTGAGATGAGGCTGTCAACACTACATTTCATTTTAAAATACTTTTTGGAGACTATTACCAATAGCTGCACTTTGTGCTTGTTCCGACATGTACCTGATCATGATCCTCTAGGCTCCATCGAAAATATGACTGTTTCTGGGGAAAAACTAAAGTGGAGGCAATGGAGACATTGTTATAGAGCCACAATACCCCATGTCTTTCATACATGTACAATGTTTGCCCCTCCACGCTGATGATCAGAGTACAAGAGTGATCTCCCTATTTGTTTGAAATCCACATTCCCTGACACAATATGAAATTCTCTTGCTGGGTAATAGCCCTATTATTTGCTGAATATTGCATTAAACTACTTTAGTTACCATTGTGTTGTGTGCCTGGGAGAGCGCATGAGCGCCACTACATGAATGGGTGTTTTCGTACCGTTCTGATGCAGTGTTTATGTGTTTAACAAGTGTTTACTTCAGGCAGAGATATCCTCTAGGAGCTATAGGTAATGTGCTGGTAATCTCAGCAGCAAAAATAAGTAGTGTAATGATGATAAGATTAGCTGTAGCCCTGTGTTTGCTGACTGGCTAAAGAGAAGGAAGGGTAGCATCTGGAAAGAGTAATGGAAGAATCCCACTATCAGCTGTACTTGCAAAGATAAATGTGCTGTAGGTAGCTTTGTATATATATTACAAATTAAAGGGAGCAAATGCATGAAGTTGACCTTTCAGTGGATTATGATCACATTATATTCAATATTTTGCTATGAGTGTCATGGGTTTAAGGAGTAATGTAATGAGATGAATTTTGTGGAAATGTTATTAAGAGTAAATACGAAGTCGGGGGCTATAATAAGCTGCAAACTTAGAGATTTGCATAAAGAATTGTAAACATCTGAATGATAAAGCAAGTCGCAGTCGCTTATAACTGTTAAAGAATTTTAGAAAAAACGATGATTACATGATGACTTTTTAGTTTTTGTCAGTACTCCATGAAAATGTTCATTCAAATTCAAGACATGCACATTTAGGTTAATATGTCCTTACCCTCCGTTGGTTATTCGTGATTATTCTTCACCACAGTTTGACAATAGTCTTGTCACAGGACTACGGAGAACAACAAGAAGGAATAAAACACAAAAATTAAAAATCACAGTTTTTACAATTCAGTCTAAGTCTTTCATAACTGCTGCCTTCTACTGAATGGGAAAGTTAAACCTCTCTTTGAAGGAGGAATCCTCAGATGTACACGCTACACACTGCCACACTATATCACATTTATGGGTTCATTTGCAGTATCAAATAAGTAGGCCGGGGGAGAAGATAACCTCCAAAATACTACGACAAGCAATTTTTTTTTTTTGTGTTAATCTGCCAAAAGTCTACATACAGTGCAATGCATTTTTTTCTTTATCAGTTTACTGTGTCTACAGTCATTGCACAAACTGATTTGTAAACACATCTCAAACCACACAGTTCTTTCGATTCTTCATGCATTGGTGTTCTCTGTCTCTCTCTCCTCCTCTCTCACATACACACACACACACACACACACACACACATAAAAACACACAGGCATACAATTCACACCATTCAAAGACACAAGGGATGGTCACCTTCCTGCTCAGTGGGATGCTTTCTGCACCTGAGAAAACAATGCTGAAATATTGGCATTCAGAGAGCAGAAAGAAGCCAAAGGCCAGGGAGAGGGCACCTAACCAGAGAGATAGAAATGAAATGATTTCTTGGAGTACAGACAGCAGGGGTAAAAAAAAAATGTAAGTGTGAATAATTGATGAAATGTTTTTGCTTTCATGGCCATCCATTTGAGAGCAAAGGAGAATTCCCACAATTATTGCATAAAGATATTAATGCAACCAAAGAAATCAATACATATGATGCACATATTACGGCACATATCATATCTGATAATGCACGTTCATATTCAGTGGCACAAATACTCACTTTACACATCTCTTTTAAAGACTATATGAACATTTTTACTAGGCTTCTTATATCGCAAAAAGAATGAAAATCTAAAAGAATAAAAATACCTATAGGCCACATGATATAAATTTACAGATAAATTTGCAACTTAGCAAGTCCTTTCCTATCGCATTAATTTTACCTCTCTCTGTCTCCTCATTGAGACTGCACTTCTCCATGACGGGTGATAGCAGACTGTGAGGCCTGGTTACTAGTTGCTGCTGGTACTACTGTTGATGGTGCAGTAGCTGCAGCAGCCCAGACAGCTAACATGTTGGTTAAATTGACACATTTTGCTGCAACTAGTTTTAGTTTCTTTTTCTGTCTTAGTTGGATCAGGTGACCCTAAATCCTGCCTTAGTAATAGGCCTAGGCTGCTAGGTGATTCCCATTATGTGGTGAACGTGTCTTCTTCGGTCACCTTTTTCACTCACTATGTGTTTATCTCTCTCTTTTCCACAGTGTTCTGTCTTTCTCGCCTTACTGGTCACAGAAAATAGTTGCCCCTCCTTGAGGCTGGCTCTGCCAGTTTTTCCTCTCCACTGTCGCCAAGTGCTTGCTCATAGTGGATCTGATTGTTGGGGCTTTCTCTGTAATATTGTCTGGTCTTTTCTTTACAAAATAAAGTGCTTCAAGACAAGTGTTGCTGTGGTGCTATTTTAAAAAAAATAATTGGACTGAATTGTTTTTACTCTTTATGTCACTATAGTATCTTACTATTTTAACTTTTGGGTTTGTAGTAACAGATAACGTTTGTGATATCTTGTGTTTTACACCTCGTTTATTAGTACTAGCTGTAGTCTCTATCAGTCTTCTATAGTTATTTCCTGTTTCACTTTGAAGGTCTTTTTTCTGTCTTGTATCAGGCAGGACTCGAGCACATTGCTTGAACACCCGATGAGGCATTAGCTTTGCCACAGGAATAATAAATCCCAACAAGTCAAAAGAGCTGAGCTTTAGTTAGCAGGTAGCATTAGCAAAGCTGGCTGGTAGCAACTGGTTCATAACTTTCATTGCAATTCACTGGAACATTTTGATGCCAAACTGCAAAAGCGATCACGTTGTTCTCTCAGGATTTGCATTGTATGATTTCATTGGCTAATAACTGCACTTGAACATTTGAATAAACATGATTTGATAGGCTGATGCTTGCCTATGTCACCCCATTCAAAACGAATGAGAAGTCAGGCATGCATCCATGTGATTCCTGCCTTATGCTTCCTGTTGGTCTCTCCCTTATTGTCCTGATTGTCTTCAACTGTGTGATTGCTTTAATCTGTCTGTCCGCATGCTCCTAATCAATCTAGTGTGTATAAATAGCCTGTCTCGCTCTTTGTCCTTGTCGAGTTCTTTGATAATGTTCCATGTCATATTGGTGATGTGCCCTGTTTTTTGTTTGTTTTTAACTTTTTATGTTTAGTTAAATATTAGTTTCATGGTGTTTTCTTTATAATCTGTAGCTTTTGCTAATTTATAGACTTCCCAACAGTCTATATTGAGGTTGGTTATTGCTTTTTCCTTTTGCAATTGTTGACTTTTAAAAGCCTATATGACATTTTTTACAATTCACAATTCATTAACCACACAGAGAAGGAATCGTTTAAATATGTTATGTTATGTGTCATATCGTGTCGTGTTGTGTTATATGTAGTGCCGACGTAGGACAGTTTTCCAATTTCATTGTACTACTGTACTATGTATGACTGTGCAATGACAATAAAGAGTTATCTTATCTTATCTTAAATATGGTTATTTAAGCAAACAGTATGATTAGAGTTCCTCATGACTGGGCCAAGTGTCCTCTTTTTTGGAAATCAAAATATGGTCACCCTAGGTTAGTTGTGAGTTTATTTAGTCTTGACTTGGGAATAGTAGAGTTTTTACTTTCATAGCTAGATCAGGTTGATTTATTTATTTATTTTTTTGGTTGTTGTTTTTTGGTTTTGTTTTAGAACGTTAGCCTAAACGGCATGGGAGACTGACGTGAGTGTAACATTTTAGCCACTGCAAATACTCTTCATCTCTCAGGTTGTCATAGTACTGTAACCCTGCCAGCAGCAGTCATTGTTAAATAAACGTACAATCAGTGGCCTTTTTGTGTAAGTGTCAAGTTTCACCAAGAGTGCAGAATTGCTGAAAACGCATGCCAATGTTTTCACTAGCTTTAATTATTCATTAAAAATGTGTTGTCTGTTTGTCCTGATAAGCTGCAGACTCATTCGTTTTTTGTGTCGTCATGTGAGCATAGCTAGTTGCGCTGTAGAGAGTGCTTGTAACTTTCCATAGTCGATGTTCTTTTCCATGAAAATTACAACTTTTATTTTCCTACTTTATGACTGTTGCAATGGAAAAAAATGAAGTAACCCCCCCTCCCAAAAAACAACTTAATTTTGAATTTTAATGCCAAAACATTTCACGTTCTTTCCCTTCCTGTCAATTGTCCTTCACCAAGTTATATCAGCAAAGTCTTCCCTCCGTAAGTGCTTCCCGTGGCTTTAACTTTCAGACAAAAAGGCAAAAGTTTAGAAATCCAGAGTTAAAGCTCTTCCAACAATCAAGCTTGTTAGCAGCAGTGCATGGGGTTTAAATTGGCAGCTCAGAGGTGACAGGTGTGTGGTCCTGCATTGCCTGTATTTGTATTCTTCTCACTTTATTTAAGAGGATGTGTGTGTAGCAGGGAGCAGAGGGATAACAAAAGACAGTCTAATCAATTAGGCTTTCTAGGGCTTTGCTTTGCTTTCTACATCCTAATCAGATACAACCATAATTCTCCTCTGCCAAAAACACATAAGGAGGCCACCCTAATGAAGAGCGGGGTACAGCCATGTCAGCCCACTGAGGAGACAGCGAGAGCCAGTACTAGTTTCTTCTCCAACATTTCCACTTCTCAAATACTGAACAGGAAGATTTGATGTTGGAAATGCTCAAGCCTACTGTCACATCTTCCCCAGCGGTGATGAAATGGCTGTTTTGACAGCAATGTAAACCTCTGGCCAATCCTCTCATGTAATGATCTGACAGTTGTGACCTTCATAGGAACCTGTCCAGTGACCCCGCAGGTGGAAAGCTGAGGCTGCACTGGTATTAGTAGACAGACGCCTCTTCAGGGAATGGGGCAGATATAAGAGAAAATGTTTGGCACACGGGAGAGAGCAGCTTGGAGACACAGTAATTTGTCTGCTTGTGAGGCTGGTGAGCAGAGTCAGGGTCGCACAGGGGTAAGGCCAGAGTGTATACTAACAGCACATGATGAGCGTGTGCTGCTACTGGAGCGTAAAGTCACAGTGCACGGTGAAAATAACCAATGCTGAACTCCAATTTTGGCTTATTTAGAAGGAACACAGAAACTCTCAGCTTGCTTTTTTCCCTTTCTGAGTCACTTCTTGACCTTTACTTAAAAGCATCGCAGGTGTCAGTGTAGGTCCACAAAAGACAGTTCAAACATAGCTGCAGATTATTGAATTTTTTTCTCTCTCAAACACACTTTTTCGTCCCTAAAATTCACATTTTTATAGCTGTATAGTTTTGGAGAGTGAGATTATTTTCCTGTCATGTATAACACTTAATTAGTCTTGTCCACTCTACAGAGAAGTCACTTAATAGATGTTTTGGCTTTTGCTGTGAAGACCAGAGGTGTATTCAGGGGCCCATGGCACTGTTCCGTTTACCATACTGTGAATGTAATTAAATCCAAGAGCTGCCAGTATTTACTGGCAAGGGGGGCAGCCTCTCTGCACTTCTCAAACAGCCCTCCATCTGTCTGATTGGATTGTGGACCCAGGCTGTACCAGACATGACACAGGCACTGGAGAAGGATTCCAGACTGAGATCCCCAACCAACCTCATGCTGTTTTTAATACATTATAACCTAGCCAGGGGGATTCAGAGGCAGAAGCTAAAAAGCACTGTGTTTGTTTGTATACATGGATGTGATGAGAGCACATATACTCACTCAAAGTAAGTACAGAGGATTTGTGTCTTGGCTGTTTTTTTCTTTTCTTAAAAGACTAGCAAAGCTTTGACATATAGCTGATACACTGTGCACTATAAAACGTTTAGTGTCAGCACAGTACTGAAAGGGGCAAAGGCACACAGATTTACTGTCTAGTGGGTTTAATGACTGTGATACAAAGATCCGATTGGAAAACCACAGCATGAGACACAGATCATATTTTAATTGATTCCTTGACAATATAATGCATATTGGAGATTCACCCAGCACTGTGACTGGAGAGGTTGATCACACAGTCTTGGATGCCAAACCACAGTATCTTTACCACTTTAAGAAAGTGCTTATTTTAACTGATGATATTTTTTGTAATGGATGTTTTGACTTGTTTCTTTTATCTAGTCTTTAGGCCCTGTGGCCATTTAGCTGTGAAAAATCAAGTGTGTCAGATATTTGTATGAATTTAGATTTTCTGATTGGAAGCCCTTAAACTAAATTACACTGAGTAAGAATCAACATTCAATTTCCAGCAGTTTGAAAATGCAGTTTGACTCTATTGCCTTTCCGGGGTTTGTAAATCCATATGGATTTCCACTGCTGAGTGCGCCTCGTGTCACTCCCTCTAGCTATCTACCGCTTCACAATCTAAACATAACTAGTCTACGAGTACTGTGGCATCTCTTAATATGATATATATATAAAACCTCTGTCTGTTTGTTTGTTTATGAACTCCTACACAATCTATATTTGAGCAACTAAAATTGGCACAAAGGTACATTTTAGGTCCCTGCAGAGCCGTTGAATGGAAGAGTTGTGTCATCACGGCTGACTCCAATGGATAATTTTTTACAGCAATGGCTGATCATGGAGCCTTGCAATAGTTGAGAAACTTAGCAACATAGAGTAGCTACACAACAGAGATATAGCAGCACAGAAGTTTGAGATGCATTTTCAAAAGGTAGCAGGTTAATTAAAACACCTCTGTATGTTATCAGCACACATTTCATCTGCCCGCTAAGCAAGCTAGCTATTTGAGGGCTACATGACCCATGTGATGACACAAAATTCTGAACCCCCGCTGAGGCGACTCTGACTTACTCAAGGGCTCAGGGTTCTATAATAGATGCTATGGTGTTATCATGTTGCCTGGCAACCAGATACCAACAGGCTATAATGACCCATTTTTAGCATTTACGCAGCTTTAACACCTTTAAAAAAACAAAAGAAACATTGTTTCAGTTTTATTTCACACCAGTAACATCTCATTTCTAGCCACAAAACCTTAACTATGAATGATCTTATTATGTTACCTAGCAACCAACTAACAACAAACTAAAATCACAGAGTAAAACAAAATACTATAGTCAAAACATATACAGTGCATGCATTTATGTAGTAAGGAAATCTAACACATTTTGCCACAGGTGTCAGGTACATTGTTTTTTGTCTCTAAATGTAGACATCACTTAGGTGAGACAAAGGCCTGATGTTTGAAGCGTGTCTTCAATAGAATCACGTGGGACTCTGGGTTGTAGGATCTTCTTTGGAGTGTGAAATAACTTTGCCACTCTTCCATTTTCTGCTGATTAGACCCTGTTACCTCCTGTTCCTTGGACAGTTGTTCTTCGTGAGTACAAAGACTATCAGAACAGTATGTCCTTGTCACGAGCTCTGCATGGAGGCACCAGTCTTGCTTATTACTTCTTTATGTGAAAACAACAAAAAAGGAAAAAAAAGTGGAAAAAAGGAAAAACTGGAAAGGAGTCAAGGCTGAAGCAGAGAGACAACCTCTGATTATGGCAGTTAGAGCTTATTGTATGTGGGGGAAAGGTAGTGATTGAGGTGGGGGCAAGTCCTTGGAAGTCAGAGCTGGAGTGACTGAATGAAAACAATGACAGTTATGATGAGGTCTTCTTGATGTGGCCTCTGTGCTGAGCCAGCAGGGCCAGAGATGGAGCTGTGGGAGAGGGCAAAAGAGTCTCCTGTGGAGACACTGATCAAATGCGGTGTTCAGAATAGCAATGTCGTACAAAGAAAGGACAAATACAGATATAGCCTTTGGTCTGAGTTTCAGGAAAGAGGGAAAAGAAAGAAAAGGAAATGCCAGACAGCAAAAAGGTTTGTGTATGACGATGTTCCTTTAAGACAGTGAAAAAGCAAGATGTATTTGTAAAATTATAAAGCCATTTCTGGGTTTTCGATTTGTTGCTATCTTTCGTTGTGCTGCACTCATGTACACACTCAGTTCAATCATAGAAAAACTTCAGTCTTCTTTGTAGGTTCAGTCTGGGTTAAATCATTTTCTTCTCCCAAGTCGCCAAGGTTGCAGCAAAGCATGGCCATTTCACTGTTTATTCAGCTGTTGTTCAGATGTGATTCTTTTCACTTCAGCCGATTTCCAACTCTTAGTTGCGAATAATGAGTATTAATATTTTTTGGCTGTCTTTTCTGATTGTGCATTGGGGTTTCATTTCATTTCAGTTAGATTACCCATTAGAGGGCACTCTTTATCCTTATACCCTTAAGCCATATCACCATAATGCTTTCTCCCCTTTTCAAATCTTTCATCTTTGTTTTTCAACCATCATTTTATTCATTTGGTGCTATATCCCTCTTACTGGATCTTCTATTCTTGCTGCTTTTGTCACTGTCTTCCCCCCTCCCTGTTTAGAGCCTTTCCCTTTTTTTCTCTTTATCTTACTCCCCATCATGCCATAAGGACTCTCTCCACCAGCTCCCCATTCAACCAAATGTCGGCATTCATCACATCATCCAGAAACAGCTCAACATGGCTACAGAAATGGAATGTAATATGCAGCTTCTATGTAATTTTTCACAACTGAAAAAAAAAAATCCTGAAATGAAATGAGATGAAATGGTAGCAGTGTGGGACTCCTCAGACAAACTCTTATAAAAAATACATCTTATCAGCATTTCCAGATATAAATCCATGAGGTAACTGTAGACTCTTCTTTGTAGGAGTCTGAGCTAAAGGAAAATAACCCATCAGAAGACTAATAACATTTTGTTTCTTTCAATTAAATATGCATTGCCATGATTTTAGATCTCATTTTTATTTTTCACTGGTTTCTGCTGCAAAATCACTGAATGTGTCACATATGTGTAATCTACAGTCTGTGGGACACAGTGGAGAAGTTATTATTCTGCTGACCATTTTAATAGTGAAAGAGAACTGTGAAATTTCTCTAAAATAATTTTCTTGTTTTTAAACCAATGTGGGTTTGATACAATGTAGAATTTAATAAAATTTGTAATTTTAGACCAGTTATACTTAATTTCAAAGATAATTTATATATAAGAATATTATGGGGGAAGGAATCCTGAAAGTTGAACTGAAAAGCTTCCACAGAATTTTTTTTTAAAAGTAAAAATAATACTTGATGCACTATGATAGTGTCATTAAATTCCAGAATTAACACAGAAGGACGTTTAATTGAAATGGAGCAAATTTTGAAAGCTAGCTGAGATTGATCATTTTAGCTGCCCAACATAAATACACATCATGAAAACACCTCTCTAACGCTTATGTGATAAGTAATTTCAAACATGCTGTCTGACAGAAATATTACATTTTTAATACACACAAGTACCCACGTTATTCATGTTCTTTATTTGATTTTGTTGTTGATATCATTTATTTCTTGTAGAAAGTCACATTTACTTTAGATGAATAACATCCTGCTGCTTCTATCAACAATTTCACAATCAATAAACATTAATGACCAGGTTCCACTATGAGCCCATTCCACGGTGCTATAAGTTAATCAAATAAAAATTTAAAGAACCTTGGAGGTTCTTTATGATGTTTGCTAGCAACGTCTAATCTGACCTTCATGGTCTCGAGTGTAATCACTGGTTTACAGCTTGTCGTAAACTCTCTGAATTTATTTTCATAAAGGCATTCCTTGATTTTTGGACATTGACAGTGCTACGCCTGTCTCCCCTAGAGTGCTTTTGACTTGGTTAGATGCTGTGAAGTTGTTTTTCTTAACCATGGAAATAATTCTGTCATCATGCACTTTCCTTGTCTTCTCTGGTCTTTCAGGCCTTTGGTGTTGAAAGTGCATTCCTTCTTTTTAACAGTGTCTGTCTCTATCTGATGGGTTTATTTGGGGTTTTCCCTCACTTGCACCAATATGTCTTTTTACATTACACTGTAAAGCTATTAAATTCAAATTCAACACTTTTAATTAAATTCAGATATTATGTCTCCTTCATTTGTCATGAAATTACTGTCCCATTAATGTTAAACCTCTGAAAACGAGGGAGTGTTTATAAAAGAAAAATGCTGTAAATGCCATGCTAAATTTTTGTAAAAGCTCCTTGAATTAAAGATGAAAGTCTGCACGTCACTCACATATTGATTGTTTGATTTACTGTCCACTATGACGGTGTACAGAGGCAAAACTACAAAAGTGTGTCTTTGTCCCAAACATTATGCAGGGCACTGTAGATTTGTATGTCAACCATGATTTTTTCAGCAACCATGGTCAGGATTTAAAAAGAAAACAGTGATCTAAACTTAGTTGAAGGATAGGTTTTGTATTTGGTTTTATGGACAGAAAGATTTGTCCAGTGAGAAAAAAAGCTTGCATTTGTTCACAGATATTGGTTGATAATAAAAACGGCCAACACCACTAAAGGCTCGTTGTGTCTTTACGCAGTTTTAAACAATAAAGCTATTTAAGTACAACTGTTTAATAGTCCACTGTGTCAGTTTCAAGGAGTGCCATTCACAAGCGTGAAACGGACACGCGTGCAGTTGCAGTAAGTTGTAGTAAGCTGAGGTACCAGCAGACAGAGATATTTTGTTTGAAGCCAACTTAAAAATAATCATGAGAAAATACTTTAAAGGACATTACTGACACATTTACATGTAAATAAATATCTTAATTTAAATGAGCCCAGAAGGTACTTCCTTGGTTCCTCCCGACTTCTTAGCTTTAAATCTATTATCTCCGCCTGCTGGTAATGCAACCTCAGCATGCGTGTCTATTTCTTTCTTTCAAGAGACGAGGCATGGCACTATTTTTTGTTTTTTGATAGCAGACTGCTCGCTTACTCATTGGCTCCACTTGCTGTTGGCCATATTTGAACCATGCTTGGTATATTGCAAATTAGAATAACTGTGTTCATGAAGTTGCATGTTTTCATATAGCGTGCTTTCAAAGCACGTCGTCAATTTTTTGTCTTTCATGTCTGGCCACATGTCTCTTTTTAGATGTTTGGGATACGTGCTGACTTCACAAGATTCATTCCTAAAAACGCAACACTCAGCCGTAGCTTACAAATCCGGATACATGGAAGTTATAAACACAGTTTGATGTGTCCAAGGCCTGACGTGTGAGCTTTGTGGCTTTCAAGTGTTTTTTATTCTGCATTCTTTCAACAAAAAATAGAGGAAAATATGGCAAAAAATATGTATGTCAAGGTTGTCTTTGAATAGCAAGGTAGGAATTAAACATTGCATCGCATCAGCAAGACCACTTTCATTGTGAGATAAAACCCATCAAGCTGTTATTGAGCACATACAGTGTGAGGATAAAAGAACAATAACATGTAATGAAGCAACACTTCTTTCCTTATCTTCACATCAAAAAGCATGGGCTGAGACAAAGCACACCGCTTGCATCATTAAAGCAAATTTTCATCATGTGAACAGTGAATTAACTCATTTCAACATGACCTCTGAATTAATTAACATACAATTAACACAATTAAATCATAGGCATTACATAGAAGGTCCACATAAAGTACATATAAATATAGATGTCTTCAAGCAACTGTGGATATGGTAAATGGCCTGCATTTGTATAGCGCTTTTCTAGTCCCTAAGGACCCCAAAGCGCTTCACACTACATTCAGTCATCCACCCATTCACACACACATTCACACACTGGCGATGGCAAGCTACATTGTAGCCACAGCTGCCCTGGGGCGCACTGACAGAGGCGAGGCTGCCGGACACTGGCGCCACCGGGCCCTCTGACCACCACCAGTAGGCAAACACGGGGTTAGTGTCTTGCCCAAGGATATTTGGCATGCAGCCAGGAGGCAGCCTGGGATCGAACCACCGACCTTCTGATTAGTGGCTGACCTGCTCTGCCACCTGAGCTACAGCCACAATTCCTGCAGCCATATGACGAAAGGTTATTAACACCATGCAGGCAATCCTTTGATAATTTAACAGTAAAAGTTTATTAAATAGAACCTAAAAGCTTTACATTAACTCACGTGTAACTATGTTATATATGAAACATTTACCACATGCATGAGTCCTACACAGCGTTAGATTTGACAATAGGACATCATAATAATGGTGAGCAAATATACTATGTAAAAGGATGGCATACACATAGAGCTCAGTGGGAAATCTGCTAACCTAGGTTTTTCTGTATATAATAGACATGATATGCCACTGGCACATCCTTGGGCATTTCCTGAAGCAAATGCAAGCTCAGTGAAATATATTTCGGAGCTCTTAATGATTCTTAGAAAAACAGTGTCTACCTCATTGCCATTTAGATGTTGCTGCATTCATCATAAAGTCGTTCAAAAGAGCGTCTTATCTTAAACATTTTCAAGGGTACTTTTTGCCAGACTGTTGAAACAAAGGGAACGAATTTGGCTGTAATCTGCTTTTTTTTTTTTTTGCAGGTGTGTCTATCTCTGTGGTCCCTCGAGATGAGAGGAACTCAAATGCATTCTGAAGAGTTCTTTTATTTCTCCTGTAATGAGCCGATAGCTAGTGGGTAGCTGTTGTCTCCTGCTGTGTCTTATTCTGTATTGATAGTTTCCCTTTCAAACACACCTCATCCACCCCCTGTGGCCTGCAGTGCTAGGTTTCCACTGTGCTTCATAGTTTGCTTGACACTAACTCTAATCTTTAGACGCCGCAAGCAAAGCTGCAGAGATCCCTTTTCAAAAGACAAGGGCAGGTTGTCTTGATAGAATATGACATACTGTATGTCTGAAAATAGGTTCCTGTTATGTTGATATGACTCTTCCCGAGGCACTCAATTGACAACCCGCAGCGGGTGACCACCGATTAATCTCTCCACCAAACTGACATTCAACCAGCAGTCTGGCAAAAGGACTCTTCAGATGGGTATCGAAGAGTGAGAATTAGTGAAGAGAAAGCCAGTGAATGCTAATATTGTTTCTGCCCAGGGTTCAGCACTACAAGTAAAGTGATATCATGCCATATGCAAAAGGAAAATCTATTTCTTTTCTCTTTTCTCTCTTTTTTTTTTGCATTAGTGATATGCTGCATATGTTCAGTGTTGCTCAGCTCTGTTCATAACTGCAGGATTGTCATTGTTCAGACGGAAACCTTACTCATTATCCTGGCTAGAAACAAACAAGGATTAACAAAAAGGCCTGTTTTACAGAAGAACAGCTAATCTTCCAATTATATCTTATCCACATTTTGTCTTTACAGAAAATGTTATCAGTTGTGGGTTGGGTGCTAATTAGAACTAATTAGTTTCCTCCATCCAAAATTGGAAACAACACAGTATTAGACAAAGCCCGACTAAAAGTAAAACGCTGTGTGAAAACTGATTTGCCCTGAAACCCCAGGCATGCGTGTGGCTGCGGGGACTCAATTTGATTTTGTTCCTTTGGAATAGATCGGTTTATAAACCTGAGCTGACCTGGCTATTAGTAAGGAGTACAACGTTTATTTATTTATTTATTCATTCATTCATTTTTATTACTATTGGTGATATGTACTCCATCTAGCAGGAGTAATTAACAAAGGTGCATTAGCCTAATGAGTCCCCTTGCTGAACCTCATGAGAAAAATTAAGTCTGCTGGGTCTGTGGTATACTTCACCTTCATCTTTGTGGAGCTGGTGGGAGAGCTTATTGATTATCTCCTGCTGTTTCTCTCAAGTCTAAGAAAGCCCCATCAAGGAAGTATCCAGCTCCAGCCTACCTTATTAAGGTTCAAAGAAGTGAAGCGTTTTATGTTGTCTCAAAGGAGCGACAAATAAATTCCGATGGCATATAGTTTTTTCTTTTTCTATTTAACTTCAACGTGCACATTGTCTCACCCAAACTTACTGACAGAAAAAAATTTAAAAAAAAAATTATATTAAGTTTAGTATGGTTAATAGAAATTAGAATTAGAGATTAAACCCTCGTTGTTTTAAAGTAAGTACTAGTTGTTAAAAAGGAAGCTAAACAAGTATTGCAATTATCCACAGCAAAGAGATTACATGAAAGCTTCCCAATTCTATGCTCATTATGGAGATGTACAATGGGCAGAGGTAATAGCACAACATTTAAACAAAAATTTAAACTTTCATTAACATTATGTTGCAGTCACATGAGGAAAAAGTGGTTATAAGCCACAGCATGACCAAAATTATTTTAACTGTGTGCCTTGGAAATGGTTGCTTCAAAGATGGGAACGAGGCACTGGCAGTCAGCTGCTGTCTTCAAAGCTTTAAAATGGTGATAAATCAGCAATAAGATGGAATCAGACTGCTATCAATGGCAAATACATACAGTCTACATACACAGAAATTCACATTAAATGCTTAAATTTAAAGTCCAGCCACACCGGCCAGCAAAGTCCAAAAATACCGATATATTTGCTGCACGATACTGCTTGAACTGCAGAGTATGAACACGGTGTCAACACAGATGCTCGGCAACTTTATTGTATAGGAATTGAACCAGAACACAGCCAGCTGGACACCAGCTGAGTTGAGTCCCCTATTGCAAAGAGATGCATAATAGATAAGTTGCAGTCATTAGTGCAGACTGACGAAGGTTGATTTTTGGCAGTCTGTCTGCGTTTAGAAAATTGACTGCTATTATTTGCAAACTTTTAGTGTTTTTGTGTTTTTTTAGTTTTATTGTTTTTTGTTTTTGTGTGTATATTGTGTTTGGTTGTTTTTGTGTCTCTGTATGGACAGACTGCAAATCAATTTCTCACTGGGGACAATAAAGTTACCACTGACCACCACTGACCATTGAGATATTTGCAGACAGGTTTCCTTCCACCAGGCGACCTGTCCAATCGCCTTGCAATTCTAAATGTTTACCACAGCTACTTTCAGCAATCAGTCTTTGACAAATTCAGTGCAAACATTGGGCAACTACTGTTTTTTCCTATTTTTACTCTAGTGTGACTGAAACATTATAGACTGTTAGGTAAAAATAACAAGAAAATAAGAAATTTTAAAATGTGTTTCTTTTCTTTCGTTTGTGGCCTGCCTATGTCTACACTGTCTTTAACTCTAATTCTCCATGTCTTTCCCAAGGAGCAAAAAATAAACAAAAACAACTTTCAAACAAAACCCAATGTACACAAAGAAGACCACCCTAATATGTCACCTAATTGTTCGCTAATAATGCCATAAATCATTGTGACAATGACAGCTAGTCCCAATTACAAATATCACGGTTGGCCTAGTCCTCTATCAAGCTTTGTTTTCCTTATACACCATATTGTGCATGAATCACAATGTTAATTTAATGCCAGAGTCATAGGTCATTTAAGAATGCATAATAGTGCATCTTTTGACGAGCTGATGAAATGGTAGATGTATTTAACAAATATATTATACTTACTAAAAAGCTAAAATCAAAAGCTAAAATAAAAGTTCCATGGTTTCAGTAATCCTAACCCTTTCCTGTTACGGTATAACATTCATGTTTTTTTTTTCTATTCATAACTTTAATACATTGAGGAAATTTATCCAAGTGTCTTGGCCTTTAAGGTGAACTGGTTAGTCTTTTGTCACTATAGGTCAAAGAGCAATGTCAGCGTGACTTCAGAACATGAGCTCATGATCATCCTTCCACACCTTTCCAATAGTAATAACAGCGCAAAAACAATTTCTAAACAATATGAAAACCATCCTTCTACAGTGAACAAGATTATTCGAAAGGGAAAAATACTGAAGATAGTTGCCAATCTTCCCAGGAGTGGACATCACAATAAATTTAAACTAGGTTTGCAAAAGTTGCATCTGAACAAACTACAAGACTTCTGGAACAGTGTCCTCTGCACAGACGAGACCCAAATGGAGACGTTCGGCCATAATAAACAGCATCACATTTGGTGAAAACCAACCACAGCATATCAACACAAACACCTCATTAAGTCAGTCATTAAGTCAACCATGAACCACTCTGTATACCAAATTATTATAATTTGAGGCCATCTGTCTAACAGCTAAAGCTTAGACAAAGTTGGAATATACAACAGAAAATTATCCCAAATTCAGCAGTAAATGGCTAAAAAAACGCATCAAAGTGTTATAATGACCAATCTAAAGCTCACAACTCAACCCAGTTGAAATGCTGTGGCAGCACTTTCAGAGAGTGGCACATTCATTCATTCATTCATTCAGAAAACAATTACTCCAACTTATTTCTGCTGAAGGTGGTTCTACAAACTACTCAATCATGGGGTGTACTTAATTTTTCAGACACTGCTTTTGAATTTTTCTTTGCTCATCTTTCCAAATTTTACAACCTGGTTGTAAGATTATTTGATTTATTATGTCATGACATGTAAAGCCTTTAAACTTAAAGACTTGAAAGAAGTTGTACCCCTTTGATTTCATTGACTAACTGTAAAGTTTATATTCTATGCAGCACATCACTGTAAGATCTGAGTTTTGTATTGCATATTGGAACCACATGTTGTTGGGTTCTTCTTTCAAAAAAAAAGTTCTCTGAGCCCAAACTATGCACCTTGTAAAGACCTGGCCTTGCTGCAACCTATCCTTTGTGATTTCCTTTTTTCCTCCGCACTGCAACATTTATATTCTAGTTGCATCAGAATGCCAGCAGCGACAGCTATTTAGCATTATATTTGAATGCCTTTAAAAGGACCCCTTCAAAGGAGCACAGGCATGGTAACAGGGAATAGAACAAATAGCAGATGGTGTTGAAACTCCATGTTCACAACAGGGGGTGTTGCAAATCGTCATCCTTCATTAATGCTGTGGACAGTAATTTGATGGCGGAGTGTGTTTCACATACATCCTTCATCATAGGGTATAATGCAAACTACACAATAGACAGATATGTGTATATTAAGACTGAAAGGGTTCAGTCATTATGGATGCAGTGATGGAAGCCCTCCTAGCCAGAAAGGTTATTATCTGCTTTGAAGACATGAAAGGATGGGCTGCAAGCTCAACAAAATCAATTTATTAGGGAGAGTAATTGATGAGGCTTCAGCAGATCCACGTGGTAATTTTTTAAAGTCACTCTATAGTTAGTCATGCAGCAAGTCCAGAAATGATTTTAACACCCAGGTGTCAGTTGTTGAATATCTGGTCAGACTGCGACACCACACAGACAAACTCGATTGAAGCTTTATGTGACTCCACTAATGGATTGCAAGGCATTGCTTCATCCAGATATTTTATTATGTTACAGCTGACTCGACTGTGATTGATATATTCAATAATGGGAATGCATCTAACTGAAAATAATTCAGTTGAAAAAGAAAACCCTTGCTCAGATCTATGGAATTAATTGTTGAAAATGTACAACAATTGATTGAGTGGCTTGAAATTAAATAAGGGATGAGCGATACACAAATAGTTTATTGTAGGTGTTGCAGAAGCACCGATCTCATGGAAAGGAGGCAGACATCTAATTAACTGGCTGTGGGAGCAGTTCTGCCATTGTTGTGTTTGGGGTGAGTTTAAAGACACCTACTGCCTCGCCCTTGCCCTCTGATATTTAATCAATAAATAATCTGCTTCTGGATCTATGCTACCAAATCTCCATTTATCACTCACTGATCTCCACTGTGTCATTCTGTAAATTTATGGGACAGCATGCTAAACTACTGCTGTGGTGAAAATTCATCACAGACCCTCATGTTCTTTGTTAGACTCATTATTTACCTTCATTTCCAAAAACCTGTCTCTCTCTGTATACAATATCAGTGCTATGGATTTTTATCAACCACACATATGTTAGAATCACACACACACACAGAATAAGCATCCTTGCTCATTGTCTTTCCTCAAAAGTCTCATTGTTCTGCATCATCTGCTTGTCTCTTGACCTTATCTCTGTTGAACAAAGCAACAGTACACTCATGCATCCTGTCACCAAGTGCTACACATAATTGGACTGTTAGATTCACCACCTATGCTGATCTTATTGGGTTTACTGTGTTCTTTCGTTCCCCGTCTCCCGCGCTTTATCACTTGTTCTCACCTCCTCTCCTTTTAAACCAATATACCCTGTCCTCTCTCATTGCCCTTAACACATTTAATCCTCTCCTTCTCTTTGTTGTTCTCGTCTCTTCTCTGCATATAGATCCGTGTCACTAGGCAGTGGGAGGTACTGACAGGAGCAGGATTCAGAGGTCATTTTACAAGTGCATCTGCTAATTAAGAAAACGATAATGTATCATGTTAGAGGGAAATGGTGTGAACACACAATTCAGCCCTTCATTTCATCTTGTGTCCCTCCCTCTAGTTCAGTGTTGGTTCCCTTTCAAAACTGCTCGAAAAACACTTGATCGCTTCCATTTCCATGGACACAGGCGTCTCTTCTTACCAGCATTAGCATGTTACAAAGAACGAGCACCACTTGGACAAATCCACACAATTTTCTCGTGCTGGAGATGACATTTAATTCCACACGTAATGTTCTTGCTGTATCTGTTTTCACCAATTATTACACTTAGTGACCTTAAAGTAAGGTCTCTGAGAATCAAAATAATTTCCACGTGTCGAGAAACATTAAGAGCCAATATGTATCTCTATTCAATCTGTTGTGCAGTAAAGTCATTTGAGGTGTAGGACCACTGCCACTTTGTTGATCGAAGGATGAATATTTGGACATAGATGAGTTAGTGCATATATTCAAGGACGGAACGATTTTATGAGATTGTAGATTTGCCTCGGTGAAAAATATCAATTTTAAAGGCTGTATTTTTCAAGTTCAAGCAGTCCCTTCGCTCATTTTTTGTATCTGTTGCATTGGTCAGGGCTTGTTTTCGAACCAGGGAATAAAAGTAACTCTTTCCCTGCTCTAGAGCTTCAAAGTCATCTGTCTTGCTTCTACTCATTGTCATTCTTCTTCTTTCCAGTCCATACCTCCACCTCTAAAGGTTCACTTCTACCTGCTACCTGTTCTTAGCTGTGTTAAAATTCAGAGGCTGCATCCTTCTGACCGGACTTCGGAGGACCCACGTAGCCCGCTAAGGCCAGGTCCTCTAAAGGCCGGTTAGGCCGGAAGTGAGCGTCAGTGAAATTAGATGGGCTAGCCTTCAGATTTGCGTCATCAGCTGTCTCATTGGAGTTTAATAAACTCAGTCATCTTCTCATTGCTATCTAAAATATAACAGGTATCCTTGAATTTACGCCAGGACACTGGCGTAAATATGTGACTATATCTTGATAAACTGAGCAGATAAAGTTAACACAGCTACGTTCTAGCCTCAAAATATCTTAAAGGTTTATGGATGTGACCCAGAAAGAGTAATAAGAGTGATATTAAAACTAAGTAGCTGCCGCCATTGTTGGAAAGTGAAATTGGCTGGGCAACACCATGAATTCTGGGATATGCTGGGCCATGAAGGATACACCAACCAATCTTTCAAATGTGGGGAAAAAGAGGCCGCATTTGGAGCAGTCAACGAATTTGGACAGCGTTTGTCGCGTCGCTGTGACGTAATCGGCCTACAAATGCGGTCTCAGGAGGATGCAGGCTCTGAATTTGGACACAGCTAATATCTGCCAACCTGTAAATCACCATAGCAAAGAAGAAGGAGCTCAGAGTTAATCCATGACTTAATCTTACCTCTACCTTAGACCCATTAGTCACTAAAACTGCACAAACCATCACTCTCTCCCTGTCTTCGAACACATACTGCACCATTTTCGCATACTGGGGGGCGGTTGTGGCTCAAGAGTTGGCAGTTCGTCTTCTAATCGGAAGGTTGCTGGTTCGAGCCCCGGCTCCGACAGTCTCGGTCGTTGTGTCCTTGGGAAAGACACTTCACCCGTTGCCTACCGGTGGTGGTCAGAGGGCCCGGTGGCGCCAGTGTCCGGCAGCCTCGTCTCTTTCAGTGCGCCCCAGGGCAGCTGTGGCTACAATGTAGCTTGCCATCACCAGTGTATGAATGTGTGTGTGAATGTGTGTGTGAATGGGTGGATGACTGAATGTAGTGTAAAGCGCTTTGGGGTCCTTAGGGACTAAGTAAAGCGCTATACAAATACAGGCCATTTACCATTTACTTTTCCACCACTCCTGACTTATGCGCTACCAAAGTTCCTTTCTTGACAAAGAGACAGTGAATCTAATTCTGAGCTTCTTTAAACTTCTCCATCAACATTCTCAAAGCAAATGTTGCATCTGTAGTGCACTTTCTCAGCATGAAGCCAAACTGCTGCTTGCTGATGTCTCATGTCTCCTTAACCCAACTTCATCTCTTTCCCATATAATCATGGTATAGCTGAAAGCTTTATCCCTCTTATATACTATAGCTCTGAATCACCCTCATTCTTAGGATCAGAACCAGTACGCTTCTTGTTATTTCCACTTTGTTACACGCACACACACTATGCACTGCTATAGATTGCTTAACCTGCAAGAAGAATCACTTCAAACTGACTATACAAGATGATAGTGTACATCAATCTGTCCTTTCAATGAGTAAGAGACTAGAAACACCTTGGGGAGGTACCAATCTACCATGTAGTCCACAGTACTAAAAAAGGGGGAGAAAAAGGAATGAGTATGAGAATGTGGGAGGAAATTGGATCACCTTGATGGAGAAAATGTGAGAATGGCTTGACAAAGGTTTATGCCGTAACTGTTTTCACAACTTCATAGTTCACATAGAATACAGTTTTCCTTTTAACACTCATTACTCATGCACCTTAAACCTACAGGACCACTGCCAAAGGTCTAAAGTAATGTAGATAAAGAAGTGAAATATATTCCTGGTACAGCTCCTACTCTAAATTTACTCTTGGAACTGTCATCCATGGGATAATATAACCCAGAGCTAAAATGTTCAACTGAACATCTTATCAATAATTCACGTGTGAAAGCACCCATCTTCGTCACATGCCTTTCAATTCAGACTTCTTTGAATGACATGCAAACGGAAGTCTGTGTGTGTGTGTGTCAAAGTGTGAGAATGCAGACTTATGGAGGTGGATATGAAAATCATAAAAGCTGAGGTGTCTTGTTTCAGGTGATGATATTGCAGGCTAGATTGATGCCATAGCTGTGCCTCTGCCAAGGAATCAATGACATGGCTGCCGGTACGAATCAAGCTCACAGCTGTCAAGAAAGTGAAGTGCAGCTCGGCTTAGATTTGGTGGATGGATTGTTTTAAATGAAATTAAAGAACAGTGAGCTGTAGATATATTGGAAATATTTATTTATGTTTGTGTATGAGGGGGAAAGTAGAGAAAAACAAAAACAGCAAAACTGTTAGGAAGTTCAGTGAGATGATTAAAAGAAATGGGAGCACAGAAAAAGGAAAAAGTTCCAACACAGTGGAGCAAAGAAAGAAAGAAAGAAAGAAAGAAAGAAAGAAAGAAAGAAAACGTACTCGGTTGCCACTTTGTTAGTTACATCTGTACAACTGCTCTTTACTGACAGCATGGTCTACACGTGGTCAAGATGACCTGACGGAGTTCAAACTGGGCATCAGAATGGAAGAAAGGCGAACTGAAAGGTTTTGAATGTGACATGGTTGTTGGTGCCACATGGGCTGATACAAGTGTTCCACATTTACTGGGATTTTCCCACACAACCATCTCTAGGGTTTACAGAGAGTGGTTCAAAAAGGAAAAAATATCCTGTGAGCAGCAATTCCCTGAATGCAAATGCTTTGACGATGTCAGAGGTCAGAGGTGAATAGCTAGACTGCTGTGAGCTGATATGAGTTTAACAGTAACGCAAATAATAATTTGTTACAACCAAGGCATGCAGAAAAGCATACCTCAGTGTGCAACACATTGAACCTTGAAGAAGATGGGCTCCAGCAGCAGAAGACCACAGGTGCCACACTTGTAGGTGAACAACAAGAAACTGAGACTATCATTTGCACAGGTTCACTATAATTGGACAAATAGAAGATTGGAAAAACGTTCCTTTCACTGATCACTCTTGATTTCATTTAATAGGATGGTACAGAGAGAAGACAGGAATGCAGGGAGAAAGAGAGGGGAGTGACATGCAGGAAATGGTCTGGGGTAGACTCAACATGAGGCTCCTATACTCGCTCTTAGCATATGGATCACCCTGCTGAGCTACAGTGGTTAGGGCAAAAATCTAGAGAAAACAACATGTAAGATGAATCTATCTTGCCTTGTACCAACTATTCAGGCTGGTGCTGGTGGTATAAAGGTGTAGAGGTCTAAAGGTGACATTTTCTTGCCACACTTTTTGCCCCTTGGTATATCAGCTGTGCCACGTCTAATGTAATGGCCTAGCTGAGCACTGTCACTGACCATGTCGATCCTTTTATGAACACAGTGTACCCATCATTCTTCCTCTGACTGCTCATGACAAGAAAACACACCTTGCCAAAAAGCCTAAATAAACTCAAACTCATTTGAACATGTCAGTGAGTTCACTGTACTCAAATCCCCTCCACAGTCACCAAATCTCAATGCAATAGAGCACCTTTGGGGTGTGGTAAAACAGGAGATTCACATCATGGATGTGTAGCTGAAAAATCTTGGTGCTGTCACATCTCTATGTACCAAAATCTCAGACGATGTTTTCAGCTCTTTTTGAATCTAATACATGATGAATTAAGCTGCAAGGTGTTTCTAATGAAGTGTCTGAAGAGTGTGAATTTTACTTTATTACTGATTATTAAAAAAAAAAAAATCCAGAAAATCCATTTCTTTAAATTGTAACAATCCAGACAGTTGGTTTGAAATGTTCGCGCTGGTTTGTTTTTGTTAAAGTTCTTTCATTGGGTGGTTTTTTCTGTGTAATGGCCAGAGGGGCAGTTATGAACATGAGACGTTCACCTTTAGCTAGAAACTCAGCAAATGTGTTGGCAATATGTAAAGATTCATTTAATGGACAGTGAGAAGTGAAACAGTGTTCTCTCTTCTTGCCCCACACTTCCTTCTCCCACTAACCTCAAACTGGGTGGAGGTCGTTGTTAATGGAATCTAGAAATGAAAAGACGTCAGTTGTTATTCCAACCATGGAATTTTTTCTCTCCTACCTCTTCCATAAGCCACATTTCATTAGTCCCATCAGCCAGGTAATTCAGACTAAAATATGAGGGGTAAATGATGTGCGTGAGAAGCCTGGTAATCAAAGTGCTGACATGTCCAACCCAGCTTGCAGAGTAGTTAATGAGACACTGTCAAAATTCGAAAGTTCAGTTTTGCAGCTCACTGGAAGATACAGTAAAAATGTCAAAATCAGTGAGCTAATAATGCCAGTGAAAGGGGTTCTACCTTATCACTTACACAGATGCTAAACAATTTTAATGGTCAGACCTGTGAATGCTGCAGACATTTAAAGGTACTTATGGCTTTTGATGGAACTGTATTTGATCAGCAAGGCTATTCTTGTCATTTTTCAGTGACAAGTACAGGAAACCTCCTTACATGTAAGATATAAATGCAAGTTTAAAATGACCCTGTTAGCTTTTCTGCTTTCTAAAATAACCTTTAAGTACAGCTCATATCCATGCATGAGTGTTCATTGAATCTCTGTAGAAGCAAAAACATTAATATGTATATATAAAGTCAAACAGTACAAGCATAATGTAGTAAAACGATTGTGACAACTTTGTGTTTCATTGAGATCCGCTAAGATGATGGATAGCATGTGTTCTACTGCCTCTCCCAGGGTGAATCAAATTTCATACACACACACTACAATAAAAAAGAGGGATTCACTGGTTTGTGACGATCAAATAATGCACCAAATGCATCTGTGTACCAGTGTCAAAGTGGAAGGGCTCCAGAGGTAGATGATGAAGATAAGCTGCTAAATCATCAGATATTATAAATGTAAATATAATGAGAAAACAGTGGGGCTCAAGATGAAAAACAGGTGGTGTCAGTCAGAGAAAATTAAGCCTTTAAAAAAAAAAAAAAGTTAATTAAAAATACATTAAGAAAAAAAACCATGAAAATCTCCACATATACCTGCCTTTTCTGTAATAGCCGATGATCTGTTGTATCATAACATTTACAGTCATGCCCAGAATGTATAAATACACTTGGATTTATTTGGCAATGAAAGTATTTGAAACTTGTGAAATGCTTAGATCATACAAATATGTAAAAAAAATCTGAACTAAATAAACACTGAAGTCACGAAATGTGCCACTGGGACAAGTTTTGGGTAGGACTGCACACTGTAAACTATCATTTGTAAATGCAATGCATGAAAAAAATAAGTAAACTGGAATAAGAAATGTATGATTCACTAGCAATGGATTTTTTTGTGTAATTTACTCAAGTTTAAGTAACAAAACATAAAGCATATATGCGTACTTTGTCCTTTAAGCCAGATGCACTCTTGACTTAGTGACTTAGTGACTTAGCAACTTCGATTTCACAGGACTTAGGAGTTTTAGATTCCTATAGCTTGTTGTACTGTGGTCAAACAAAGAACATAATGACTACAACTTATCCTTTCCAAATTTTACAAGACTACAACTTTGTCCAGGTTTACAAGCTGTGTATCATAATGAAGAGACAACTTCAGATATTCTATGATATTCAAGATTCAAATATTAAGGTCAAATACTCTGACTCTCAACAGACAGCCAACTCCCCAGCACCGCCGAACCATACTGTAACTTCATCTTTAATCAGGATCCAACACAGAAAGTGGGCCAATGTTCTTCCATGAGAATGCATGGAATAGTTTATGGCCTCAACATGGTTTTCTGTTAGCAGTCCAGTGGGAGACTATAGAGAGCAACTTGTCACCCAGTCAGCATTTGACCTAGGTACTGTTGCATAGTTGGAAAACCAGTCTCTATAGGCTATGAATACCCGTGCAAATAGACACAACCACGGTATCATAAAACAAACATGGCACAAGCCCACTTGAAGTGGGCTTGTGCCATGCTCACCTTCCTATTAGAAGACTACTGTAGGTAGAGTTTAGTCCATTACTTTGTCGTCCTAGTGAAGTAAACTGTTATTTTTCACTGTTCAATTAGCAATAATTTAACAAAAACTACTAAAAAACACATGTTCTTCCTAGCAAAGTACACTTAACTAATTACAGTCAAAATTTACTGTGCAAGTGAACATATGTAACTATTTTTTATGTAATCAAAAAAGAAAATAATAATATTGCGATATTTGAGGAATAAACAAAACAACAAAACAAGAAAAATTCCAATGAAAATGAAGTCCTGGATGTTAAAAAATAGCTTAGCTGTAGATGTGTGCCAGCAGAGCTCCAAGTGAAGAGTTTTGCAAACTGTTATCA
This sequence comes from Pundamilia nyererei, assembly GCF_000239375.1. Lineage (NCBI taxonomy): Eukaryota > Metazoa > Chordata > Actinopteri > Cichliformes > Cichlidae > Pundamilia > Pundamilia nyererei. The sequence continues at coordinate 4,229,197 of NW_005187405.1, forward strand.
GGAGAATAACAGGGAGAGCCACAGAGGGAAGGTAGTCACATGCTGACTAAGGCCAAATACTTTTGGATGAGTAAGAGACGAACAGACTTGCATCGTAATGTTGTGCAACTCTGTGGGGACAGAGACTAATCATTCCTTCAAATTTTAGTTGCCATCTGAAGTGTGCTGTGCATTTAAATTCAAAATACAAGCAATGGCTTTCACTGAAAGGGACCTAACTTCTACATGACACTGATAAAATATTTAAGATAAGATATTTTGATGACTACTTGTATATAAAACTCCTGGAAATGCAGCTTCTGATGGCAATATCTAGAAAATATATCTCCGGTATTGCACCAGGTTCTATAGAATAATATATATATATTCTGTGGATACAGGTAAAACATGCATACTAAATATATATATATATATATATATATACTTACGATGCAAGTCTGTACATACAGCTACAGAATACAGATTATTTGTGTGCTTTATTCTTTAACTTCCTGTTAAAGTGGTTAACCTTCATGCTAAATATGAATGATATTCTACAGGGTAAGTACTATTACAGTATACTGAACATCACATGGAAAATTAGATCAATATACAATTAAAATTGTCGAAAAACTTAAAAATGGTGGACATGGCATGTAGTTCATAAAAGTATCTGATACTTTTATGAACTACATGCCATGTCCAGTATTTATACACCATTTTTAAGTGTATATACTTTGAGTGCACAGAATCAAAGTATATACGTGACTGCTCATTATTGTGAAACTTTTTTTTTTTTTTTGTTGCAAGAAGTTACAGCTAGATCTCTTTTGTGGATTGTGTCCAATCCTCAGCTGGTTGCTCAGCTCCCATCAAGGGAATATGCTGACATCAAACAGCATGTAAAAGACTAGTAATTACACAATTATAACCTTTGCATTTGGAAAATATTTGTTGTTTCAGAGCAAGTTGTGACAGACTGTCGGGCTATTTTCTTCAGTCAAATGCTAATCCTGAGCTCAGAGGGTAAGAAAGACGGCACAAACATAAAATCTGGTAATAGAAACTAAAGTCTTTGATATCGGTCCCCATGGGCAGCATCAGCTTGAATTCTGCGATGAGGTTGTGAATCCTAACAGAAGGCTTCTACTGCAGGGTCAGAGCTACACTGGGAAAAAACACGCGCTGCATACATTTGAAAAGCACCATGCTTTGATATTCAGATCAGCCAGTGCTCTGTTTGAAAGAGCCTTGATATTGTCATCCGCATGCATCTATAGAAACACACACTGACTTTTTGCACTGACTAAAAGCATAAAGGCATGTCATATAACAACAGCTCCAGTCTTTCTTAATGACTAACTACAGCTGTATCCATTCCAATAAAGCACATGAATGCATTTATTTTTTGTCTTCAAAATAAAATAGTCAATTTGTTACAATCTCCACATTCGAAACCAGTCAAGCATCTTTTTTGACATTACTAGGATAAATGAAATAATGAACAGGTGTCTCTCATGTTTTTGACATCAATTGTGGTTCATGCATTTAAACAACGTACATACGAATTTGTTAGAAAAGTCTCGATAAAAGAATCAAGACTTATAGTTTAGAAGTTAGTTTAGTTAGTTTCCTCAAAGTCATGGACAGTATGAAAGATGGGTATAACTTCTGGATGTGAAAAGTGCAGTTAATGTGGAAGGGCTTCAGACTTGCAGTATATCTGAGGGCCACCAGGAGGCGATACCTGTGGGTTTGCAGTCACATAGAAGTCTATGGGAAAACAGCTCTCTGATTTGACCTCTGTTAACACTTTCCTGCAGACCCTATGGACTTTTTCCCTAAAAAACTGCACTTTCATGCACACGTCACTAAAATGTCTTTTGAATATCTACTGTGTATTATTACATGCAGCCCTCCTCATTGTTTTTCTATGACAGGTTAAACCCAGAGGATCCCCAGGCATATTAACAACACTGAATCTAATCGTAATGTATGTTCAGTTCAGTACTTTTCTCGTAATATCTCATTATAGCTTCATTATCTGATCTCTGGTACGTTGAGCCATGAGGTCTTTATTACTGATGGCTGTGCTTCTGCATGCAGGTTAGTAATGCCCGCTCATATACGTTATCATGCCCTCCCTCTCATGTTTCCAGTCTAACATAACCCTCCTCCAGTCTTTGTGCAATGATTTCAGTAAAATGTACAATTTCTGTGTTTTCCTGTGAGAGCCAATCCCTAGGTCATTTTCAGTAACTAGACTGATGATACCTTTGATAATACCGTACATTTTCTATAGTGATTTTTTTATGTAGTACTCTGGCATCACATTTGTGTTTAAACCACAAAGACAGTCTTTACAATTTGGTTCACTCGACTACGTAGGCATGCTTTTTTACAACAGAGTACATTATGCATATACACACACATCTCCCAGAGCAGGTTCTTCCCATATGCATAATATCATGCATGCTAAATTTATAGGCAAAGTGATCAGACCTTCAGGGCTCAAGAGCTGCCTTAGTGCCTCTCCATACAGCCTCAGCTGCTGTGGCCAGCATAGGCTTGTGATTGGCTTGACAGCTTCATAAAAAAAGAAGGTGATTGCATTCTGTTCCATTCCCCTAGCATGCATGACTAACCAGCCTCAGCAGTCAGTGGGAGGGACCCACTTGAGCTTCGTACCATTGGGTTTATGTCAGTTTTAATACAAAGCTTTCATGTAAGGATGGCTCTACCTTTCACTGGTGCCCTGTGAACTGAAATTGTTAACAAAGGTATTCACTCCTTTATCCACAGAAAAGAACCAGATTATGTGGAAAACGGCAGGTGGCCAGTAATCAGATTTCCCTTCACAATTCTCAGGCTGCCCTATCTCAGTGTAGCTTATTGATGCGCAGAAGGTGTCCCTTTCACCGTGAAAGAACAGACTTTGTAGTGAAGAAACACAGCAATGAAGTGTCTCACAGGCTTCTACAGAAATTGTACATTTTATTTCTATCTCCATCTATTTTCAATGTAGTAAAATAACAACACCATCTCATATGGCTATCTGCAGGTGAAAATATAATGACCATGTAAGATGGTGACAGTTTGGTTTTTATGATGCTTGATTTAAAACATTTAAAGTTGGCATTAGGCAGCCTTTTCAACCAACTAACCCTAACCTTACTCAGAGGAAGTGTGCAGCTGAAAGAAATTTCTGTTTTTCATAGGTATCAAATCAGTCCATAGTTTGGAGCTTCACCGTTCCTAAATACACTGCACACAATCTAAGGCATTATGCAAACAGACATAGAAGACCCAAAAGGGTAATCCCTATAAAATCAGACAAATCTGAGACAATTAAGCATGCAGACTTTTGCCTTCATATATGAACATTTTAACATATGAAGAAGATGAGCCTAGTATCGACGAGAGCATGGTATCAATATGTACGTGATAGAAGGCGTAAAAAAGGGCATCTATCCTACATTCTGATATGAACCCTGAAAGTTTCCCCAAAATGCACTTTTTAAAGTTGCCTCCAGTGAATTATCTAAAAAAAACAGGCTAAATATCCAAGCACCCAATGTTTATTTCAGTTACTCTCCATCAGACATTAAACTGGTAGAGTTCTGATATTGATTCTCAAAGTTAGTCACATAAAAAAATTGTTTTGAATAAAAGTTCTGAAAAGTTTTAAACAAAAAGAAGGTATGAATGTATAAACTTCAAGGCATTAAAGTAAAATTTTGGATGACATTTTAAATAAACTTAAATACAAGTTATTTTGTAAGAAAGAAAAACAAACAAACCAAAAAAGACCCCCAAAGTTGAGCTAATTCTGAGATTCAAAGGGGTTATTTTATTTCCAAAAGCTAATCTCTCTCTCTCTCTCTCTCTCTCTCTCTCTACACACACACACACACACACATATAATGAGTATATGTATGACTAAGTGAGAACGGGCACTTGCTGTGATAATCAGGCATTATACAATTGCAGTTATTATGTAAGAAAATAAATATTTAACAATCTTATTTAATTATAGAAGCTAATTGCTGTTAGCAAAGAATAGATTATATGTTCAAAGAACACTTAAAAATATCTATCTTACTTTATTTATTGCTTCTTCTTAAACAGCAACATTTCATACTCCTGCTAGGTTTTGATACTAATTTACACAGTAATCAATAGTTAACAACAATAAACTTTCATTATAATGAATGAATCTGGCTACAGGAGGTGTGATAATAATAATAATAATAATAATGGATTGGATTTATATAGCGCTTTTCAAGGCACCCAAAGCGCTTTACAATACCACTATTCATTCACTCTCACATTCACACACTGGTGGAGGCAAGCTACGGTTGTAGCCACAGTTGCCCTGGGGCAGACTGACAGAAGCGAGGCTGCCATATCGCGCCATCGGCCCCTCTGGCCAACACCAGTTGATAGCCTTACTTGGATGGATCTGTATAGAGGGTCAAATTGTACATAATATCCATATAACTACAAATGCACCGTGTTAGATCACAAACCTTCAGAACCTGCTCTCATTAAAACAAACTGTAAACTGTCATGGTCGTAGGTCATGGATCCAAAAATTTGAGTTTTCTTTGACTTTGAATTCGTGTTTGTAATTTTATGTTCTATTTGGTTCTTAGTTTGTCTGCTGTTTATTTAATAATTATGTTTTTTAGTATCTTGAGTCTTTATTTCTTTGTTTCAGTTCCTGTTTATTTCCATTAGTATTCTACTTAAGGGTTATTTTGTTTTTATGTTAATCTTATGTGTTTATATATGTATGTTTATGTTGTGTATATCGTTTAGTCTCTTGTTATTTTTGTAGCCTCAACTTTGTATCATTCATGTTTTAAGATTTAGTGTGTCAGGGTTTATTTTGTGTTTGTGTCTCACTTTTAGTTTGTCTTGTCATCCTGATTAGTTTCAGCTGTCTGTTGCTTCCCAGGTGTTTCACTTCCTCATTCCTTTTTCTGTTTTTATTGTCTCTGTCTGCATGAGCCATGTTGTGTTCCAGCCCAGTTAGTTCCTAGTGTGTTCCCTGGTATTGACTTTTGTGTTTGTGAACATTGTTTCCTTATTTTCTGATTTAGAAAAATATCTGCTTTTTATTTGCTTCAAGCCTGTTTCTGCAGTCTGGATCTTCTTGCATTTCATTTTTAAAGGGGTGACACTATTCGAGCTTTTGAGGTCATCTTTGTTTTTCTTACTATTAAAGTTGCTGTCTTAAGTCTTAAGACATCTGAGGCTCCTGTTCTTCCTGCACAGTGAACCTGATCTATCAAGATTTATGCAGCAGTAAGTTTCACAAACATACTGGGATATTGGAAAATGGTAAAAATATGTATACACGTATACAATTTTAGGCTAAATTCACCAAAAGTCACATTATGATATGATCATGTGTTTACAGAATGCCTACATATACTGTACTAATTTTCAATTAAATGTCCCCCAAACTACAGTAAAAGTTGCTAACCCTTTAATAGTGTGGATTTGGGACTCATAAGCAAACACATAATTAAAGTTTTAGACTACACAAATACATAGATGAAACAGATATTTGGATATTTTTTGCTGTTACTAGTTCATCATGATTTAACGTCTAGCTATGAGACAGACAAATAAACACAACCAAACATAAACACTAACAGCAATGGCAGGACGATTGAAATGATGGAAAGTTAAAACAGAACAACAACAAACAGAATTTCCAGGAGGAACCCACCTGAGGGATTAATAAAGTTTTTATCTAATCGAATCTAATCTAAAGACACAAAAAGAGATCATGCAAAACATTATGCTAATGTTAAAATGCATGTGACCTAAAAGTAGCTGCCAATTCAGGTGATATACTTAAAATTTGGGTAATAATCCAATCATCAAGACGAGAGTGTGCAAAAATAGACCTCGAGACATACTAAAGGTTGCAGTGTTGGGTCTGACAATAAAAGGATTCATTCAAGGTTACAAAGGTCTGTTGGACTGGGTCATAACAGCATATGGGCAGAAAGGGGCTGTGTTTCTGGTCAACATAGGAGTTTCAATGGTGTTTCAGGGGGCAAACTTTTAAAGGGAACCTTGCATGCTAATTATCAAATGGGTCATAGCACAAACAGTAAGGGACACCTTATGTGAACTTCTGTGATGCATCTGTCTCTCCGGCAAAGAAACAGGGTTGTCTGGCTTTCTGAAAGGAAGTCTGGAACCCCAGAGGGTTTCTTCTGGGTATGATTCAAGATTTCAAAGAACTCAGGAAAACCTAAACACACATTTATGACTACTTTGTTTTGTTAATTTATTGTTTAAAAAAGTCTGAACTAACTATATGGCTTATTTATGTTTTATTACTTCTGATTAAATGATCATTTGTAAAGATCTGAGGGTAAAAATGTATCCTAATAAAAATTAAATATGGTTGAAAATTGTCTTGTCATTTCAGTTCACCAGTTAAATTTGAATGTTTTTGATGCTGACAGCATATGGATATCTGACCAGACTCTTATCTGTGTTAGTTGGTATGTAAGCACTGCAAAATTAACAAGAACAAGCTTTTAAGATTTGATGACTTGATAAAAAGAAATAAGCCTCAATCAGTCAAAGTGGGTGGGTGGGTCCCAGTTTAATCTGATCTCAGATGTGAGACAATTTGAAACGACTGGCAGTGTCGGACTAAGGATACTGTTAGGTGGCTTATGATGTAAGTAGCAACCAATCATGAGCTATAAGGCCATGCCAAAAAAGCAAATTGCTTTATATGTGGAAAAGGCTTTAAAAAGTGCTTAATCAGACATTCAACTCAACCAAACCAAATGTAGAGAGCAGTGGTAGAGGAAGATGTGGGGATGTGAAATGTGTTAGTCCTGGGGAAAATTTTCCATCTAACTGCATTGTAAGTGGTAGCAGCAGATCATCAGACATGAAATTCTATGGACCAGGAGAATGTCAATGCATGCCGTAGTTTTAGAAATGCACTATACTAACATCAGTGTTCCCTGGTATACTTTGGGTTCAGATGTAACAGAAACTAGGTTAAAATAAGGCTCTATGTTGGTTAATAGTCTGTCTATTTGAACTCTTTATGTATTTGTTTTGAACAGCTCATAAGTGTGAGTTATTGTTCCTAACAAAGAAAATACAAGTATTGTTTGTAAACCTCCTTTGAATGCTTAATGGTTTAAAATCAAAGTGTTTTTCAGTCTCTTTGGGCTCAGACTTCATCTTCAGTTGTTATACTTGAAGAAAACACTGTACAGGGGGCAATTATACACATGTAGTTAAAATTGATTCACCGACTGAGTCCATCACTGCTGTTTCAAAAGCGGTTTGGTTTGGAGGACTGTTTATTCAAATATGAACAGTTAAATACATAGCGTCGTCTTCAGTGTTAAACCCACATTAGAGAGATGGAAATCTCCTTAGCTTTCCCAAACATAAAGTAAGCTCTGCCTCTTAATGGCATTTACATTTTTGTTTGATGCAGCCTGTGGAATTTCTGTTAATTTTGAACTACTCCTACAGCAGCTTTCAGAGCTTATCAGCGTCACAGTTTCCTTGTAAACATTTGTCAGATCATAAATTATACTTTTCATCTGTAAATTCATATGTGACTGATATACAGATTTTACTGAAAAAATGAATTGGAAGCAGCTGTTCCCACGGAAACAGAGTAACAGGAAGGACATAGGGCAGATTGGTAAATATGGTGAGGTATTCATTAACTTTAATAAATGTTTAAAAAAAGAGAGTGAAGTTCTTTGAAAAGTAGTTGTGTGGTGGAGGGGAAAGTGAACATAATAAAAACAAATCGTCAAAACTCTGTGCGTAAGATTGCACAGCATGTACATCTATTATAAAGCCCCCTATAGTCTGTAATTTAAAGCCATTTAAAGTAGTTTACAAAGTTCCATGAAGAATTGTTGATCACTTCAAACTTCTTTTACTTCTTGGATGGAGGAGGTGTTGCAATGAGCCTGGACAATTTCCTGGGACTCGCACCTGTGATTTTGATGAGCTATATATTTCATAGAGGTTGTTTGGCTTGAATTTTATAGTTCCCAGCAACAGGTTTCTCTTTTTCTAAAAACCTCTTTATTTGGAACTAAAAACTGAACCCAATATGTGGGTACCAAAAACTGCAAATTCTTGAATGGCCACTTGCGGTCTTGCTCCACTGAATAACTGAAAACGACCAACAAACAAACAAAAATGTTTACAGCTTTGTAAAAAAAAACACTGAATTTCCAGTTTTCACATTCACAACAACTGGATGGTGCAGGTATATTGTTAAATGCCTTATCAGGGGTATGGTCACTTTGAATGACAGCTGTCCATGCTCTTAGATATAACTGTTTCCTCATCTCTGCTAATTCCAAGAAATCCAAGTTGTCCACTGATCTGGACTTCTTGACTTTCTTGGTGACCTTTAAGAGGATTTTGATTATCTTTTGTGCACTTAGCTGCACAAACATCTATTCAATAAGTCTGTGCTCCAGTTTAGGTGAGTGAATTCCATCCATCCATCTTCTTCAGCTTATCCATTTCAGGGTTGTTGTCAGGGGGCAAGCGCTAACAAAGAGAGAGAGAGAGTGCTAACAGAGAGAGACAAACAACCAGCAAGTATTACACTGACACCTAGATCCAATTTAAAAACACCAACTAACCTAACCCACGCATGTTTTTGGATTGTGGGAGGAAGCCAAAGTTCAGTTTAAACAAAAACAAAAACAAACAAAAAACAACAATAACAACAAATAACCACGCTAATATTCAGTTCAGCTCAGTTTCATTCATATAGGACCAATTCACAACAGTTGCCTTGACATGCTTTACATTATAAGGAAAAGACCTGGCAATAATACAGAGAAAGCAGAGGAAACCTTAACAATAAGTTGACCCCCTAAGAGCAAGCACTTTGGCCACAGTGGGAAGGAAAAACTCCAGTTTAACAGGAAGAAACCTCCAGCAGAACCATCTCAGGGCGGCCATCCGCTGTTGGGAGTGAGGGGAGCACGACAGGACAAAGACGCACCACGGAAGAGAGCCAGAGATTAATAATAACTAATGAGTAAATACAGAGTGGTGTATAAACACATAGGGAGTGAAAGTGTTGAGTGACTGTGTAACATGACCGTGTCAATGGTGTTTAGAGACTACAAAACATATATAACATATCTATAACATAAATGTAATATAAATATATAACATTTAGCCTGTTGGGTGGTTTTACAGTTTATGTATGCGTTCAATAATAATAAACATTATATGTATATAGGAAGAACATATGTTAAGCAAATAAAACATGTACATGTATATTGCACACAAAATTAAATATATAATTCCTCACCTTTTTGGAGGCAATTATATGGCTGCCCTAATCTCATCAGTCAGAGAGACAGAGAGACACCTGTTGTAGTGAATTCTTATCTCCTCTGCTCGCTCCCTTTTCCTCCCTGTCTTTCTCTCCTCCCTTCTCCTCCATCTTCTTCAGTCTTGGTGGCTGGCACATTTGGTGACAGCAAGTCCTTGGCTCCACTTCCCACTCGCTTTTTCTTTCAGGAGTCAGAGTGCATGCTGACAATTATCAGAGCTGTGTCCAGACAGACTTCCTGTTTTTACATTCGTCTGCCCTTCATTGTGCCCTCTACCCTCTACCCTAAACTCTATGCTTACACAGTCGCAACTGGTCAATTTAACTCATCAGCTTTTTGACTGCCTGAGGAGCAGCCGTAAATAAGCGAGTTAGATGTAAATCTGCATTCCAAGGGGTCAGTCCATAAAATCAATTCCAGCTCATCTCCATATCTGAAGCTCTGCAGTAAAACATTTGCTCTATTCTCCAGTGAAATGAATGACGAAACATCTCAACAGGAGCTGTAAATACCAGAGAAGTATAAAGTAGAACGTGTTTGTTAAAATGCTCGTGTGGCACGAACAATTTGCAAATATTTAGCTAAACCGCAGCTCTAGGAGAATCCCCTTCGGCCATCACCTTGTGTACAGAACAAAGTTTATTTCTGTTCTTGCTTTCACTGTGCAAATGACAGTTTCTTGGCAGTGTACTGTCCAGCCTATGTCAGCCATGTTTATTTTAGATGACAGATGCAATCTGGCCGTGTATCAGCTGACAGGTCAATCTATATCTCATTACTCTTTCCAAACAATATCATCTTGGCTGAGAATCACAGGGAATAATAAATTCAGCTGCAATGAAATCATGTAAAGCTAGTTTAGTAATGCAGCCGCGCAATATAGAGCCTTTTTTTTTAGTTATTTTGCCTGTAATGCAACAACTTAGATATTTAATTCTATCTCACACACTTATACATTTACCATTCATTTTCATCTCATCCTGCACCCCAAATCTTTCTCCTCTCCGTCTTGTCCTCCCTATCTCGCTCTTTGCTATTATTCGTTTTTCTTTCCAGGGCAGCTCTAAAGCAGGCTTTGCTCGTGTGATTTACTTTCTATTAGGGGATTAAAAATCAATTATGCAGGAAGCCATGCGTAGGCGTGATTATAGCTGCGCATGACGGCACCATTCATCACAGGACCACTCATCTCTACAGCCGTTAGTTACACAACACACACCAGGACAGCCATCTTTTACCATGAACTCTGCCCCTCATCTTTTACACATTGTAAATGGACTAGATCTTCCATATATTATAAGATGAATGACTTTGCTACTTTTTCGGTTAAGAAAAAATATACATAATAAGCCCATGTGCACCACGGTGATAGAGGTAAGAATAGAAAATGTCCAAAAATATGGCATGTAATATGCGCGGTACAAGCAATATAAAGGGAATAATTCATGAAGCGATCATCCATCCCAGTTGAATGTAGCCACTTATAACAATTACAGACCCATTTGCAGAGAACAGAATAACACACAAGTGAGACAACACATCAAAACAGTACTAAAATGGCATCAATAAAGAGCACTGAAATTAGAAATATTATCAGGTGTCATTTGAACAGTTGTTAATACAATTGTAACAACTTACCCATAATTTGTGAATTAATTTTTCAGGAAGAGTGACTTAGTTTGTTATGTAGAAATTACACCAATTAAAAAAATGTCAGTAACCAATTGAGAGCCCTATTGTGGGGGCTTTGCTTTGATTGGTCATTTCTCTGTTGTTGTTTTTTTTTTAAAATACCATCTTTGTAACTTCTGGTTTGATTTGGTCCTTTCTTCCTGTTTCCTGGATTAGTTTGCGCTTGTCTGTTCCTGGTGCTTTTTGTCTGCGTCCTACGTGTTTTATTAGCTATACCAGCTGCTAAGTGTGTCTCTCAGTTATAAAAATATAAATTCAATAAATGAATGTACAATTCTGTTATTGCCAAGGATTGTAGGCATGGCAGTACACATTTTAATAAACATAAAATGAAATCAAATACTGGAGCATGGCAACTGTAATTAAATATTCTAAAGTTAACCTAATAAAAAGGCAACTATTTTCTAGCATTAAAACTGTATTGTATCCACTGCATTAATTGTGACAGTCTACTGTTAAACTAACCTGCTACATTTATATGGACTAATCCAAAGATGAGGTTTTGGCAGTTTCATATAAGCGCTGATGCAATGTATTAGGAACCTGCTTCTTAATTATTATTTTTGTCCTTTCTACTGGTCAAACTTGACCGTAGTAGATAATTTGTTAGCTCTAATTTTTAATATCTACAATAGCTTGATTTAGTAGTTCGTACCCTACGCAACCAAAAAAAAAAAAGGATTTCTTGAATCCCTTTTGAGTCTATTCTAGTACATTTCTGAGTTTGGTAGATAAAGTGGAGACACTGTGCAATGTGCACCCTATGTGCCTTTTCAAAGCTCTGGGAGGGTTTTTGAGATTGCTAATGTGTGGTTGCAGGCACACTGTTGTGTGCAGTGGTGTGCTGGGTAGAAAACAGCAATGTTGGGGGAGCAGACAGGACAAACAAACTGGTGATAAAGGCTGCCTTTGTTGCCGGGGTGAGTCTGAACACCCTAGAGGCCTTAGCACAGGAGACGAGAACTAAACTGAACTCCATCTTAGACAACCCATCTCATCCTATCTCTTCGATCATACACTGACACAGCTACAGAGTATTGTGTGTAGTCCCTATAAGGTGCATCACACACAGCTTTTTTTTCTTCTTGTGGTAGCTAACATCTTCCTGCTCAAACTGAGCTTGTCTGAGTCCACAAGCAGAAAGTGTACTGCAATGTCTTAAGTCACCTCCATGTCCTGCTCTCAACTTAATCTGCAGAATTCATTAAATGCAGTCATGTCTCTGCACATATTTAAGTGCATTCTTGTAACTAAAGTATCACAATAATTTTCCCACATCGTCTTGTATTTGTGGCTCACCCTTTCATTTCTTTGCAGTCTGGATGTATGTGCAGCTGAATCTAAATTCTGTTTCTATAATCGAGTTGCTTTTATATCTGCAGTATCCATGAAAAAACTAGATGTTTCTCGATGTTTCCGATAGTCTAATCCCTTTTGGTCTGCATGATCATACTTTGGATACAAGTGATCTAGTTTCTGTAAAGGTGCAAAAAGTGTTTTCACACACTAGTTTACTCTGGCTCTAATCAGTTGTTTGTGAACTTGCAGTATTTTCCTGTGTTTTGGCGTTTTGTCAAATAGAGAAAACTTGGAGGAAATGCCCGCTGAAGCAAAATGTGTCACGACACACCAGGTGAGAACATTCAGTCAAGCTGGTGGTCAAATGTGTGTGAAGTGGGAGCAACAAAAGGAAATACAGGCATAAGGTGGTGGGCTAGAGGATAAAATGGAGAATTTCCTCTTAATACTCTATTTATCTGGGTATTTTATGTTTTACAGTTCATGTAGCCTGCATGTCAATCGCACTTTGCTACATCAAAGAATGGGAAGGGGTTTAGCTCAGACTTGTACACCAGAGAGTTGGTTCAGCTTGAGGTTAAATCACGCACCTCTTCTCTGTACCAAGGTGTCCTTACTGTGTTCACATCTGCACAAATAAACTGCACCAAGGGGGAAACGAACCAAGTCAAACAAGTTTGATTCAAAAGGACTGAATGGGGCAGGTGTTAAAATGCTCTCACAGTAGTTCTACACAATGCTCTCTGCTATTTACTGCGTAGCAATTAAACAATAGCTGGAAGTGTTTGTTTTTTTTTAACTCCCAGCTATCGAGGGATGTTAAAAAAAAAGACTAATGCACACCAAAAATGCAACTGGAGACAAGACAACAATAAAAACTGGCTAATTAAAATGATTAAATATTGAAAAATAATATGTAATGTAAATATGTATTTATTTAGAACAAGAATAATGTTAAAAGAAGGAAAAAGTACATTATAGCTAAAACACAATGCAAAAAACATGATAAAAACAAAAGATAAGTATGAAAATGAAAAACACTAAATTATATAATGCTAGTCAGAAAAAAGTCAACTCGATTTCAGTGCTGTTTGGTTGTGTTTTGTTTTTTCCTGTCTGAGTCAGAAACTTTTAGAAGACATTTTCGAGTTATGCAAACGATGAAAGGCCAAGTGATGGAGGTAGAATCAGCAGAGCAGTGGAGATCATGACCACATTGCGATGAAGTTGCAGATGCCAACCGGCTAACATAAGTGCAATTTATTCAGCATGTCAGTGAACAGATACAGACAGTAGATTTGTTTTTATTATCCATGTAAACCTGATTGAGCTTTAGCTGTTATCTTCAAGTACACCTTTTACAATTTCAGTCTTATCATTTTGAAGTATTGAACATTCTCCAGGAAGAAACAGAAAGTACCAACAATTTTACATCAATAATCGTGCCACATACACAATGGTATTCTGACAGAGCCAATGTTTGTATCTCCACAGTATCTTATGTGATGCACATGCTCACAAGCGTTCACCCATACACACCCTCATTCACCACTCTTTTCATGCCTACGAGAGTCCAGACTTCTGGAGAATGGCACGTCTGTTTACTCTGAAAGGTTCAAAGATAATTTACCTGGATTAGAGGAGCCATCTGTGCCTGCCAGCCCAGATTGCTTTGGAGGTGTCTCAATAAATACTGAGCAGGCTGCATGGTAGACAGTGCAATAGAAAGCCAGTAAGGGGTTTGCTTGAAGACAGGGCTTAATGCCCCTTTTTAAATCAGTTATTACTGGGTGCTGCTGGCGACAGCCCATGACCTCCGTTCATCACTGGTCTTTGGAAACTTGGTCTTGTGTGGTCTACAACACAAAATTGTATGCAGAGGTTTTACACGTTCAAACTAATTTACAGGGAAGCCAAAATGTTCAAAGAGATTCTTTCCTCGTTTAATTTTTTGTTTCTGGAACATTAAATTTCAAGAGGAAGCTTCTTCTTGAGGGTATTCACACCTATCTTTACAGTGGGGGGAAAGTGTGACTAAAACAGTCTACCATTCCTACACAGTTAATCAAATGTCAATGTAAACACCCTCACATTACAGCTAAAGGTCAGTACTTTAACATCAGAGTGGAAGTTTTGTTCAGAGCATGCTGTTCTTGAGCATCGAGCCAGAACAGCAGACATATTCACTGCCTCAATTCTTTCTGACTGCACTGATGATGTTTTTCTAGACATTCGTTAAGTTTGTGAAAAAGGTTTTGCCTTTCTAGGAAGCTCTGTCATACAGACTGATGTAACAAGGCTCCCATGCAGACAGAGGCTCGAAAAGCAAACTGAGAAGGCCACATTTTAGAAACGACGTCACTTTAACCTGTTGTTTCTTCAGTTTAGAATAAGCAGTCACATTTACAGGGCTAACACATTTGCTATGTAAATGACATGGTAGGTGTCATAATCATAGTATCACTGCTTTCTAATGTAAAACCTTGTATGAGGGCTTACCTGAAGTGAATGCAAACAGTCTTTAACAGCTATAACCACAGAGAAAGGGTTAGTCCTTTAAAAAGGAGAAAAAAAATAAAGCCTGAAGATGAAACGATGAAGGTATTGATTTTAGACGGCATCTAGTGGTTTCTCGAAGCATGCTGCGATCCAGAAACTGCATCCTCCCCATCTCTGACACTCACAACTCGTATGTTAACTCTCAGTCAGCCTGTATGCACACACCCACACACACTAGGGATCCATTTAAACACCCAGTTCATTGAAGAGTCATATGTAGACAGCTGATAAAGTTGTGACTAATTTAAGCAAGGTGGCTGCAGACACACCTGGGGCTGAAGAAGAAAGAGATCCCAGAAATGTCAAGTAGTAAACAAGAGTTCAGACTGACTGTATATTATTTTTTTTTAACTTTTTCATTTTCATTTATTTGTTTTTATTGTTTTATTGTTTTATATTATAACAATAAGTATAGTGATGTTTTATAACCAGCTTCCAGTTTGGATTCAGGAAACAGACACTGTGTCTACTTTTAAGTTTAGGCTTAAAACTTTTTGCTAAAGCTTATAGTTAGGGCTGGATCAGGTGACCCTGAATCCCCTCATAGTTATGC
Organism: Pundamilia nyererei; assembly: GCF_000239375.1. Lineage (NCBI taxonomy): Eukaryota > Metazoa > Chordata > Actinopteri > Cichliformes > Cichlidae > Pundamilia > Pundamilia nyererei. The sequence goes on from NW_005187405.1 coordinate 4,244,662, forward strand.
TGTAATGTGTAGGCTGCTGGGGGATTCCCATGATGCATTGAGTGTTTCTTCTTCAGTCACCTTTGTCACTCAGTATGTGTTAATAGACCTCTCTGCACTGAATCATACTCGTTATTCATCTCTGGCTCTCTTCCACTGCATATCTTTCTTGTCTCTCCTCAACTGGTCGCAGCAGATGGCCCCGCCCCTCTCTGAGCCTGGTTCTGTTGGAGGTTTCTTCCTGTTAAAAGAGAGTTTTTCCTTCCCACTGGTGGGTATATGATTGTTGGGTTTTTCGCTGTATGTGTTATTGTAGGGTCTACCTTACAATATAAAGCATCTTGTGATTTCCTGCTGTATAAATAAAATTGAATTGAATTGAAAATTCAGCTATATAAAAATTTAATTTTCATATTCCGTTTCCACTCCTGAGGTGAAATGGCAGGTGTTTAGGTGTGCCCCCTACTTCCTGCTGTCCATAATGAAGAATGAGGAAGTTTGGATCTGCATTGTTTCCAAATGCTTCAAGTGAAATAACCACCAAGCAGTTCTAAAGGTTTCTTCCTGTTTAAAGGGGAGTTTTTCCTTCCCACTGTTGCCAAAGCGCTTGCATATCGGGGATCATCTAATTGTTAGGGTTTCCTTTGCTTTCTCTGTATTATTGTAGGGTGTTTACCTTACAATCTTTACCTTGAGGGAATTGTTGTTATGATGTGGTGTGTCATAAATAAAATAGAGTGGAATTTTATTTTAAATACATTCATTAGATACATTTAATTCTAAATGATAAAACATCACATTTCTGCCTCTCAGTTGCAGCAGTTGTATGTGAACCTGCACACATGAAATCCTGTTTTTTTTTTTTTTTTTTTGCAGTTAGGCACACCTGCTCTCGTTTACCTACAAAACGCTATGGTGCAGAGTATGTGGGGTGAGATAGTAAAGAATGCAGCTCATGAATCTGGTCACTGATAAACCTGCTTTTACAGGGAAGCCGAGGGATCTATATTCTGCTGATGTTGCGCACACCCAGGGATGCATGGATTTCTCCCTATCTCTCTCTCTCGTTCTCTCTTTCTCCTATTCACAAACAGATGCATACCACAGCACGGGACACAAACAAAAATCTGGGGATGTCCCATTCTTAATGTGAAGCCTATTGCTCACTAGAGGTACAATTTATATTGTAAGAGGGTGAACAATGGAATAAATAAAAAGAAGGTTTCCTGCCTGGCTGCATGTGTGAGCAACCCCTTAACACTTTAATAACAGTCCTCTGAACTGTCTTTATATTTTTTTAAATAGTTGCCTTTTGGTATGAAAGCAAAGGGATTGAGTGAGTGTGCTGTATTATTTTCAGCTTTAGTGTGATGAAGAAATACATTTCATTCAACATCAAAAATGCCGCAGTGCTTTAAGAGCAGAGTTGAGCTTAAAGAAGGCCATTTCCAGACCTCACTCTAAGGTAGGTGCTGAAAGATTTGAATGATTCATGAATCAATTTACGGCGCGTGAATGTAGCGCTTATAGGAATGAAGTGTTTTACTCCTGGTTGAGGCCAGGGGCTCCTGTACAGCACTTGTCGGAGCATGATTCAGGAACTGTAGAGTCTAGTTGTACCTCTCGTGCCACACAGATGCCATTACCTGAAAGCATTTAGAGAGGGAAATGAGGTTGTATGCTACCTGACTTCAGAGAGGTCACACAACCAGAGGCCCCCGCTCTCACTGTACTCTGTCTTGCTCCCCGACATGCATTTCACAGTATCTTCCTGATTGCAGGGTCCTCTATCATGTTTTGGCCATTACAGCACTCGTCCCATCTTACACTGAGAACCTGACAACGCTGACCCCTTTTAGAGTCACATTACTCAACACCGACAGAAAACACACACACATGCACCAGCTTATTTATTTCTCTCTTTGTGTCTCACAACCCACTTTCTCTCTCTTGTGTGCGCTCTTTCTCTCTCTCTCTCACACACACACACACACACACACAAACACACACACACACACACGCACACACACACACACACGCACATTTCTGACAGAACAAGATAGTGAGAGGGAAGAGGATAGATGACACATTTCCTGAGGAGAGGCAGCCAAAGTTATTTGTTATAATTCTGCTCTAATTTCAATATTTTCAAACCTTCCCAGAGATTTATATGTGCTGCCTGAAAGAGCATCCATCTTGACTGAGCCCTGGCCGGCCTCAACTTTGCCAGTATCACATGATCGATGTTTTCCCTGGCCTTCCAACGTCTTTGGGGGTCACATGGGCCTCTGTCAAGCTTGGCTAATTTTGCACTCTCAGCTCCGCCGCTATTAGCATATGAATATACTCCTGGCCATACATATTCCACAGACATGCATAGGGATTTCAAAAAGTGGTCCTTTTTTTTTAAGAAGGAATCTGAAAAGACCGGAGGGGACGAAGAGGAGGAAGGAGTGGATGTGGGCTTGGCAGGATGTTTTCACAGCTGTCATGGTGATGAATTAGGCTCTTATGATTAATCTGTATTTAAATGTAACATTACCATCTCCAGACAGTTAGACCCTGCCCATTTTTAGTGGACCGTGGCCGTCCAACAGAAAAAAACATGTTGATTATATTAAACACTACCAAAAGGAGCAAATGAGACACTTGCTATATTAATACTCCTACCAGATGTAAGTCATTATCTACAGAATAAACACGAGCCCTGCAAAACTTGAAAAATAGCTGTAAAGATGCACAGGATTTAGAGTTAACACTGAAGTTAGGTAAATGTTATCTTTATAATCCCTGCGTAGTGTTGAAAATGAAAGCTGCTGAATGGTGGCTATGAAAGCGTCTCCATTCATTGACTCTGTGAGGAGGATATCTCCTCCCATGTCTTTTGTGTGTCACCACGGCAGCTCTTTAGAGCCAAGTTAGCGTTAAAGTGAGAATTTGGGCTTCCAACCCTGCCATTTAGTTCCCACACGACCTTGCAAAGACACAAAAGTGGCCACGCTGAACAGCTGCCCACTGGGGCGACAGATTTATGTGGGCCAAATCAAACTTCTAAAAACCAACAGCTGACCTGAGCGATGAAGAGAAATAAAAATCACATTGAGCATTTTATTGCTCTTCTGAGGCTCTCGTCCTCTCCAGTTCAGGGATTTAGTTGTCATTAGTGTTCATAATAAGAGCTTTCCCATATGCTTCTGTCTACAGATGATATGATTGGGACATAACATGTTATGACTGCACATTCCCAAACAGTGTTACAGGTCAAGTGAGGGACGCAGTTAGTTGTTGTGCCAATGGGAGTGCAATGTCAGAGTTGTGGTTACAGATGCTGACAGAATTCAAACGTGATTTGATGTTAACTGTGTTAGGCAGTTTTCCCAGAGATCAGTTGACTTGAGGAAGAAAGCTATTATATTTATGTGCTTTTCTCACAACAGTGGTTCTTAAAGTGTTGTCCCAGGACCCCCAGGAGTCTGTGGCCCATAGCTAATGGTCGGCAATAAAATTTGCTATAAATAATAAATTTATGCTCTTTCAGTGTATATGTACACCGGGACCTTTTACGCCAATAAAACAACATTTGTCTGTTAGTCCTGGGCCAGTAGAAAGTCTGACATGATTGTGCACATCACCTGCACATCACCTGCACATATGGTGCCTTGCTCCTAATATGTAACTTGGCTTATTAGCCAGCTAACTAGCAAGCAGGAAGAAATATTTAGGTTAGTCTTCATTATCAAGTGGCATAAAAACCCGAACCAACTAAATTGAGAAAATATGGAGACTTATTATTAATAACAAATTTAGAGATCAAATTTAAGTTTGCATGTCCTCCCGTGTTTGTGTGGATTCTCTCCGGGTACTCCAGCTTCCTACCACAGTCCAAAGACATGCAGTTAGGTATGAATGCAGGAGTGAATGTGAGTGCGAATGGTTGTCTGTGTCTATGTGTTAGCCTAGTGACAGACTGGCGACCTGTCCAGAGTCGCCCTAAGACTGCTGGGATAGACTTCAGATTGCTTTCTTTGTTCAATGCATAATATTCTAGAAAACTATTGCTTACAAAAACATTTATGTATTTTTCTTACTATTTATTGTGCCAAACAAAAAGTAAGTGTCATCCAAAAACCCGGCAGGCAGTGGTGTTTGGTTCCAGCTGCCATTAATACATTCTGCTAACACAGAGGTTGTTCCACTGCCTTCCTGTATTTACCTCTGTCTAGTAGCCACTCACCTGTCATCCATTGATCAATCAGCAACTTTGTATTTAAGACCAGCGCGGTCATGTATTCTCCGCCAGTTCATCAGCTACCTCATGGTGGTAACCAGGCCTCATTGCGCCTTGTGTTCGTGCTCTGTACTTACCCCGATATCCTTGTGCCTCCAGTTTCCAGGTCCACAATTTAAGCACCTGCAGCTCAAATACCAGGACGTTTGGCAAGATTCTCCGCACCTCTCTACAGCCCACTCCTTGGAATCAAAACTAGTCGCCGCTTCCACCTGTCTGTCCTCCTGCCCTTCATCAACTCTGGATTACCAGGAAAACAAGGTTGGAAACCTCTTTCACATACTTTCCCCTCGGACATTCACTGGGTTGCCTTTCCTAGAGCCTCACGATTGCTGCCTGCAAGTAAGCGCTCAGAATCAGATTCCCTCTTCCCTCCCTGTGTTAGCTTTTCACTTTCAGAACCTAAACTTATCCTCCCTCTGTTTCAGTCCTCCTCGTCAGAGACTTCCCGCTATGCACCCTCGTCTTGTCATTACTAATCTGTGTTCACAATAAAGCTTGTTAAAATCTCATCGCTGTTCCGTTTGGTGCATGCATTTGGGTCCACTCCCACGTACTGTCCTCCGGGCCCCTTTGACAATGCAGCACTATATATAGTCTTCAGTTGGATACCAAACTAATCCACGGGCCATTTTTATTGGCTTGTTTCATTTTTCTGCTGTGCTGGATGCTCTTCTGACAATTAATTATTGCTAAATAACATGGAGTGCATGGAAATATGGAAATAACATGGAAATAACATGGAGAATTACTATGTCATTGCCTACCACCTTAAGATTAACATTTTAATATTAAAGGCAGCTCTGTTGTTTATTGTATTTTTGAAATGGGATGGTCAGACTTGGCCATGAAATTATGGGCATGAATTTACTTGGAGATTTAACTCAAAGAGCCATCTGAGAGTGAATGATTGAAGGGTTCGTGGAGATAGTCTTAGTTCATCTGGGCTTTGTTGATCAGAGAAAGGGAGATAAGAACATCAGACCTGATGATTGATGATTAATGGTTTGCTATTGCTATAGTCTAATGTAAGCCAGCAGACGCTCTGAATAAAACTTTAATACACCTGCAAACATGCATCTCCACTTCCAGTCTCTGAGTTTTACTGTGTATTCATAACATCGGAGAAGTAACAGCAGAAATAATTTGACAAGTATTTGGGCATGTGGGCATTTTTAAAGGACAGGAGCAGGGGATAAGGCAGGAGATGAGACATGTTTTGAAAGTGAAGAGACAGTTCCTGTATAATGTCCTCAGTGAGACACAGAGAAGGAAAGAGCTCTCATTTAAATTCACATATACCAGGATCATTTCCCCATCTTGAAATTTGAATCATCCAATGTCAATGTCAACATTTGTTGACCTTGCCTTTTATGTTGTATGCTAATTTATACAAATGTAAGCATTTCTTCACACTTTATGCTCTATAGCTAGAGCTGGTTTGCCTTTTCTAGATGGGTGAGGTCCTCCCTCAAATCTCTCTGTCTTTTTTCCTCCTTGCCCCTTGGGAATAAGAAGTAAGTGAAGAAAGATGAGGGAGGGGGTGGGGTGGGGGGGTCATGAGAGGCAGAAATTAAAGCTTTGCAGCGGTTCACTGCCTCTTCACTTAAATTAAAGACATTCATGCATTTTGAAAAGGCAAGGAATATTTTAATGAAAACATATACACTCTGGCCAATGTCTTTGTAATGCTCTGGTAATGAAGACTTAAGGGGGTGGGCAACGTTGATGGTATTGTAGTTTGGAGGATAAGGAGAAAGGGTAAACATTTGGATATGTAGCTCCCTCATCAAAGCTAATGCCCTGCTGTGTAAATTTGCCAAAGTCTTTGTGCGTAATTGATTCGCATAGAGGATGATAAGCTGTGTTTGGTGATAAGAGGATGGTTTGAGGGAAATTTTGTTTGAGGAAAAATTGGAATTCCAATCCAAGTATTTCATGGAAAGGACAAAAGTAAATGACTTATCACAAAGAGTGAGTTGAACATCAAAATAATCAGACATAATTTTAGCCTGTAATGCTGAATCCAATTATTCTATTCATTTTCCCTCAGCACAGTAATAAAGTGCATCTGAAATCCCTTCAGAATATAAATTAGCTGTGTTTCTAACATCTAGAGGTTAATGGCATGAAGAGTTCTGTGTGTACTGTATACTTGTTGACTAAGAGCTCTTTTAATCAACCCTTCAGCCATATAATGCAATTCCTGGTGCAACAAGGAACAGCATTCAGATTCTAGTTTTTACAGTATTTTGAAAAAGAATTCCTTCACTGCCATTTCACTTGATTCCTTCTTTCAGCTTCGGACACTCTATTAGTTACTGTTTGCTAGCACAAGGTTGAACTCTTTTTCCTTCAGAACTGCTTTAATTGTTCATGGCACACATTCAACAAGGTACTAGGAATATTCCTCAGAGATTTTGATCCATTTTGACATGATAGGATCACATCACCAATTTTTCGGCTGCACATCCATGTTCTGACTCTTCTGTTTTACCAAAGGTGCTCTATGGGATTGAGAGTTGGTGACCGTGGAGGTTATTTATGTCCAAGAAACCAGTTTTAAGTGATTTGAGCTTTTTGGCATGGCGTGTTATCCTGTTGGAAGCAGCCATTGGCTACGTTGTTGTCAGAAACAGGTAGACATGGTCAGCATCAGTACTCAGGTAGGCTGTGAGATTTTAAAAAAATGCCCAGTTAATACTAACGGGCCAAGAAAATATGCCTCACACATTGCACCACCAGCTGAAGTCACTGATACAAGATGGAACCATCCTTTCATGCTGTTTCATGTCGACTTTTGACTCCACAATCATAATGTTACAGCAGATTTCAAGACTCATCAGACTGAGATATGATTTTCCTTACTTATAGTTATAGATCTAAGATTGAGTGCTCCTCATCTCACTCCACCCTGACAGCAGGAGAAAAATCGCTCTGACTCATCACTGACTTCAGGAGATTATAATAAGCTTTATAACAATTAGAAAGACAAAAACAATCCCAGGTTGAAATTAAGGCTAACAAAAAATACATTATAAGATCATCTTTAATTTTGGTCTGGTATGTTCTCTAATGTGCACTCCTATCTACACAAGCACATATGTACAATGTGCAAACAAATCAACCCACATATGGAATTTTTCCTTTCCTTCAAGAAAATATTTTCTTCTTTCCTTCATCTCTAACCAGGGGCAGAGGGCTGCTGCTGTAATTATAAAGATTAAGTAGCTTTTGGTGTGTGCATTGCTCTGAAAATCACCCTCTGTGCCTCTAAAATTGCAAAATTATGAAGCAACTAAGTGCCAGTATATAGACCAACACTTTAACTGTAAGAATGCACTATGTTTGCATTTGGTGCCATATACAAGTTCCAGATGGCACCAAATGCCACAGAGACCCTGAATGGTTTGGTTAGTAAGTGAATGTAATTCATATATGATATATTTTGAAAACAGGACCCAATTCCGCCATGAAAGAGGGAAAACAAGATGTTAAACAGGATAAATCTGGAACACCACAGGATGAAATATTAAGGGTGGGGCACAGAGATCCAGTGGTGAAAATGAAGGAAACAAAAGAGCCAAATATACATAAATAAAACGACTCCCATTCTCTTGACTCCTGGTTTCTTCGAACAATCTTTCTGAATGACTGAGAGCTCCACAAAACTTAGATTTTATTGGGTAAAACTGGCAATTTTTTCATTTTATTTTAACAAAAGCAAGAATAGATGTGCTTATTAAAAGATTGTTTCTTTCAGTAATAAGAATAAAAATCCTTCCTCTAAGTATTTGACAGATTACAGGACCATGAGCGACTTAGTGTTGTGTGCTATTTTGGTTTCAGGTGTTAACCGAGGAGGAGGAGAGATTTTCTAACAGCAGCCACCTTTGACAAACACAAACCAGCTGTTTCATATAAACACATAAAAGTTCCTGTTAAAATAAAATTAAATATGTGGATTTTTTTTCTTGTCGTTGTTGTCGTTGTTGTTGTTGTTGTCTATAGAAACAGGTATCAGGAATTGCTTTCATCTATTTCACAAGTGACCTCTACTGTATTGCAGCCGATTTCTGTACATTAGGATTATTTGCAAGTGAGATAGCGCCTGTAAATCAACTCTGATCTTCATTAAAATATTACCAAAATTGGCACACAGGAATAAAGCCAGCAAAGAGGAACACAAACAGGGAGGATGCATGAGACAAAAGGAAGAGGTGAGGGAAGAAGATAGATAATCAGGAGAAAATAACAAAGGAAAAAGTAAGGACAAGGCAGTGACTTTGGCAAAGTTGGTCTTATGCTAATATGACCAATAGAAGGAGAGAAGCATCAGATAAAATGCTGTTGCTTTGCTTCAGCACTAGACTTTTAGGCCATGTGTGCACTGAGCTGGCTGACTGTGACACTTGTCGCAGGCAGCAACAGATGGTGGTGACATGTTTGCACTGGTCTTAAGCCCCAGAGAAAAAACGAAGCTAATACCTGCGTGGTTATACGAGACAGCACACACTATGGAGACAGTGTACTAATGACTGAGAGCTGATGGTACAAATATATACAGAGTAATATCGAATAGCTGCTTTTCTTCTTAGAAGCAACTCAAAAGTTTAAAATAAATGACGCCGTATAAACATATTTGTCTAATGAAGAAAGAGCTGTGTTCATTAACATTCATATATGCGTGGACAGCAGGGAGAAACAATTGCCTTTCCACTTTTTGTCCTTTTGTAAAAATCTCTGTACAGAAATTTCTGTGGCTCAGTAATTATCAAATAGCTGTGAGGATGCTGCTGACTTTGTCTTGTGTCTGATTCTTTTCCCCTCTGTTGTGAAGTCGGTTGCTTGAGTGGGTGGCTGCACGTGTCCGCTTTAATGCATAGCTGCTGTGTTTTCAAGGAATTTGTTAGTATTTTTTTTTTCTTTTTTTGTGTGGATCACAGCGAACAGAAAGATAAATGACTTTTTTCTTTTTCTTTTCTGCAAAAGCATTGTGTCACCGTTCTTTATTGAGACATGCTACAGCATCCTTTACTTTGCTTCCATCAATTTCCTGTGTCCTCTGGCTGAAATCTAGGAGGAGCATCTTCAACACCAGTTATCATGTCTTATTTTTCTTGTAACCAACTCTGCAACCAGCAGACTTCAGGAATTAAAAATAAGCATCCATATGTAATTACCAAAAGCCTGTACATTCAAAGAGAAATTTATGTATGTGTCTGTGAAATTATTAGTTTTTTGTTTGCTCTTTAATTTTAGCGTTCTTATAAATTACCGCCTCTAGGCATGGCATGCTCTGCTCTTGGTAGCGAGATAATATTGTTATGCTTGGTTTAGACTGAATGATTCATCTATAAAGCAGCAGTGCTCCGTTCAATATATCAAAGTTACGAAAAATAAAAACAAATCAAAGCACAGACATTCACATTGAATATTATTTCATTTATAGGTAATTTTAAGGTCAGAAGACGTGTGTGTGTGTGCCTGTGTCTATATATCATAATATTTGACTTGTTTTTAATAGATGACAAAGGTACTTTACTCCCATTTAATACTCTTAAGTGTTAATTTTTTTAAAAGATGGGCATCACTGACTAAACGCTCTTCCATTTACAGATGTTTGCCGGCAGTGACCACTTATGGATTTATAGTGATTTTTAGACCTCTTGACTGCTCTGAACCCTTTCACCATTTGCAGAGTGGCTTGAATGTTAAAATGCTTTATGAATTAATATTAGCACAATGCCTAAGAGGACTGACACTGCAATTATTTTCTAAGATATTCTCCAAAACTGGTCACTGGAGCTGAATATTTTTGTTACGGTAACAGGACTTTGTTGGTGTACCTGCTATGAGAATGAGTTATACAAATGCATTGATCGGTCCACATTACTCCACCATGAGGGGTGAACAAATATTAAGATAGAGGTTAAAAAAAAGTTGCACTTCTTGAAATCACCCGGTGGGGAAATTAGGAAGATGCTGCACTTAAACCAACTAAAGGATAAGTTTACAGTCTGGTCTGTCACTTCTGTGGAATTTCAATCAGCCAAACCTCCCCCCACATACGAGTCAGCTCATTACCACTCACCTCTGTGGACACACCATTTTGTTCCCTTGATTGGAGGCCCTCAGCTCCAGTTAATATCTTAGAAGGCTGACATTTCAAACAAGGCTGGATCCTCTGTTGTTTGGAGCACATTGCCTCATTTAATGAAGGTGCACAAATAGACATTTCTGGAATGCTAGACTACAGGCGTTTTGCTTTGATCTTTCTTTTTCTTTTTTTATGTTGGCATATGCTTTATAAATCAGCCGGTGCACTTAATGTGTTTTTTTTAGAAAATTTGTTCACCTGGTATTTTTAAAGATGCGATTTTTGCACAGAAAATCACATTTAATCATAATTAGCGAGATTCACAGGATCGACTTAAAATGAGGATAATTGTGTAAGATTTAACCTGAGTGTGTCAGAAAATAGGCTTCACTATACCATTACTCTAAGTCCTTAAAACTTAATCGTTCGTACTATTGATCTAACTTTTGTTTTTTTTCCCCCGAGACAGTAAATACATTGCAAAAGGCAGCTCTAATGTGTTTCTTAATTGGTAATAAAATAACATTTCAAACAGTTGACACAGGCTAATAGAAAGCATGAGACGTTTTCTTCTCTACTTAAATATTCAGTCAGGGGAGGCAAAAAAACCCAAAACATTGCTGACAAAGAACAAAAAAATGGATCCTGGCTGTATCCCTGAGCCATCCGTCTCCATAACCTTATCTTTTTAAAGGTACAGTGGATTTCAAGCCTGTTGCCACCACTTTCTCTCTCTCTACATAATGTAGTTTCAGCTGGTCATACTGCATTAGAGATGTCATGCCGGGTCATAGGCATGAAGCTATTTCCTACCCCCTCCTCTTTTCACCAAGCCCTACAGGTTGCTTAGCATTTCAGACAGGGCTCTGGTGTTGCCTTGCAGCCAAGCACACGGGCACTTTGGGATGTCATCTCCTCAAAGCTAATTGCTGTGCCCTTCTCTTAACGAAACAAGCTCAGGAAATAAATAACTAATGTGCCCCTTGGTATGCTCATTAGCTGACTGCAAATTCACTGTTCCACAACTTTTCATGCTATCACCATCTCACTCCATCTTACTCAGTACTCACTCTGTGCACCCGTGCACACACAGCAGACACACACACACACACATTGTCTTTATTCAAGTTTATTCTGACACGTTCTGTCTTTCCCTCTGCCAGGAGAGATCAACATAATGAGGATGATAAAGAGTCTTTGTGCAGTTCTTTTGAAGTATTCTGAACTTAGTAAAAAAAACATCCAGTAGAAAATAAGACATCTTGTTATCATTTCTAGCATGAAAGTGACTGCAATCACATCCAGGCGCATTCATGTGTGACGTTTGCAATGAACAGCCAGAACACAGATGTGTTATTTTCCTTTTCCAGATGTGCACTTTATGAAGAAGTCACAACAGTTATATACTTTATAAGATAGTGAATAAACAGCACAATAGGTGGAAAAGTTTGGTTTTCTTGAAACATTAACAGGGTCACTAATTTCAGTTTAAAGGATCTTGATGGTTTAAAATCATGCGAAAGCTTAATGAACAGATACTCTAATGCTGTGATTTCATTGGATGGCTGTTTATTTCTCTTTTTTATTGTAATTTTTTAAATAGTATTTCGCTTATCTATAAACACTGTGTGTTTATAGATTGCACTTCTGAGTCGAAATAGTGACTGCTTGATAAATTATTGCCTCGGACAGGGTAATATATTCTGTTTAAACGGATGTAAACCCCTATGCTACCTTGTGGTATTGAAAGAGGTGGGCTTCAGGATGTAACATTAAGTTTGGGTTTGGTGATGTCATGTTGGAAAAAATGAATGAAAAAGCAGTACTGGTATTGGCAGAATATCCACGTATCACAAATATGGCTATTTACAATGTGTCCACAACAAGACTGAGAGCTGACACTTTTGATTGATTTTGAAAAAAAATCTTTAGAGTAAAGATTAGGTAACTGAGCTTCATTTTAAGGCACTGACATGCTACAAACTACGGTGCTAGAAAGCCCGTAATCAAATGATGTGTAAACTTCAGTGGAAAGAGGGGTTTTTTAGATATTTTTTATTCCACTTCAGCATCAACAAACACTGCTGTTTTTTTCTTTTCTTTTCTTTTCTTTTCTTTTCTTTTCTTTTCTTTTCTTTTCTTTTCTTTTCTTTAAAGACAGTCCTCTCCAAAGACACGTTGTCCTTGGCTAATCAAAAGCCTTTGGTTGTCGAGAGAGTTTTAGCTCTCCATTAATGAACTACGACCGAGTCGTATCTTTAAATGGACTTGCACATATAATGTGATGATAATAGAGTGTCGCCTTTTTTATTGTTATCACAAGCCCTTTTTAATGGTTATTCTTCAGCTGGACTCTTGCGATACTATGGTAAGCGTAAGAAATAGAAACGTCACCTTACATACCATCACAAAGGGTAAAAGACCAGAGAGAATCACTAATAACAGATACTTCCCAGTGGAGCCTGCATTCAAATACAAAGGAGCATTCCTCCAAAACCCATCTCCCGTGGGCAAATGGGATAATGTAAAAATGTTACAGACACTGGTCCCTATCTGTCTTAGGATGTGTGCCCTCAGACAACAATTAAGAAATTTATCAATTGCTCAATAGAGAAAGCATCTACAGAATGAATGATCTTGTTTGGACCAAAAAGCCGGTGTAGTGTTCCACATAGCAATAAAGCATGTAACCTGCATTCAGAGACCATGGCAATGAGAAATGTTTCATGTGACATAGCAATGGCTTTTAATTACTTCACATGCCAAAACCTAACATCAGTGAGGCACTAGTGACCAATAGAAAGCCTGCATCAGCCTAGTTTAGATTAACCGTGAGTGTTGTGGGGGGTGAGCAGCTATTCCCTAACTTAATGACTTTGCCTCAGGTAGTGGTAGAGAGTCAGAGCATCTCCCAAATTAATTATGATTTGAGAACTCAACTCAGGCCTAATCAGGTTTCTCCAGAGTGCCACGCTTTTGCTTTTATAGATTTCCCATAAAATATACACAGATGATACGCACACACTTGCATAAGCACACACGGACTCGTAGCACGAGCCTTGCGAGGACCTCCATTGACTATTCTGTTTTCCCAAGATATAGCCCTAACTTTAATCCTAACCCTCTTCACAGCATGCACCAACAAAGCCCCAGGAGTCTCTCCTGTGACAGGATTTTGGCATAGTGGCCACACACAGTATTGTTGTATAATGAGACACACTTGGCCTGACAAAACTTTTTCACACACACAATCATCGCAAAAGGAAAGACTGCGCAAACACACCAGACTGACTTGTTGTGTAATCGGGACATGATCCACTCGGTCGAATAAATTTTGAAAAGACTTGGAGCCATATCTGTAATTTATTTATGACCAAACACACAACAGCAGAAGAAGTTTCTAAACATGCATCCTCTCACTTTAGTTGTGAAAGGACACGCATGGCACTTTGGGTCCTAAAAATGCAAAAATCTCGTGTGTGCAGCAAAGTTCACTTGGCCTTTTAAAGGCTGTGTAGCGGGTTTAGCATAGTTGTCACAGACAGCTGGTGAGAAAGAGCTCTCTGACACTTCTATCTAGTGAAACAGGCATTTCATAAATTAGTGCATATCCAATATTTGCATATTGCATCACGTTGTTCTTTATTTATTACGTCATCATTTGTTCATTTTTTTATCACATTTACATGTAAAATTTAATACACAAGTGAGGCCTTTTGTATTTGTATTATATGACTCAGATTAACTGTATGACAGTGTCATGGTTGGATATTTAGTGTTGTTTTATTTGTACTCTGCTGGTAGGTATTGTTTTACTTTTACTTCCTCTAATACGAGACAAAGAATGCATGCTTGTCGGGTATCTGTTAAGTAGCGCCTTCAAGTCAGCTTGATGTGTCATGACACTTGATGCCTCACTGTATACAGTAACTTCAGTTAGCGAGAAAAGTGGGTATTTGAGTAGATGTCATGGAAGTGCTGGGATGCCGACATGCATTTTTTTTTTAACTCTGATGTTAATATGCCATGGATGAATAATTTACAGCTTGATAATAATTATGAAAGGCAGCCAAGCTTCAAACTGTAGAAAATAATCAGTTAGCTTGCTCAGTTGTAATCATGGGGGGATAACATGAAGAAAATCACTGCGTACTGACAGTTCCATGTGAATAACTTAAGCTTGGAGAAAGCTTTTTTATTATCAGCCGAACAACAATATCTTCCATTTTTGGATTGCCGTTAAGGCACTCTGAGGCCCCCGCATCAACTCATGTATCTGTTTTCTAGAAAAACCTGCCAAGGGAGGGTGAAGTTTCTCTGTTGCTTCATAATATATTAAAGTTTGGTAAAAGAGAGAAGAGGAGAGGAATATAAATCAGGAAATAAAAAGGTCTTGTTATTTTTGCACAAAAATGTTTTCCACTAGAAAGACCCACAGCTGGGTCAAATTGACCTAAACATTATCTCAGTGATATGAAGACACTGGGGGGACTTGCCTTTGCGCAAGAAAATATTTATTCATTTTTCAAAAGTTCATTACACTGAGAGAAGCAAAGAAGGTGCTACGCTGACAGCAATATCTTTTCAGCATAGGAAATTGGAACCGGTCAATTTAACTTGCAACATAAACACACCAGGCCTCTTTTGCAAAATGTTAGCAGACCAAGATTCCTTCCAAGCATAGCCACACGCAAGAAACTGTATAAAACCTTGGAATTTCCCCATGCATTTTAATAATTGAAAACTGTGAGTTTTCTCCCATTGGTCTTCATGTGATGTACAACTGTGTCTGGGCCTCATTTACAGTCAGGGCTGCTCAGACCACTACATGCATTCAGATGTGGTTTTGCTGCCAAACTCAGTGCATGAAAACGAACACTGGATTGAATTGTCAGGCTGTAGCCATACTAAGAGGAGCCACTGTGCAGTGAAAAATGGAGCTGCAGACTAATGTCTCCCCTTGGAATAGCTCTCTGTCTGGGATGAGACAGCCAGTCTGTGTCTTTTATCTAAAGGCATCGATGACAACAAATCCACTTTATCTGAATTTGGGTTTGAATGTTTGACACAAATCTCTAGAGAAATAGTTTAGGGGAAAACTCCCCCAACAATCAGTCTAGGGCCAATGAGCGCAATTCTCCAAAGAAAAATTCATAAATGCTTTTAGTTTGAATTATTCAACTACTCTGCTCAGGATAACAGAATTATGTCTCAGTGCTGGATGTTTGTCCACTAAATAATATTAAATTACTATATTGCTTAAATGAAATGGTGGAACTCTTTGAAAGTCCCTACAAAAAAAGTTGTGGAAATATTTTGAAACAACACTTTTCCCTTGGGCTGAAAAGTGTGGTTTCAAATACTTCTCTCATTGTTTTTCAGAAACTTAAAACACATGTCCGGGGTTAATGTCGTGACCTTGCCTCGGAGTGTGTTTTTAGAGACCCACTGAGGACAGCGGCAACCTGTGCCCACCCTGATATTTATGCACATAATCATACGCTTAGGCCACCATAGCAACCTGTCAAAATCAGGAACCAATCTGCAAGAGTGATTAGTTATGCCTGAGTGAGTTTGCCGAACATTCTCCATCTGCATGCACTAGTAATGTATGGAATAAGCAAAGGAGGAAATGGGCTGGAGATTGACAAGGTTAAGAGGATGCAGATTCAGAATAAACAGTTGGGCATGGAAAAAGGTCAGTGAGGTCTAATAGTTTGAAAGGTTCTTGAATGCTTTTTCTTTTTTTACGACAATAACAAAATGTCCAAATGTGCAGTGAAGGAATGAAAGAAAAAAGGACAAATGGCTTAAGCCCGCCTATTTACGTTCTGGAGATGGGTCTATGGTAAATATCACCATACTTCATATGGAGATCTTTGTGTAAATGTCATTACATTGGCAAAAAAATAATAATGAAAGTGATATTTGTGGATAATTAGTGGCCTCTTTCCAGCATTAACAATAAAGTGTGGCTTTACATTTAGGGTCCATTGAGGTTTCTGGAGAGGGTGGTGTAAAATCAATAAAATAAATCTGTGCATAGAGTTTGTTTTAGTTGTTTGACAAATATATTGACCATAGTGAGAAAGACACTGCTCGCTGTGTGCTTTATAGGTGAACTGCAAAGTCAGTTCAGTAGTTGATCAGCTACCAAGGTGTTCAGAACTCATTCTGCAAACTTATGTGATCCTTTCTGCTTGCTGGCCTACACACACGCAGACACAGTTCATAAGAATCAAATGCATTTCAAGGGTAATTAGAAAGGAAAATCTCATTGGTTTCTATTGACAAATGCACATTAGTAAAGATTCAAATGTAAGTTTAACATATGTGGAAATCATTCTTCATTCAAACTATCTAAACACATAAGAGATCTACATCCCAATTTTAAAAAATACAAACGATTCAATGAGCTTTTTTTTATGTCTTTTCTTTTATTTCTAAAACCAGCCTTCATGTAGCAGCTGAAGGGAATTAAAACCGGCTACACTGCTCTTCTTGGTAGATGGGAGCTCTATCTCCCATCACTCACTGCTGGGGAAGCAGTAGTGTTAAGGAACTGCTGTCTCCCTGCATGTCAGTCAGAGATTGGTCTATAGGAAATGACACATGAGCTGGCCACATACTGTGTCTGCTTGGTGGGATAAAGGCACATGTCTAAAACCTCTATCATCTTAATGTGATTTCCTTTAGAGAGCAACAGGCATTTACAGCACACAGAGCATTATATAAGAATTATGGTGCCCAGGGATTTGCTCTTCTTAGACCCAGAAATCCTTGCCAGCTGTCAGTCATGAAAAAAAAAGAGCGAGGCAAAATGTTATATCTACACTGCTGAAGCGCCTGATACTGCTGTTTAATTATTTTAGGGAATTTTTTCACAAAAACTGCAGTTTTCTCAGCTTCAGCTGCTTGAATGCAGTTTTGAGTTGTAAAAGATGAATAAAAGGATTGCAAATCTTGCAGATTTAAATGTAGTCATTGATAATTCTGCGCTTAAGAATGGCATGCATAAATATCAGCCTGTCCCAGCCGTTTTGTAAAATAAAAGGTAAAAAATCGACCTTTGCATGTCTTTGGTATAAGTGTATTTCTCTATTTTGTTTATTTATAGTTTTGTCTGTATATGTAAATCCAGCCTTGGCATCGTTCTCTCAGTAGAAGAAGTTGTACTTTATTTACCGCTAGGTCATCATTACTGCAGCACAGTGTGATGAAACTAATTAGGTTAAAGCAAAATATAAGTTTGTTTTCTCTTGCTGAGTTGACAAAACCGCTTTGCAGCGCTGGAAATGTCAATAATTAAACACTGGCATGGCAAAACCTTCTTGGTTCACAGCTTGCATCTTTGCTCTATTTGATCTTCAAGGCCAGTGCAGTCTGGCATCATCAGTCTTTAATATGGGTTCAGGGTGGATTCCTGGGACTGAATTCTACCCTCTAAAGTCGTTCCATCTTCTTAGTTTGCTCAGGTTGGGCCTGGCAGGAGGCTGAGATCTACTTTTCACATAAACCCTCTGAAGGTGCCCCCACATCGAACGTGCTTCTCCTGCTGTGCTGAGACACCTCAAAGCTTTGCAAACACACCTACAGAAACTCGGGTTTTATTTGCCTTTTTACATACACACTCTCACATACACACATATTTCAAATGGGTTATTAAAAATGCAAACGGTAATGCTTACTGCCCGTTAAGGAAGAAAATATGAACCTATTTCAAACACTGATCATCACACAATAAATGCAGCATTCTGTTTCAAGGTCATCGGCAGTGCAATCGCTCAGATCAGCTGCCTCACGTATTACAGAAACTGACAAATTTCGTTTTTTTATGGCATGGTGCTGTTGATTAGTCAGTTGGGCACTCTGATCCAGATATATTTCATATATTAAACTGTGAGGTGGATTCTTATATAAGATTATAACCACGGTGAGCGGTGTGTCTGAAAAGCAATTAGACCAAAACAACACTGTTTAAAATTGTATATTAAATTTTATTAGTCCCAAGATTTACCAAATCTAAATATATTTTAAGCTGCCATACAAACATCTGTTAATCCTATAATTCCTATTAGGTTGGGAACACATCCTTCACAGATTCACTGCCTGGACTTATGGAACCCACTGTTTAGACATCTGCGTGTGGGGGGCATATACAGTGTAGGGAATAACAATAAATTTAGTATACAATAGTACAATTAGATAGTTAGCGGCTGTGCCAACCGTGTAATCTTGTGGAAAGTCATTAGGAATATGGCTTCATTTGAAAACTGTAGACAGTTAAACATAATCAAAACTAATCAATAATTCTGCTGTGATAGAGTCAGACAGATGTCTCATATGAAGATAGCGGCTTTAGCCTTGACATGATTACTCTAGACTGAAAAGCAGAGGAGTGGGATGGTGGGACTCGGATAAAGGACATGGTCCGTGCCTTTTCTCTGTTTCCCTGGTTTGCTTTTCTGAGTCTGTTAATCCCCGGGCGAACTCTGATGAGACTGCAACTCCCTGGGTGTGCTAACAGCACATCAATAATACATCCAGTCCAGCTGCATCCACTAAACACTTCACACACAAATCTGATACACAACATGCATGCTCTGTATCTCTCTTAAGCACACATACATGCACACTTTCCATTCTCCCCTCAACCATAGCTCGACTCCTCGCTGTCACTGTCATAAAAGCCTTGCATTATTTATTCATGCCAGACCCAAAATATAAGCTAAAATCATCCAGGAAAAAAAAGAGCTGACACCTGAGGCGTTTTCTAAAGGCTGTTGTATCATTCAAGAACAGACTGATAGCTCACTCTGAATAGAAGGTGAAAAGTGTTGTTTAGGCTTCAGTGGATGCACAAAGTGTCACTATGTTTACACTTGAAATGCATATTCAAGGTTATGACTGTCTGAGATCCCACTAAGTGCACCTCAGGCAAAGTGTTAACTGGAACAACAGTTTGATGCTCAATATGGCTGCAGAGATGCGCTGCCTTTAATACAGTTTTACTTTTCCGACTCCAAACTACAGTTTAATAAGGAGAGATCATTTGGATGACTTAAGATGATTTATTGAGACAGTTAAGCTATTTGGTGATTAGCCTCTAATGACGACCCATCATCAGAATCTCAGTAGTGACAGGAATAAGGACAGAAACCCCAAGAATGCACGTGCTGATGATGGTGAAGATGAAGAGGGAGGTTTGGAGTGACCAGGGTAACGCTGAGATGGGGAGGAGCAGCTGAAACACCCAAAAATAGAGGTAGATGAGTGATTACAGACTTTCTTATCGAATTTGTGCATAAGCATAGGTATTAGGTGTACTTTGGTTTTGGAGCCTAATGATGGCCTCCTTCACTTGCAGTGAAAAGTGTTTGTACCTAATACTGAGAGTTCCAAGAACAGCTACAAAATACATGTTCAGTGCCTTGAATCCACTCCAGATATTTTATCTGCTTAGCTTGACATAAAATAAATGATCAACAAACTTGTTAAAATAGGGGCCTAAGCATAAAAATTGTGGTAAATCCAAAACTGTTTATCCAGTGCTTTTGTTTAACCTCTTGAATTTAAGCTGAAAGTCAGCTTTCAGCTTAAATTCAAAACTGTGCTTTCATCATCATGTCCGTATGTTAAAAATGAATCTATCTTAGATTAGCACAAAAACCACAAACAAAGAGGCAGCTAACCTGTTCAGACATACAGTAATGCAGTGTGTACTTTATATATTCAGACACTAGGTGATACTTGCTCTATGCATGCTTTGTGTGTTTCCTGCATACAGTTTTTGAACCTGTCATTACCTTTAAAACCAGGGGTGGGCAATCTCAGTCCACGAGGGCCGGTGTCCCTGCAGGTTTTAGATCTCACCTTGGGTCAACACACCTGAATCACATGATTAGTTCGTTACCAGGCCTCTGGAGAACTTCAGGACATGTCGAGGAGCTAATTTAGCCATTTAAATCAGCTGTGTTGGTTCGAGGACACATCTAAAACCTGCAGGGACACCGGCCCTCGTGGACTGAGATTGCCCACCCCTGTTTAAAACACACACACACATATCTGTATATGTGTGTGTGTGTGTGTGTGTGTGTGTGTGTGTGTGTGTGTGTGTGTGTGTGTGTGTGTGTGTGTGTGTGTGGCTACAGTATGACAGGATGCAAGGATGTGAATGCGCAATGATCTATTTGTTATTCCACTCTGCTGGGAGGTCAAATAAAATTAAAAACACACGCACAGAAGTGCAGTCGAAACTGTCCAGAGTAAGTATCTAATTGGTCTGCTTCTAAAGACTTATAATCTTTGGAGACCTTATTCAAGGCCAACGTGGAAATGGCTCATTTTACTCACATACATAAATGAAATCCAGTCTTGGCAGTTCCCATCTTGCCTGCTTCTGTGTTTGCCACTGAGACCAAGGTTGAAAATAAAATACAAGGTCATTCTTGAACGATTAAATATATGAAGCAGGATACACAGCAGAATACAGTACATAGCCTACTTCAGAAAGATGGAAAATACGGAAAGCAATTTGTTTTGCCTTTGGTGCAAAACAAACTTCAAATCAGCCTAAAGCAAAGTTAGAATGATATTGGATTAAAAGAATTATATTATATTTTAGCACACATTGTTGTCTTAAAGTAAACCCAAAGTTTTATATATATATATATATATATATATATATACACACACACAGTACTATCTGTATTAATTGATGATTTGTTACTCATTATTATCATCACACACCCTCAGGTCTAATAGCTGTTTAGTCAACAGAGTTGGACTGCAAAAAACTAGTGATTCGCGCTAACTTGCTAACGGAGATTTGCCGCATTAATGCAGTTATGGCGTTAACGTCATTTTAACAAGATTAACGCTGACAGCACTCGAAAATAGCTAAAAGAAATAAAAAGAGATTGTAAGTTATGGCTGGCAAATTTCAATTTATTTTATAGGGTCTGTTGAGTCTCACTCGGGGACTGTAGGGAAAGGGAAAGAAAAAAACTCAGAGTAGAACCAAGTGTTTTACCGAACATAGTATAGAACTATAGTATATAGTACACTATAATATCTTAAAAATAGTAATAATTCTAGAGAACAAGTAAACACAAAGTCAAAATAGATTTAATTGATGGGGGGCTGCTTCCTTGTTTTATGTCTCTTTAACCAGTCACCTTTGTTGTGGGTTGGCTCAGGATAGAGCTATAGTGCATCACAGTAGGGACTAATTGTAATATTAGATTTGCAATTGAGGCAAAACGAGTTCTCTTATAAAAACTGTTTTTTTAATCCAATAGAGCTAAGTGCAACCGCCCTCTTGCACAGTCCAAAAACACTTCACTTCCTACTTCTTGTAGGTTGCTTGTTTGAAGTTCATTTTTGTTTCCCATAGAGAAGGTGGTTCATTAAGATGGCAAAAATCAGGTTCTGTAAGTGAAAGTATGAGACTATTTTAGACGTATTTAGAGCCAGCTGATTGTTCTCCTAAAAGATCAGAAATGTCAAATTTATTTGGCCATATTCAAAATACTAACAGCCACACTTAGCTATAGACAGGCAAGATAATCTCTCCTCTCCAATCAACATGATTGCACTGTGTGGTAGCACATGTAAGAGGAATGATTTTCTGTTCAGTAGTCCACTGCTTATCAACACCTCCTTCTGTGCTTTGTGTCGCCTTTCCAGGCTTATTTTCTTCAGATAACAATTGAAAACAGATTGCTTTTTGGTGCTAGACTAATTGGGATGACATGGCTCATCAACACCTAGGATGAACCAGCCATGTCTCTTTGGTCCAAGTGAGAATAAGACTCCGAGTAAACGAGAAAGAAAATCTTTAGTGATTTTCTCAGTTTATTGCATTTTAAGGAGGACAAGCAGGTATTACTGGTTCGTGCATCTTTGTAAGATCCCCTTAAAGACACGAATTACGTGTTTGAAAACAGGAGCTTAAAACTGTATGAAAGGATGCCAAAAATAATCACACTAATTTCTTATATGCTACATTTTTGGAGTGTGCTATTTTCTGTACCACTCATCTGAGTAGGGTGCTTTGTATGGAGCCTTTCTTACAAAAAACTATTCTGTAAGCCAATGAGAGAGAAAAAATCTTTGACTTATTTAGACTTTTCTGTCAGTCTTCATGTCTGTCTCGCAGAAATGCCTCAGCTGGTTGAAAGATTTAAAATCCATAGCAGGATTTTGATGTAACACATCATTTTATGCTGAACTATAATTCAAACAAGTTGTTGCCTTTACCTTACAACTGAAAGGGGTTTGATCGGATTATGATAGTAGTTTAATCAGGCAGACTTCCCAAATAATTGCATTTCCATGTTTCTTCAATTTGCACATTTCATCAGAATTTAAAGTAATCTACTAAATATGAGACTAGAGAAAAAAAAAACTAATAAATCGCTGTGCCTCTTCACTGAAATAATGGTACATTTTACTCAGCATAGATTGGCAGTGAAAGTGTGGTGAACTCTACAAGAACTCCCTTTATGTAGACGAAAATATCTGAATGAGACATATTGCCTTGAGGGATAGCAATGATAAAACAGGGATGTGTGTTAGCGTGGATAGAGGCTGGTGAGATGCATATGACTCCTAGCTATAGCACATATTTGAAGGTAATCAATATGTGCCCTATTGCTTTAACAGGAAAAGGAAGGAAGTTGGAAAGCAGAAGAAAAAAGGTAGAGGTGGAACCAGAGCAAGAGACTAAGAAAGTCCTTTGGGACCAGTTTATGGGGGCACCTCAGCTGTTTTCCAGCTTTACTTCAAAGAGAATACATCTCACACTCTCATGGAGCAACAGAAAAGCTTATTTCAAACCCAGTGGTACCTTACTGCTGGATCTGTTTTTAGTCAGTGGCCCAAAGGTCAGATTGGACAGACTGTCTGTGTCTCTGTCTGTGTGTGTGTGTGTGTGTGTGTGTGTGTGTGTGTGTGTGTGTGTGTGT
>NW_005187405.1:4268138-4271586 GCF_000239375.1 Pundamilia nyererei
AATGAAAATGTTAAATGGAAATTCAAGATTTCCTCTTAAACACAAAATAGGATGAAGTGAAATTCTCATGAAAGTTTCAGAGAAACCTTAGATTGACCAGGATGGTTACAAAAAAGTAGTAGACCATGAATGGCTACTGACTGCAGTAGTCACAGTAATCTCATTCTTCAGGGTTACATTCAGAAATATACTCTGTGGTTTAAAGACATCAACAACAAACTGTAAATTTGCTATGTTTAATTTAAAATTAGACGGCAAATAAGGTGAGATGAACTGTAAAACTGAAAATGCTGCCTTTCACCAAAATACTGAGAAAGAACTGATTGAAAAACTCCAACATGTCCTTTCTCTCTTCATTGTACTTTTTTTTGTTCCTTATGTAACTTAGTATTTTGCATAAATATCGGATATTTCATTTAAATCTTTGCATTGCTTTTGTTTGCCAGGATTGCTTCTCCTTGACACGGAACAGGGTGGTTATAGGCATTTTTCAGAGATGCATTGTAGCCCTTTTCTATACAAGATTATTAAAGATTAAAGAAGATCAAAGCATGAGGGCCACTGAAGCTATGCAGTTAACTGCTTTGCCAGTTTTTGACTGAATAGATAACTTAGAAGTGCTATCTCATTCTCTCTGCCATTTTCAGGGGCTCAAAAGTAAAAGACAAACTAACATTTTAAATCTAAGTTGTTTTTTTAAAAATACTTGGATTTAAGTATTTGCAGTCAAACAATGTCTGAATTCTAGAACAGGGCTGCAGCTACAGTATTGCACATACTCACTCAAATGTGCAATCCTATTTATCCATATTCTATATTCTGTATTTATATATGTGTATATATGGTATTTTATGCTTATATCCTTACTCTCATTCCCCTTATTGTATCTGTAACATCCAACTTCTGTCAGTGCTGTGCTACTGGAAACTGAATTTCCTGGAGGAACCCACCCGAGGGATTAATAAAGTTTCATCTAATTTCTAATCTAGCTATCGATTATTTCAGTAATCGAGTAATCTATCTATTATTCCACTGATAAATCATGACAAAGTCTATCTGTCTCATTAATGAGCAATAGTAAATATTCAAAAGAGAAAAAACACTGATTTTTCGGAATGAACTGCTCATTGTTTTTCATTATAGAAACTGCAATGTTTTAAAGTTTAACTGCATAAAACATCTCTCAAAAAAACCCAACCCTTTGACTGTATGTACATGCCATATTGAAATTTAATTTTCTAAAACACACAAAATAGTCAATAAGTAAATAAAATAAGATATATCAGGTCTGTTTTTAGTCACAAATATGGGTGAAACACTCGTTTACATTATTTAACACGTCGACGAGCTACAGAGCCATGCAAAGAAGCAAAGAAATTACTTGATGAATCGTTGCAGCCCTTGTCTAGAACCCATAGATATCTTCAAATGCTGTGTTTCTTCCCTCGAGATGCTCAGTTAGGCCTTTACTGCAAACGCCTTGAGTTGTGTGTGGGTCTGTCTGCATTCTGATTTTTCTTCGGTAAATTAAAATCATGTCCTGTTGGTTTGAGATTAGGTGGGTGACATGTCGTGAAAGAATATCTGATTCCTTTGTCTTGAAAATTTTACAATTCTAGAACAATTCCTAAATAAAAGTTCAACAGTTTATTTATGGAGCCATTTCAGAATGTGCAATGTGGTGGTAAAGGGGGTCCAGAGGGCCACATATACTGAATAAGAGGGCAAGAGGTAAGTCTTAATTTTCCAGCGTTTCCTTGGAACGCTGGCACACAACTGGGGATCTGGGCTGAGGAGAGCAAAAGGTAAGTCCAGAGATAAGCACAAAGGACATAAAACTAACAGATCTTATCGAGAAGAGTTGCCTGAGGAACTCTACCACAAATGGTGAAACGATCTGGCAATGAGTAAGAGGAACCAGGAGACAGCCTCACCTCTGGAAATACATAAATGCAGAAGAACACACAGGAAGATAAAGAGAGAGCGAGAGTAAGAGAAAAAGAATTGAGAGGGAAAGAAAAATACATTGGGCAGGTCGGTGCTGGAGGATGGGGGCACCATGACAGAGAAACTCTTGGGTTTCTCTTGTAGGAGTCATTATCCGTTTGCTCTGTGAACTGCTGTCCAATCAGTTTTGCAGCATTTGGTTGAATCTAAGCAGAGTATAGCTATAGTATAATATGTTTGGCAGGTGATGCGTTATCCTTTAGGCATAATTGTTCTTTTACACGCCTCATATGTTGCACCATTATTCACAGTTAAGTTAATCTTGGTTTGAACAATCCAAATAATTTTTTTTCAGAGCTGTGCAGGCTCTTTTAGATGGTTTTCAATCTCACCTTCCTGTTCTTGAACATAACCAGTGATTTGCACTTTGTTATAAACCTTTTGTATTTACAATCATGATGTAAATGTCTTGTTCTGATTGTTGACTCTGACGATGATGATGATGATGATGATGGTGTACCTACCTCCTCAAGAGTGTTCTTGACATGGATAGATTTTATGAAGGGTTTTTTCTTAGCCAAGCAAACACTTCTGCAGTTATTGAACTTTGCCTTAAAGGAGCTAGTAAGCCTTTTAGTGTTGCAGAGCTGCTCAGTGCGTTCCTTTTTTTCTAAGACATCAGAACCAGATTTAGGCATTCCTGAAGTTTTTGCTGTTTCTCTAATAGGTTACACACACATTTATTGAAATCTTTTTGGAGTTCATATGAAGAGTTCCAGTGAGCAGCTAAATTCAACACTTGGAATCAACTCGGGATCTTTTATCTCATTTCTTGGTCATGAAATAACAAAGGAACAGGCCTCAACTGACCATGAAACTTCTAATCAGGCAGATGTCAGATTATGTTGAAGCCTCTGAAACATGTTGAGCATTGATATTTTGCTATTTTTACATATGCATGTATGTTTGTATTTTAGTGGTAGTATTTCATTTGCTTTGCCAGGTCCTGTGGTAACTGTAGATGCCCCAGTTCAGGCTTGGAGATTATTGAACAGTAGGATGAGTGGCAGGTGTTGGAGGGTGAACTCGAGGAGGAGGAGGAGAGCAGGACTAATAATAGACACTGCAGCCTTATATTGAGTTGTTGCATATTGTACGAGCTGTTTGAATATAGAACATGCAGCTGTTTCAGGACACCTTTAACGAGCTATCAGGTCCCTGTATTTATGTCCCTGCATACCTGTAATTTGTATTTTCAGATGAGCAGTGCCATTTTTAATTTTTGAACTGACTTGAATTTCCTCCAACCATAGCTGGCTTGAATAATACAGCTGCACTGTTGTATGACCCTCTTAGATTAGAAATTACATTCAACTAATGAACTCAACTAACAATAGGATGCTTGTAAAAAATTGTTTAGCATCTGCATTAGGCTTATTAGTGTGTCTTTTTAGGTATCTTACTGATAAAAGTACATATTTGAATGATTCTTTTTTTTTTT
>NW_005187405.1:4272368-4275100 GCF_000239375.1 Pundamilia nyererei
CAACAAGTCAGTAACATGATTGGGTATAAAAAGAGCATCATAGAGGGGCCAATTTTCTCAGAAGATGGGCAGCGGAAGTCATGGGAATCAAGAACTAGCTAGCTTGCACTTGTGCTACAATCAGATGATTTCAGTTTGTGTGCCGGAGGAGAAAAATAGTAGGCCAGACTACAGTCAATATTTTTGATATGCATAATTTATTTATATTTTATTGCACAAAAGGACAAAGGTATGATCATAAAGTGAAAACTGCATCCAGGACAGAAACAACTGCATTATACTGCTGATACAACTTCAGCTCACTTCAGCAGACTGGAGACTGAAGTAGTCTGGCATCGAACCACCTTTTAATTAGCAGATGACATGCTCTAGCTACAGCTACTATCAGATGATTCCAGGAATCTGGAGAAATCTCTGTGCACCAGAGACAAAAATCAATTCTGGATGCCCATGATTGTTGGACCCTGAGGCAGATTAAAATCTGATTCTGGGATGGAAATCACTGCAAGGTACATTTCTAGAAATCGCTGTTGCTGTCAGGTTAAAACTCTGTCATAGCAAAACGAAGGCATGTGTCAGCATGATCCAGTAGTCCATTTGTGGTCAGTCCTCCAAACTATAAAGCAGACAGTCTGGCTTGTTGTCAATATCTTTTCACATTTCACCAAGACAATGTTAACCAGCATACTGCAGCTATTACAACAGCATGGCCAGACCTTTAACCAACTGAAAACATTTGATGCAAAAAATATGACAAAGAAGACTCAGGACTGTTGGACAGCTAAAGTGCTAAACATTTGATATGTTTTATAAATTCTGTTGTGAGTAAAATATTAGTTTATGGGATTTGCAAATCACTGTGATCGGTTTTAATTTGTATTTTGTACATCTTCCCATCTTTTGTGGGGTACAGCTGGAGTTGTATACACATTTTCGCCATATGCTCTACAAATCTATAAAATGAGTGCTATAGATTTTTTCTGTAAGTATGTTGTGACTATGTATGATATTCAATGATCAGTTCAAAGTAACACAGAAAAGTAAAACACTGAGTTGAAGTATATTGATACATACAAAAGTGGTTAGATGTGTAGTTATGTGCTATTTGTGATTTTATTAGTATCACAAAATGGGACAACTGAAGTGCTAATGAAGGCCTTTGTAGTTCATGCAAATTGCTGTTATCTAAAAACCTTGGTGCCCTTTAACTGAATTTCAAAGCTAAGCCTTGTAGCGAGAGAGGACTGATTTTAGTGTAATTTACAGCGATAAAATCACTCACAGCACTAGTGAATGATACTTTTTGTGCATGTTTGGGTCCATCTGTGTTGAGATCCTGTTTAGTCAGCTGCGCAGTGTGGGGTAACAATATGAAAATGTATTTTAGAGAGTATAACAGAGACAGGAAGAAAAAGACTCAACCACTTGAATGACATACCAAAACACTCCAAAAGTGGGATTTTACATAAGCAGCCTTTCAAAGGTAGAGGTCTCGTCCAGCATCAAATCATTCTTTTTTTTTAATGTCTCTCCATTCTTCATTCAGCCTTTAAGTGTATGATAATCAGTAGCAATCAGGGAAAGATACTTGTGTTTTGTTCAGTTAAGAGTAAGGGCAAAAATAAGCATTATACACCTACATAACACAAATGACAGTGCAATTTAAGGCATTTATAAGAACAATAATGACATGTCAGTCTGAAAATTTGGAATTATATTGTTTTGAGCAGCAGCTTACGATTTTATGTGGCATTTGTGCCCATACATGGCAATCCAGCTGTATGAGCTCTTATAACCACAAGGGGTGCCACTGGATAATTTTACATGTAAACCCAGTGGTAAAGAGACAAAGAGACATAAAGACTGGAAGCCCTGGAATTTTGCTACAGAAAT
Source organism: Pundamilia nyererei (assembly GCF_000239375.1). Taxonomy (NCBI): domain Eukaryota; kingdom Metazoa; phylum Chordata; class Actinopteri; order Cichliformes; family Cichlidae; genus Pundamilia; species Pundamilia nyererei. The sequence continues at coordinate 4,274,262 of NW_005187405.1, forward strand.
ACTATTTGAAGGGTCCAAACATATTTATGTCTATATTTATTTTTGGTAATGTAAATCATTTATTTATTCTTCCTTCCTTTATTCTTCCTTTATTTAGAAAAAAGTGGCTGTATGCAGGGCTGAAAGAGCCATGTGGTAAAAATACTAAAGCAGAACAGAAATGTGCTAAATAAGAACGAGTCAATTTACCATTTACTTTCATCAAGCCTTGGACACCAGTAATTAGGCCCAATCACATTACAGATAGCTACATCATAGAGAGCTAGAGAGCCAAAAAGCCATATATATGTACACTATATGGACAAAAGTATTGTCACACCTCTTAATCTTTGATATAAGTGTTATTGTCACAGCTGTATAAAGTTATGTGGATGTTTCATGCATGAAAGGGTCATTCTAAAGAGCTTAGTTAATTTGAATGTGGTACTGTAATAAGATCCCACTGCTGCAGCAAGTCAGTTTATGAAACTTCTTCACTGCTAGATATTCCACGGTCAGCGGTAAGGGACACTGCAATGCAAAAAACAAATTAGGAACCACAGCAACTCAGTCCCAATGTGGCGAACTACGTAACACTACTGAGTGGGGTTGCTGTGAGCTGAGGTGCATGGTGGGTAAAAGTCACTGATGCTCTGCTGACTCAATAATTGCAAAGTTCCAAACCTCCCCTGGCACTGACATCAGCACTGTACACCGACAGCTTCATGGCTTTGAGGAGGAGTGGTCCAAGATTTATCTAATTTTTTAAAATACTATATTGTCAAAAGTATTTTCTCATCTGCCTTCACAGGTTTGCCTTGTTCGCCTCCACACACATATAACCTTTTCAGCTATAACAG
>NW_005187405.1:4277986-4278390 GCF_000239375.1 Pundamilia nyererei
GCATTTGCGACCAAATTGGTCGCACTCTAGAGCCCTGGGCCCCCTCCCCCTCCTGTTCCCCTGGCAACCCAGATTTCTCCAAAAGTAGAAGCGTGAAACGTCACTCCAGAGAACACATCTCCACTACTCTTAAGTCTAAATAACTGAGTCTAGAGTCCAGTGGCGGCATGCTTTACATAACTGAATTTGACCCAGCACATTGCGCTTGGTGATGTAAGGCTTGGATGTAGATGATGTATGTTCTCAAGCAGTTAAAGTTATACATTTACACAATTTTTTTCTATATTTTAAGGAGCAGGATCAGGATACGGTTTATGCTATCCAAGTAGAAAAAGAAATTTGGTAAAATATTCATTCTACAACAGTTTGGGTTCAAACCTGATCTTTGTTTTCCCTATGCCTTT
>NW_005187405.1:4279512-4335105 GCF_000239375.1 Pundamilia nyererei
GTTTTTTGCCCTTTATCACCGTTCCTCGTCCCCGCTGTTTTTCTTTCCCTCTTTCTTTCTCCCTTTTCTTTCCCCCAGTCATGTCTGTCCCGTGTGTAGCAGGTGAAAATAAAATAAAATAAACAATAAAAGCAAAGGTGAATCAAATAGACCAATACGGCAAGGCCGGGATGGTCCATTTGTTGAAGTTAATCCGTTGGGCATCTTTCTTTGCCTTTAGACAATAATTCTGATGGCAAAAGAACCAAAAGGGACAGGCGGGGGAAAAAAAACAAAAAAAACAATGGCTAGCGTATGAATGTGATGGTAAATAGATGGTGATACATCATCTTATGCATATTCAGTGGAGTAGGAGCAAGTCCTGATCCCCTCTGACATATTATCAGTTCTTTGTGCGAAAGCATTGTTAGTGTTGTCAATAACATTTCCGCTTTACAACCAGACACTCAAATAGTTGTTCATGGGGTTGTTGTCTAAGTTGTTGATTTCGAAAGTAAGTGTACAATTTGGAATTGGAAACCTGCCCCCTGCCATTTATGCCACAACAGCTTTTTTTGATGACACGAAGAGGTAAATAGGTTTGACCTGCTCCCCATGGTTCCGTCCCACACTCCTGCCTCGTTCCTATAGCCTGGCTTCTCAGACGCCCACCTTATCTCTGTGCTCTTCCTCTGAATTCATCTCCCCTGCTTCTCATTCCTCATCTTATTTTTTGCCCCTTTAGTCCTTGCTGCATCGCTACTTTCTCTCCTTTTCACACACTCATGAATTTCTCTCTTATCAAATCCCTCTCTGCCCTGCCACTCTCAATTCTGTATGTGACGTCTAAGCCTTTATTCTATATTTGCTCCTCTTTTCATTGGAGCTTCACAATTCATTTTCTACCTTTAAGAATGAATGCTAACAAAAAGGCAAATGTAGATGAGATGATGCCAAGGATATGTTTTCTTAGTAAATAAGGGAATAGGAGGTGGGCGTCATGAAGTGCAATCTAGAGGGCCAGCTGCCAACTAATTCCTCTCTGTGCCTGAGCAATGGAGCATTTGGCAAACTGGCCACCGTACAAACAGCAGTAATGTCTGTGTGCGAATGTTTGTGACCTTGTATTCCAATGTACATCATAAGAGGAGAGAGTGCTGAGCTTTGCTTGACACGTCTCTGTTGGTGGTTGGTGGCTTGCCCTCTTTCAGATGGATAGAGGCAGAGCAGTAAAAGCAGAAAACTAATCCAGCAAAGCAGCAGAGGCACAGGAAACAAATTGTATTAGCTCAACACCACAGCAGACCCTCTCAGCATCGTTTAACGCTCTGTGGAGCATCCAGACCACAGCAGTCCCTGCTCTTCAGCCAATTACTCAAACATTGTACAAGTGTAAATGAGGTCTTAAATTGTGCTACATCACTAGAATATATATTGGAGATGGATTTTTGTGGTCAAGGTGATGTAACTACTGTAAGAATGCTGTCACAGCCATTCGTTTTAGTCTGAAGTGAAATCTAACTAAGAGCACTCTTTTTAAAAAAAAAAAAAATTAGCTCGTTCTCTATCAGTGTTGAAATGTGAATGTTTGATGAAGCCAACGCTTTTTAACCACTATCTGATGATGGCGGAGGAGGGGAGGCTTTGAGGAGATTTTACCCAAAGTGAATATTTTAAATATCTGTCAAATGGCCTGGCCATTCACCTCAAAGCAGTAAGACATCAAATAGAGCTTGCAAGCAAATGATTATCTCAAACCCCTTAAGCTCAGCTTGTGTAATCTTGAAAACATAAAAAAGACCTTATTTCTAAACAAATGAGTTAAGAAGCATGTTTGTTGCTGATTATAAATTTGCCGTTACGCTAAGTTGCAAAGTTTGCGATCAGCTAAAGAATTCTGTGTAATTTAATGTCATAAGTTATTAAAGGCTAACAAATGGCAATTAGTTAATGTTGATAAATGTTTAATGGACATATCAATAAAAGATAATTAGAGTTTAATATTACTTGGTGTGTGTGTGGGGGGGGTGTTACTGTACTTCTTACAGAAATAGCAAAGAATACATTTCCAACATTGCGAGCTAAAACAGATGATTAAATAATTGTCCTTTTTTCTGTCGTGGTAAAGTTTGTGCAGTAGCAGATGAGACATCATCCTTGGTTGTTACAGCCACCTGATTTTCAGCACTCTTCCCTGTACTGCCAAGGGGAAATTACTGCTGGTAGATGGGAAAGGTGTTTACTATAGCACACAAACTCTTGTATAACAGAGAGGTTATTCCCATTTCTTTCTTTTTATTCCATGCTTTGGTTGTTACAAAATGCACAATAAAATATTTCTAGTCACAGAGGGTAGAAAACGTAAACTCTTAGGTGTTATTAGGTGTTTTCACAACACCACAGTTAAAGTACTGAATTGCAATGAGTCATGCAGCTCTTTTTCATGCAAGAGACCAAGCTATTTATTGTGGGTTGGGTCTCTGCCACTGAAGGATAGATGTGCATATAGTTTGTGCATTGTTTAAGGGAGAGGGAATTTACATATAAATTGGGAAGTTGAGGTAAGTGAGAAGGGGAAAAACACAGACAAGGAGGGAGGCTGTGGAAATACAAGGTTGTTGTGCGGTGAGTGAAGCTGGCATTTGTGATCTCGGCACATGTTTGCAGAAATGTTTTGGCGGTTCAAATAATCCATAATGCAGCTGCTGGGCTTCCTGGATTGCTCGCAAGGTTTCTTCATGTTTCTCCAGGGAAAGGAAAAGAATGAACTCATGAAGACAATGGTTACCAACAGGTTTCCTGATATGTCTTTAACCCAAACCCTTAGAGATTAAGCAGGCTGTTTTGAAACCAAACGTTGGGGCTATCAATCATCCTGTGAGCCACATATGTATAACCTGCAAATTGTGCATTATGGGTTTTTCTAATCGTTTTGTCAGTCAAAGGTATTCTCCAGCCTCCCTGTTTCAGGCTGTATTCACCAAAGCTGTTGCTCTCAGCATTGCTTTATTTTCTCCCAGCCATCTTTACCAGTATTCTTCTAGCCCCGTAGACACGCCAGACTTAAAGGTGTGATCTGATTTGCTATCAGACTGACTCTGTAATGCGACTCTCCCGTGTTCACACATTTGAAGGTTTAGAAATAAGGTGAAATGAGGATGAATGTCATGTTGTCAACATAAATAAATTATTCTGTCAAACTGTTGACTCTGCTTTTTAGGAAGCGTATGTATGCAGCATCCCTTAGCTTTCAGCCGAGGAATGAGATCATAAAGAGAGACATCATTTCAGTATGACAGGATAATGTATATTAAACAGATATGAAGGCACTGAAGTGACTTTTGGATTCATTTCTAACAAACCCAAAACTGTACTGGTGGCACAAAACAACAGCACCACAAGCCCTCAGTGCCACTAGTTTGTTTTTTGTTTTTCTTCCTTTTGACAAAGTAGAGTGAGGGTGAAAAACAAGGTCTAATCCACATTATTAGTCCTAGTTACTATTGCAAGTAGCAAGCACGGTGCAGTGGTGTAACACGTTCTTGCCATTTTTTTTTTTTAATTTCCTTGTTTTGTGGGCAACATTTAGTCTCAAACAGTTCAAACAGGAAACATTAGAAGTGTAATCAGGTACATTTTTAGCTGCACAATATAGCAGTGTATCTGTTAGATATAACAATTATCTGGCCTCACCAGGACCATAGATACTAAGATAGTTCCACTGAGTAAACAGACTGAATTCTGGTTGTGTGTTTCTGTGCTGTTTCCTCATTGTTTGGAGGCCTCGTAAGTAGTTTACACAGTTTCAAAGTGGCTGATTTCAGTCAAAACATCAAAATGCAAAGAGGGACCATCTGGCCACAGCCCTACTTAAAAGCATCAGTGCAGTTTGAGAGCCAAACAAATCAAAAGTGTCTCCTTAATAGTGGCATATTAAGAGAAAATTGATTTTGCCTGAAATAAAAAGGTCAGGATAAATGACTTGTGAGCCTGTAGCGCAACTATTTATTAGACCTCTATCTGCAATCTAACAAATTACTGCTCCTTTGCGTCTCAGGGGGCAGAACAAATAGGAGAGCTGGGGGAAGCTACTCTTGAAATGTCATACTATAATGTCAAATCATGGATTATATGTCAAAGTCTCAAAAATACCTTGTTTTTATAATATTGGTTTGCTATTGTCTGATAAATTGGTTTCTTTGGCTATGAAGATTTGACTGTTTTTGTTGCTTCCCACTCATAATTATCCTCTCCCTGTGGGATGTTGGTACTTATCCAACAAGAGGTGTGAGAGTTGGCACACTCTTTTCATTATCATTTCTGCTTTAGCTGTAGTTAATAATTTAGCATGGGTGTGATTAGAAAAGCCTGAGCTGTTTTCACAGGTCAGATGCCAATACAATCAAAAGACAAAAATGTCAATGTCGCTATCCTCTCCTTCATAGCAGTTGGATTACCTTGATTGGCATGGGCAAAGGTATTAACATTATTTAAATTGTCTTGTGGAATTGGAAATGTCAGCTATCTTTAGCATGATGCAAAATTAAGGGTGTTCATGAGTGTCGAATTTCTTTAAGCCGTGAAGGCTAGAATCCGTGGTTATGCTTATGTTCCATGCTACGCACCCTGCCCCTGCCTCTCGTTGGTAAGCAGCATAGTGATGGTAATGGGAGTAGCAGGAGGACGGAGCAAGAGCAAACGAGAGTGAGAGAGAGTTGTGTATGGGAGTGTTTTGCATGCTTTCACCTTTGATTTACCTATAATTACCATTGGATTTACCTTCAATGACTCAGTCACTAAGCCAATCTCTTAAATTGGATTTCTGCATAAAGTAGCTTTCCCTGCAGATTGGTATCCCTCACAGCTGCCTTATTACAATTTTATTCCCCCTCTTCACCCACCACCCCCTTTCCACCACCGCCAGTGCTGCTGCTGATAGATTAGCATATCGGAATAGCTATAAAGAAAAAAAAAGTCAATGTTTTTGGGTGGCTGGTCTCATTTTGACCAATCTGATGTGGTCGTCATGGTAACACCCTACCACCCCCTTCCACTTGTGGCGGGGCTGCAGTGATGGGACGAGGCCGATGATGACTCCATCTCTCATCCAAATGATGGCGATGAGACACGGGGGCCCCTCTGCCTCAGCGCATAAACACAAGTGAGAGGAAGGAAGTTAAAGGACAGAAGAAGAGGAAGGCTTGAGAGCAGAGGAGCATCAGCACATCAGGACAAGCTCTGACAAGCTTTTGAGCTATTGTTCCAAAGGCCCAGCAACACTGCAGCAGCAAACAAGCAATTAATGGGGTAATTACAGGAGCATTTACATTCACATTTGCTTGCTTTATTATCTTTCAGAGCGAAAGACGGGAATTGGATAATGCAGTTAGCCGGGGCTGGGAATATATTTCATTCTGAGCGGTATGTTAAGTGATTGGCCCTAAGCCTTTTTTCAGTGCTCACCCTGTGCCTGTGATGCTTCTACAATCAGACAGAATCAAATCATGATTTCTGTCACTTTCTGGGTTTTAGCAGTGGTATGTCTTGAAACCCTATATCTTTTTTTTTGCATTTAACCCAAGTACTCTTCGTTTTGCTGCTACAGGCTCTAGTGAATGTGTTTTCAGATGTTCTCTTTCAGTAATTAAAGGTGACAAAGGGGCTCCACAAGTGCAAGGATTTTGCTCTTGGGCCAAAGTATCAGAATTTAGTGATTGATGAGCTGTTTTGTGGAAAACAGCTATCTTTAAACAGGGACTCCCTATTTACTTCTGTGCAAAGGAGCTATTGAATCTTCCAGCCTTAACATCAGCTCTAAATCTCTCTTATGCCTGACAATACTTTTAACAACAACAAATAATAGCAACCCTGTCAGACGCAGTTGTTGAAGTGTTGGAGTGTTAATGCAAAGTACAGCCCACAATTATGCCAACTCTCAAATATACTGTGGAATTCATGCACCCTGATCAGGCTCACTAAGCATTCTCACAAGCTTATTATGCAGCTGTCCACATGCTGTTCTGCAGGACTTGCAGGTACGCTAGAAAAAAGAGAGGGAATGAGTGAAGGAATAGAAAGCCACATCTGGACGTGCCCTTCCCAAGAGGATTCTTCTCTCCTCCAGCTCTGTAACCTATGACCTGGAAAGTCTAATTAGCCAGCTTTATACTTTCATGTAGAAAGCAGGAGAAATGCCTAGCCACAAATATGCAGATAAGGAATGCACCCTGGGCAGCTTTAACAGCTCTGGAGTCCAAGTCAAGGTCTTTTGCGCAGTCACACGGTAGAGCCCATGCAGTCAGCAATTTTTCATCGCACACAGTGTGTCTTGAATTTTTTATTAGGGGAAATTAAATTATTAGTTTAGAAAAACATGTTTAGTGTTTAAACTCCTCTTCATGGTTAAACCCACTGAGACTGCAAGCATCTGTGCTTCAAAGCTCTAAAAGCATGCGCTGCTATTTTTAATTCTGCTTTAGTAAAACTGAGCATTCTGCATAAATACAGTGCTTTCATAAACTGAGAACAAGGTTCAATCGCTTTCCATGAGAGAAAGTGTTAACTTTCAGTTTTATTATTGTCATGTATGTGACTTCAATATTATAATTATTGACTTTTTTAACTTTATTAATTGTTATCTCTATATCTCTCTATATCTGATTTGTATCACAACTTAGTTAATATACATCAAATCTCATTAAGTCATGTCCTTATTAAGCAGATTAGCTAAGCGTTGGACTATTTTTGATGCATTTTAAATTATATTCTGCTTTTATTTTAAGAATTATTTTCTTTACTCATTGTTAACTTATATACATCTGTTTGGAATTTTAAAATTAGTACCCTGCTTGACTATTTAACAATTTTAGCCTGGACTCTGTGCCATATTTCTTACACTTGTCCTCTCACCTGTTGTAGCAGCTGCCATACAGCTGGTATAAATTCACATGAATGACAGTGGGTGGATCATATATTTGTGTGTTTGTCTTTAATGGCAGTGAACACAACACATAGTCCCATGAATAACTGCTCATCTGAATCAAGTGCTGGGAAGCAATTAATTTCAGTATGATCTATCTCTTTCCAAACACAGTGAAAAAAGCTCTTGTATTCAAACTGGTGTGTACTACAGAACAAGTGCACACACAACGAGTCAGTCAGTAGTGATTTAGTATAGTGAGTGGTAGCCAGTCAGTTATCCCAGTGTCCCCATATCCTACTGTATAACCTAGCCATGAGGTCACATTTCCTGTTGTCGCTCATAGCTCTGAGGAGTTTTTAAATATGTTGTTAGTGATGGTCTAATTAAAAAGTAAGGATCACAAACCTAAAATATTAGAATACCTAGAAATATTTTGCATGAAGAAAATCATGAGGCAGCATGTTCTGCACCTGCATGGGCTCTCTGTGGGTACTCCGGCTTCCTCCCACAGTCCAGAGACATGGCCTGTCAAGGTTAGCTTAATCAGTGATTCTAAATTTCCTATAGGTGTGAATAGTGAATAATTCTCTGTCTCCCTGTGTTAGTCCTGAGACAGGCTGATGACCTGCCCCATCTTTTACCCTACAGTAGCTGGGATAGGCTCCAGCCCCATGGCAAACCTAAACTGCATATTCAGAAGAAAATGGGTGGATAGAAAAACATGCAGCATAGCAATCAGTTTAAGCAAGAATACATTTAATGGACGTTTCACATTATGTCTCTTTCCCATTGTCATACTCCTCGCTTTATCATATGATTTTTTAGATTAGAACATTATTTAAATGTATCATTACAGATTCAGGACTTCCAAATGTATGGAAACACTTTGCCCAGGTTTTTATCCATGTGATGAAAGGCCCCCCATAGCGGTGGTTATAAGATCATGATCAAAAATGGACAGAAATATTAAACGACAGTGTGCGGGTATCTTTGGCAATAGAATATGAGGCAATAATGGCATGGCTTTGATTGACATTTCACTGTTGTATTTAATCATAATAATATGCTTTCAACTTAGGCATGGAAATGACTTCATGATCGTATAATGACAGCTCAGTAGCTGTCAGAGTACTGTGTCGCGGATAACATCTTTATTGTTTTCCATCATTGTATGCTGACAGAGCCTTGACATACAATGAGAAAAGTTTCTTTATTGGGTGTGTTTGATGTATGATTAATGGTCATGGTTGTTCAAATTTGAGGTTGCTTTTTGTGTTGCCCGGCACCTTAATCTTTTTTGATACCACACATATTCAGTGTGCTTTCTTTGATTTTAGCAGCTGTTAATTTTCTATTTGTTTAGTAGCAAAAAAAATACATTAATATTCAGTCTAATGGTACAGAAATAAAACTTTTTTATTTTTTTTAATTTTTTGAAGAACGAAAAATTTAAAACAGTTTTATCCGTCCTGCAGATTAATTCAAGTGACTGCTGTCTGATCAAGGCCTTTTCACACATATCAAAAAGCAGCTCTACATCCCGTACAATGCTGTGGCTAGAAAGGCTCTATATTTGCATATTACCTTTGCTGACAGCCAATTACAGAGAGAGACACTATTTGTTGTTCCTTTTCACTCCGTGGTCTAGTTTTTGAAACCATCAGCCAAGGTGAGAATACATATTCATGACTGGACTATGTGCAGCCCATTAATAATGTGTAGGTGGACTCGGGATTATAAACAAGTGGTGCCTTTAAAGAGCGTATGAATGCCCCCGACTCTCTTGCCAGTACCTGGACTTTTCCACTCAGTAATTACTGGGAGAGTTTTGATTAGACTTCTACAGGGAAATGAAAGACTTCTTTTGTGTGTCACAGAACACAGGTACCCATATGGATCTCAGCCGTTTTCAGATAATGGTGAGGGGAAATTAAGCAGCCATGCATTTAAAACAGTTTTCACTTTCCAAAACTGCATGGTGTCACACCAGGGGGTGCAATTTCTGCTGCTGCATCACGTTGACCAAAAAACAAACGATTTCATACTGTAGCAAACATTACATGAAACTTTGAAAGGTATGTTTCTTCTCTTTTCTTCCGTTTCTTTTAAGTATTCTTTAAGTGATTCTTGTAGCTTCATTAAAAAAAGAGAAGAAGAAGAAAAGATCAAAAACTTTCCACTGCTTTCTTGACCCTCACGTACAGGGTCATTAACCTTAATACTTGAAGTCCCTTTTCAATCAGCAAAAGTACATAAGGATAAAATATTGACAATACTAAGGACTATTGGCTCATTAAGGACCTAGCCTTGCTAATAAGCCAGAAAGAGTTCAATGCAATATTAATGGTATAGGATTTCTCACAGCCACTATTTCCAGAGACCATTGAGTGAGGTTTCCTAATTATTGATGGGCCAAATTGCAAGAAAGACTTCATTACATCTCCTACTGAATGAAGAATTCATGAAAGCTCGCAGAGTGCACTGAATGCTAATGAAAAACTGTAATAAGGATGATTTAATATGTGCATCATCTATTTGCATGTCATCTACTCCCACTAGAGGCTAAAGTATTAAGTGTGACTGTTCAAGACTGTTGTCTCTCAAAGTGAAATGTTCAAACTATTATACAAATGACTGGATAACTGAGCCAACTTTTTTTTGTTGTCGTTTCTTGGTTGATTTCATTTCAACCTTATGAAGGTGGGGGTTTTCCCAGGAACTGAGTCAGTAACTAACATCCTGTAGGACTTAGTTATTGTGAAAATGTTAATTACTTAAAATCCCATAACTGTACTACCTAAGATGAGTTCTGGCATGGTCAATCTGCTTTTTAGAGTCATGGCAGTTAAGCTTGATATTTATGGTGTTTAAGGTTGTAGAAAGGAGCTTAGTGGTAAATGAGAGCCAATAGAGTCAGCACTGTCAACTCTATATTATTTGACTGTTATCAGAGTTTCATGAAAAAAAAAATATGAAAATTATATGAAAACTTCTATTTTCATCAGTGACAGTCGTAAATGTAAAAATCTATTGTGTAAACTCTCCAGCACCAGATAAACTGAAAGACATGGCCCTATAAGATATATGCACTGTGGGTGGTTGCTGATGGTTAGAAATGTTTATTCATTCATTCCTCTTTCTACTCAGCGTGTAAATTAGAGCTACTGTGTAGACTAACTGCTTTCTGTCGGTAGCACAGACAGAAAGCAGAGCCTTGTTTTACAAAACAATATCAAATTATCTTTGTACCTGAAAAATGTGTTAACTTCCGTTAACTGTAACATTAGTTCATTGTAAACAGAATCATATCAGAGGAATAAACAATAGTCAAGCCTGATGCAGTTATACAATGGAGAATTCATTTATTTGCTTATTAATGTGTTGATGAAAAGCTGTTGTACGTTAACACAACTTGCAACAAATCTCTTTGCAGTCACTCTCATTATGCTTGTGAGTTGGAAATCATTTAATTAAAAAAAACAAATTTAAGATGGTTAAAATGATGCTCTTACACAGAGGGTTTATACCTTAGTATACTTGTACTTTTCTGTAGAAGTAAGTAATTAAGATCCTAATACCAATAATTTTGTGCTCTTGTTGGGTTTTTGTGGAGAGTAGATTGTAGGACCCAAAGGAAGGATCCTGGAAGCAGTCTTATTGACATAGAAAAAGCTAATTTATTGAGGCTGATGCAGGATTTCCGAGATTAACAAGAAACAAATACAAAAACAAAGTCCAACATACACAAATAGTACAGATACAGAGAACAATTAGCAAGTGCAACGGGGCAGGGGGGAAGACCGGACTATTTATACACACGCAGGGCTGATTATCAATAAAGCACATCTGGGGAAATGAGACACATGGAAAAAAAGGAGGAATTAACACAAAAGAAGAAACTAACTAGCCAAATAAAACAGGAAATAAACTACAACTCTAACTCAAGCAAGAAGAGACTGAAACATTCTAAGTGTAATAAAGAAATCAGAGCAGGAGTCTAAACTGTAAATAAATAAATAAATTACTACTAGAACTTAAATACCACAAGAATACTCAAGATAGGATGATAATGACATCTAAACTGGAATCTATTCAACAATAATCAAAAGCAACAGTGACAGCAGCACTAAACAACAGAGAGAATAAACAGGCAACTCAGAACTGAAAGACCAAAACCAGAGACTATGATAGCTCTGTAACTATAGTCAGAGTTTTAAATTCAGTAGAGCACACTAGCGGTGATATTGTTATGTTCAGGTCCTGTCTCCATTATGTGCACATTTACAAACTTATGTGTGCATTACAAAGCATACAGGAATGTGTTATATTATGCCTGTTTTTCTTTGATGTCTGCCATTCATGTCATGGCTGTCCAATGTGAATTGTTTGCAATTTAGTACAGCCATTATCAACGGTTCACAGTTAGACACTCTCAAAGGAACGGTATTGTTTTGTTCTGCAGGAAAACATGTTTGTTTAGCCACTTTAATTAAAAAAAAACTTGTCAGTATTGCACAAACACTCGCGGAGAGCTCTCAGTAGTCAATTTAAAGTAAATTTCTCTCTGCACTTAATGATGACTTGTCACAGGAATGTGGCAGGTGTTGACAGGACACCACAAGAAGAAAAAGAAATGCTGGAAATGAGCTCAAACAAGAGGAAAATGAAAAGGGGGAAATTAGAGAAGAGAGCAAAGTGATTAAGTCAGAGAGTTCTCTCGTGGTTTGTTGCCTTTAACTTGTGTCTTTCCGCAAGCAAAAGGGAAACAGCTCGTTTTCTTCTTCTGTGTTTTAAGAGATATCAGAGTGAACATCTGTGATCACAGTGAAGACTGTGACAGTTTTTCACATCTTTCTGTCATGAAAATCTCACATATGAATATTATCACACTGAACTTTACACGCATAATCATGTTTGTTCAGAGAGAATCTTACTATCTGCTTTTTTTTCATTCTCTTTCAGTTTTAGCACACTTCATCATATTTGAGGTGGTTTTAGTTCTTGTTTGAATTCTGAATTTCACATGAAAATACAATGCAAAAGTCTGAACCCACCAATCATTTATGTATGATATGCCAGGAAAAAGGAGAAATAGATGCAGTGATTTATTGAAGCATCAGCAAATATACATTGAAATAAGGCAAAGCTGAGTTTGTACAATTCTATCAAGCTTGAAAGTCAGTATTTGGTATGAAGCTTTGTTTCGGCTGCTCCTTTGCCACACGGGTTCCCCACAGCAGGTTTGATGAGTTGAGATTTAGTTCCTGATGGAACCTCAAATTTGTGTCTCCAGCTCAAATGACCAGCTTTGTTCTTTAGCATAGCATATCTTCTCATTTTTTAAAGTAGTCTTCAAGAAAAGTTCTCCAGGCCTCTTGAAGGACATTCAAAGCTCTCCTTCAGATGTTTTCTGTTTCTTATTTCGCTCTCTTTCAAAGTGATGGCACACTGCTTCAAGAAGGTTGAGGTCCGGGCTTTGGGGAGGCCAATCAGTGACTGACAGTGTTCCATTGCGTGTGTTTTTTCTGTCCAGGTATGCTTTTACTGCATCGACAGGATGTTTGGGATCGTTCTCAAGGTGAAGGACATGACTTTCAGATACTGTTTATTTGCTGAAGAGGTTTTTTTAAAACCACCTTTTCTTGTCATCTACTTTTCCTCAAATTTTTTTAAGGACGCACTGCACACCATGCCAAGATATGTTATTTTTATCTAATAGTTATTTGTCTGTGTTGACAGTATTATCTTTGGTATTTTTAAAGATTCAACTACAAAATAGGAACAATTAATGTGTTTCAGTTAGTAACAAAAAAGTACCACTGTTTCGTTTAGAGGCCTTTCTTAAAGCTTGAATGATTCACAGATCAGTGATAAGTGGCTTAAAAAACAAAAACCTTTCTTCGAACAATGGCAAGGTGCAAGTAACATGAGTGAAAATGCAGCCAATGTGTAAAACAAAAACTTTGAAAAACCTTCTGAAAGCCTGAAGAACACCACTTTAAAAATGATAGTAAATTTTGCCTTGTTTGAAGCAAACTACAAAGAAACAATTGGTGGCTCAAGAGTTTTGCATAGTATTGTATAACTCCTTTGTGACTCCTTTTCCACTTGCTTTTATCTAGGAGAGATGAATGGTAGGAAAAATGCTCTGAGACAATTAGACAAGGCCACATGGTGCTATAATGACTGAGCCCACTCTCCCACCATGAAATAGACACTGATGTTCCTCCCAGAGGCGCGACACAAATAGAATAACAAAGGAACAGACAGAAACAGACACATGCTGTACTCGTATGTGTGCATTTGATGGACATGCCATTGCTTGTGAATGTGAACTCAAAGGGAAAATGGTGATTGAGCAATTCACATGGACAGGTAACTTCAGCTTCTAAAATCACCACCAACGGGAAGCTGTTACGTTGCCAGGACACCTGGAAATTATAGTTCTTACAAAAGCTGCTATCAGCATACTTGTCTATGGCAAGTCTAGCTGTTTCATCAAGGCCTGGGGATGAGGGTTACTTCACATGCTGAGGCTCCATATAGGGAGCTGCATGTGTCACAATGTGAGATCTCAACTGTGTGGCTTCCTTGGAGAGATGGGGACATCATGTTGCCTTGTGGCAAAAAAATCCAGTTTTTATCAGCTTCTTCATTGTTGCTAATGTTATTTTCAATATGACTAGTCCCTTTCTAACTCTTGTTCTGTCAGCTTAAAGGATAAAATGATTTTTTCTTTTCTTTTATTCAAACAAGACTTTTAGTCTCTTTCCTCCTATGTTACAAACTGAGGGCTTTTGCCTGTGAGAATTCTACATCAACAAATACTGCCTGCAGTATCACAGCATCATCCCATGGAGTGTGTATTATTGGCTGACCGTATCTCCCAGAAATCATTTGAACCTTTTTCTTTCCTTAACCTCTGTCAGACCAAATCCTCCACGGTGTTAAAGCATTCACAGTGAATTTTTGGTACGTTTTCATTCATAATCTTCTTTGCTGGCTTTGGACCGACTGCACATATATGTGTAAATATGATCTGCCTTGCAGTCCTCTGGTGTGGTCTGGGTTAGTAAGGAATGATAGAGGCTTTTAGCACATACAATGTAACTAAATAGAAAAATCTGATGCTGAACTACAACAAAGGACAGTGAGTCATCATTATATCAGGCTTCTATAGACTCTGTTTTCAGACTCATGCGAATGTGATTACATATTCTGAAGAACTGCTCACTGTGGCATCAAACAACTTGGCTGTGTTTCATTTAAATTTCATTTTAAGATGACAACAAAAAAAAAGAAAACAAATGATCAGCAATGTTGTTGTGTGCAGATCTGTTTGTTTTACCATATAGATATGGCTAGTGTGGCACAAATATCCATATAACCTAAGTTTCTCCTTCAGTGAGACTGCTTCTTTGAACATTTATGCAACAGTGACACATTTATCACTCGTCACTCTACACGGTGAAAGGAGGATGTAGCAGGTGGTCAAAGTGTGTATGTTAAGAGAACACTCGGATCTGTCAAGGCATTCTCTTCTCTCTTACAAGAGACAATTACAGCTAGTCTTCAGCTTGCCCTGCTGAATATATCTTCTCTTGTAAGGCAGGATTTGCATGACAGTAAACAGGATTATAATGTACACAAGCTGTCATTTACAGCTATGGCTACATGCAAGATGCAGAATTTCTTACTATACTACAGTTACTATAGAAGCTCCTATAGTGCAAATCTAGTCAAAGCTGTCTTTTTGTTCATTTACATTAAAATTAGCATGATCGTGTCGATTAAAACTGCTGCAACATTCTATAAATGCATGTCATGATATTAAAGTTGGTGTATGTTGTATTTTTTGATAAAAAATTTTAAACAAGTGATCTGTAATAGTGTGCAGTTTACAGTAGCAAAAAAAGGCTTTTAATCTCAGACACTTTGAAACACAATGCCATGTTTCATGAAAGCGTCAGGGCTATCAAACCTAGGTATTTGGTAAGTTGTCAAGATGATGGACGTTGAAGCCGGGACCTTACAACAATGCATAAAAACTGAACAGTTTCAGACTTTTCAATTACACTTTATTTAATCTTTGTGGTGGAAGCAGCCTTTGCTTGAACGACATATTTAGAACTCCACCTGGCAGCAAAATGAGAAAACCAACATGATTTGCATTCTGTGCCAAAGCTGTTAACTTGTCATCAGTAGTGGTTGACAACTGAATGAAAATAAAAATCTACCTGCACTCAGTGGAGTTAAAATCCAATTTAAGTTAGGAGTCTGAAGAGGTTTTCTTAAAAACATCCATCACTGCCTTGTTCTCTTAGCTTTTTCTGTCATTTTTCTTTTCTTTCTGCTCATTCGGAGTGCGACAGTTAGATTTTTATTCACTCTCACCTTGCACGCTTGTTTACAAACAGTAGCTCCTATCATGAATTTTATGTGTTGGACAATGTGGAATAGGTGAAGCCGAAACTGAGTAAGTCAGCACACACACACACACACACACACACACATACACACATATTCTCTGCCTTTGCATATCTCAGCAGAATCCTGCTCTGCTCCTGTGGGTAGTTACAATTAATGCCAAATGTCTTATCGCATCTTTATTTTAATCTAAGTTTAAATCCTTTCCCAGATTTGGTTATGACATTAGAATCAGCCAAACACATTCTCAAACGCTAAATTGAATGAATAAATTACCAACACTATGTGGCCATTTTTTTTGGGGGGGGGGGGGGGGAGCAATATAGAAACCTTATGTACAAGGTCAATAAGGGAGATCTGTATTCGCTTATCTGCCTGCATTCCTGGGTGTTCGGGCTGATAGTCTATTCTTTACATCACTTCCACTTTCCCACAGTGTCAAATTTAATTCTGTCGTCATCACTCTGGCCCAGTCATTTTCATGCCCACCTTCTGTGAGCCAATCAGCCATGTGCTTTAAATCTCAGTGCTCTTCTGTCATTCTGCCTATCACACTCTCACTCATGCGACCCACCTCCTCCCCATCTCCAGCTCATGTTGGCCATTTAGAGATCCCTTCATCTCTGACTCCGTGGGGGTCCCGTCCTATTTCTATCCACTGTTGGACTTAATCAAACCATCGTTGGAATCCAATTACCAAATAGTTTGTTACTCAAAACTTACATCATGTTCAATTCTTTCACATAATCTCTCTCTATTGAGCATCTGTACTTTAGCCTTTGCAGGTCCATCCATCCATCCATCCATCCATCCATCTATCCATCCATCCATCCATCCATCCATCCATCCATCCAGTATTTCATAGATTTCCATGCACAAGAAAAAGAAACATTTAAATTCCATACCTATATCCAAACTTTTCATGATAGACATCTGCAGCCCACAAAAGGAACAAAAGACCATCTGTTGACTTTCACATATTTTCTGCATACAAAGAGTTGAGCTACAATAAACTAGTGTCTTTTTTTTTCTCTGGCACCCGCTAACCTAAACATCAAAGGGATGGATGTGTGCCGATAGTAGATGTGTTAGATTGAAATGATTCAAGGAGATCACCTCTGGTTGGTCGGCTCAGTGTACCAAACTGCAGGCTGAGTCGTTCCGCTTTTGAAGGTACTTTCTTTTAAGTCACCCGAGGCTACATTCTTCAAGAGATCGATGGGATTTTTTTTTTTAAATCTCTATTTACAGAACTTCATGAAATATACTGAAGGAAGAATGATAAAAATTCTTCTGCTCATGAACATTCAGACACACTATGTCCATGCTGCCACCCCTATTTAATGGCCATGTGATTGCAAGTTGAATGCGTGCATGATAAGAGTGCCATGTTTTTGTGTTTGTAACTTTTCACAGCTCTTCAGGAAATCAGAACTTCTGACAGTTAAAATATGAAATAAAACTTCCTCATTCAAAGGTTTCGTGTACACTCGTTTACTTGGGAGTGACTGATATAGACGTAAACAACACATTCTTATTCAGAGTCACACCTCTGTAGACAAACATAGGCGTGAATACCTGCTCCCCACTGTGTACCTGGGTGGCTCAGATGTAGGCTACAAACAGTGTCAGAAGCTGTCTGTGATCTATACATAGAAGTGAGACAAACGGCAAAGGCTAACTTTGATGAATCGGGGTTTTTTTTTTCCAAGTATAACAAACACACATATATAAGCAAAATATAAAAATAAAGAATTTTAAAAAAGAACCCTGAGGAAGTGTGTTGAGAAAGTTTGATTGAAAGAGTTAGAACAAATGTGAAAAAAGCCAGACCAGAGCAGTTTTTGCAGATGACATGATGACTCAAATTTTGTTTATTGCCAAATCCAAGACACTCATGCTAAGCCAGTTTAAACTCAATGATGTCAAAGTTCAGTATGTTCATGCTATCAGCATCTGATGATAGCAGCATATTTACCCACCTCATTTATCTTGTGTCGTCCTGTATATCTGACAGGAGTGTACAGACACACGTACCTCTGTTTAGCTCTGCTCTGCTATTATCACATGCTCATTCCCTTTTCCCTAATACTGAGTTTCTTTGCTTTGTTTTAGTGCTTTTTTCAATTCCTTTAGTTTAATAGTTGATTATATAGCGTTCCCATTTTATTGAAAATTGGTATTTACCACAAGACTATGTGTAGCTGCTTGTTATTAACCACAAACGTATTACATCATGAGAAATGTCTACTTTCTGGTTTGGGTTGAGTTTCATATAGCAGTTGGTTGCCACTGGCCTCTATAAAACATGATCAGTTGTGTATGATCAAGGCAAATGAAAAATCTTGCAAAAACTTGCATGTGGTATTATAGGCTGGATGTACTGAGGCAAAAACTAAGCCTTACAGAAACGGCACACAGACATAGTTTTGTCAAGTGAGCCATCTGTCAAGCATTGAAACTTGAAATAACTTCCTGTTCAAGAAAAGTTCCTCTGTTATCGCCAACTGAAAGAGTATAGAGAGACTTCTAATATAATCGAATTTACTAGAAGTCTACAGTGGCGTGCATTTCATTTGTAGCTTGAACTATAACGTCCTACGGTAGCTTTTCTTCTTTTTCTTAATTTTTTTTTATAGCAGTTTGTAATCCAAAGGGTTTAGTGCATTATTGGAATACAACTATATATTCATTGGTCATGTTGAATTTATGATTTAGAAAGAATACAGACTCTGTTAATGGAGCCATTTTTTAAAAACTGCATCGTGTTGCATTGTGTTGATGTGTTTTCAAGTTAACTTCGACAGCCCTATTATTTTGTCATCCTTACTCCTTTATTATCTCTATTCTTTTCTCGATGGGTCATAACATTAACTCTTCTCACCTCTTCTTTCCCCTCCTAAAACTTCATTGCACTTAATCTTGGCCTGCTGAGTCCCCAGTCTTACCCTTTCCCCTTGCCTCGACCCCCGTAATCTCTCTGTATTTTCTGCCACATTCCATTTGGTTGCGTGCTTTGTTTTCCTCCACTCAATTTAGTCCTGTTTTCACTTCTTTTCTTACTCTGTACTCGCCTCTCTTCTCTAGTCTACTGACCTATTCTCCTTTTCTATCAAGTCTTATTTTGTTCTAGAAAATCTAGTCAACCAGGACCATCTGCATGATTATGCACAGCCCCGCTGATTGGTTCCAGGGAAATCTTTCCAGTGGAACATGTTGTCCTGGATTGAAATAGCTCAGAGTAACAAAATAGCTCATACTTCCTGTCCAAATTCAAAGTTGCTTTTATACTTTATATGCACTCATTTCAAGTCAGATCATACACTCAAGTGATTAGATTAATATTTTTCCCACATTACAGATTACAATAATTGACAATGCTATCCTTTTTGTTTTTAAGTCCTGCTGCTACACAGATCAAATTGCTCATTAAATTAAAAAGAGTCTCAGGTAATTTGATGCATCTGCATCTGACAGTTTCATTAACTAGTTTCTGTTTCTCCGACACCTGTATTATTTTACCATACTTTGGCACAGAAACCATTAACACAGCTTCCTAAAGCTGAATGAGGAATTGCTGACGTCTGTAATGGCTTTTTAATTTAATTAAATGTTATTCAATTCAAAGTATTTCTTTATTTATTACGAGCCAGTCATTTATTACACTATTCCTTTAGCTCACAGAAGTGCTACACCCTGGTAAAGGTGGTAAGTGAAACAATTTGATTAGAAATGTTAAAGGATAGTTAACCGTAC
The DNA here is from genome assembly GCF_000239375.1 of Pundamilia nyererei. Lineage (NCBI taxonomy): Eukaryota > Metazoa > Chordata > Actinopteri > Cichliformes > Cichlidae > Pundamilia > Pundamilia nyererei. The sequence continues at coordinate 4,298,597 of NW_005187405.1, forward strand.
ACATCACAGTCTAACACTTTGTCACTTGAGTTAGTATAAGTGGGAGAAAATGTGTTGACTTCCACATTTTCTCAGTCATCTCATGTCTTTTTATCTTGTGTTAGCAGCTCAAAAATACATTAGTGGGAGAACGCTCTTAAATTATTAAATACCCTGATGCAATGCTGTTAGTTTGCATGTATGAAAAAAGAAGAGATAACCCAGCTGTAACTGTGAGACTCTAACAAAACCACTCCTAAAGCATAAAAAAGAAAAGAAAAAAATCTGATAAATGAAATAAGTAGAACGTGTGCAGCAAAACAAGGGCTATGAGTCCCTTCTAAATACAAACAAACCTGGAACCGCTCATAAAAGACAGGATAAAGCATCCACTCTAGCTGTCCTATGTTTTATCAGGTCTGTTATCACAAGTGGAAACTGATGAATGCTAAGGTTCAGCACAACAGTGCACAGCTTCAAGGTACTGGCTTTTAGAAGGAAGAGCATTCAGAAACAGGCAGGCCAATCTGAGCACAGCAGAGACTGAATACAGTCTCTGCTGTCTATAACAACACAGTTTTGAAGATGCCTCAGGCAAAACCAGGATGCTCAGCTTACAAGCATACTAGACAACATCAGAAGATTTTTGCAATGTGTCCACTTTTGGACCCCTGGTGATTTTTTATATATTTCTTTGCTTCTACAAGTCACACGCACACACCTATAAAACAGTCACACACATCACCGTATGTATGCACACCTTTTCCCAACCTTATGACTGTAACTGGTGAGACTCGGAGGGAAATCTCCTATCTAAGCTGTGGTCTTTGGTGGAAGATTTCTCAAAGGACCTAACCCAGCAAGGCTACAGATTGCCAGTCACCTGATAGAGGTTTCTGCAACACACACAAATAGACTTTATCCAGAGGATTGGTATATTATAATTTTTTAAAAAGTTATAACCAAAAATTATACTTACATTTCTCAGGATTGATTATTAGTTACTAGATGTAAAGAGGGTGAGGTTAAATAAGGAATTAAACAACCATGTGCTTCTTCCTAACATATTTTTTAATGATTGTTTTGTTTTCCCTATGTTTAATTTTGATTATTGTGGGTTTTTTTTTCTTTTTTTGTTGTTCTTGTATTATTTTAACATGTTCAAAATAAAGCCACAATAGCAGCACTCTTTGACGTGCATGCACACATGCAGTGCCGTATGGGTGCTCTTACCCTCTACATCATCCAATCATGGTAGTCTTGGGTAGTCCATATGATATGTCCAACACTCGGCAAGAGTAGAAACAATCAACAACAATAACAGCAGCCACAACAACAGCTCCAGCATATGGCTATTAAATCTAAAAGGCGTTCATGCATCAAAGGGAAAACTAGATTTCTATCATTATTATCAACATTATGTGGCCGCTTCAGGGGCTCATTTTAGCAAATATCATTTTCCATAGACAACAGATTGGACCAAGCGATGGGTTGCGAGTGGAATGAACAAATATGCTAATAGGATGACAGAATGTAATGCACAGAAAATACATACAGTTCCATACAGAGATAAACAAACAGAAAGAAAAAATAAACATTGCCGGTGGCTTCCAGTGACCCGTTGCGTCATATTTGGCAAGTTATCAATGAAGCTTAACCAATGACTGAGATTCAAATTTCCCATTTTTGACTGTATATTAGAGAAGGCTCTATTCTGCTGAACAACAGAGCCTGTTATAATTTATGAGTGTGGGACCACACTCGGGCCGCATGGCTTTCAGTTCCTGTTTCATATGATATTAGATCTGTTGTGCTCCTCGCCTGTAGGTTGCACCGATCTAACCTAATCCGAACTAAGAAGCCTTCACTTTGAGAATGGATATGCTGCACTGTGCAGTGTCCACGCACAGACCAGAAAATACATCACAATAGACGTTATTAAAACATGTCAGCAGTGTTTCTCGTTGGATATAATATCCTACATTGTATGGTTTTTTTTATAGGCACACATCTCCCTGGTGTAAAAAGTAACATGTCAGAGGGCAGCTCTTGAATTATGATTATTGCAACCACAGGGGAGTATAGTGTGTTAGATTTAAGGTGCCAGGCATGTCTCAGTCACCCTTCAGCTGTCACCAGAGGCCAAGCCCTCCACTGACTGACAGGTGTAAGTAATGATTCAGGTTCAGAGGTTACGAGTCAACATAAGCACAGAGGCCAAGCACAGCTGCATGCAACTTTTGATACGCAGAGCTCCCTGAGGATTCCAGCATTTAGTGAGAGTTACCTTCATTTGGAGAAGCCACAGATGCCGTGCATGGAAACCACCTAAAAAGCTGCTGATATGATTTTATCTGGCGTCATTTCATCGATTCTTTTGATGAGTGCAAAATGCGCTAGACTCCTGTGGTATAAATATCAAAACTTAATTTAACAGATATAATCAATTCAGTGTACTTTACTAATTAGGAAAAAAAATACTTACTTTCTTTAGTCATTTTCTCACTGTGCTTCAAAAAAGGAAGAGTGCCGAACACTCAGAAACAAGAACATGGTAGATGGGGAAGGGGGGCAGAGCTCATTATGGCACTGCACATTCCAGAAAGTGAGAGATCAGCCTGGAGGGCCTCAGCAGCTGACAGCAGCTGCATTTCCCATACTTGTGAGAATGGTGGTGGTGGTGGTGTTGGAGACGGTAAATGGAGAGGACAGTAGAGAGCCAGTCAGGATTGGGAATGGGATGAAGATGTCCAGAGGGACTTTGTTATCATTTGGAATTCCTCTTCTGCTTTCATCACTTTAGAAAAAGCTTCACATGTGAGGAAAGTGGGAATACTCGTGTATCAAGAGGATGGCGTGGTTGTCAGGGATGTTACACTTGGTAGGTGTGGTTTCTGAATTGCATTGAAGTTTTGAGGGCACCCATTTCTCTTACTTACTCTGTACCCTTGTACTGTCAGGATTTTTTAGCTATACCAAAAACTGATTTATAGCGCTCAACTGCAAGAAGTCAAAAAGCAGAGAATACATTAAAATAAATAAATAAATAAATAAAAAATACATCTGGTTAATTGTTAATATGCATTTATTATACTATCAGGTCAAAACAGAAACAGTTCCACCACCTGATTTTTTTCATTCTCATAACTGGTACGAAACAGAGTAGACTTCTTTTAGAATTAATACATACTTTTCAGTCACTGGAATCTATCCACTTTCTTCAGTATATGTGACTAGAGGAAGACGAAACTCCTCTGAGAAATGTCAGAGATACGAAGTGAGACGAGGACATTCAGACCAATGCCTGTCCATAGCAATTACGCCAACCAAGACAGTGTGTCTGTTTTGGCTGTTACCGTAAGCTTAGGCTGTTGTGTCCCTCTCCACTGTCTTTAATAATCGATCGACTCTCCCCTGAGAGCCACTTAGTCTGTCCTCCATCTAGCCTCTTGAGTTACAGCTCACCCACACACATGCTCCCATCAGAGGAGCTGCCATCTGGGCACGCGTACATACACAAAGATGAGCACTAACAGAGACACAAGGAAACACTAAAAAATGGACACTTTTATATGTTCATGCATCAATATTGCACTTTGCAGCACCGGCATCTCCCATGCCAACTCTATGTACTAATTAAAGAATAGCCAGAGTCAAGTGGCATTTGCTAAATACAACGTGACTGGGATGTTCAGACCTTTAGTGACTTTCCCCTGATAACATAATCATTGCTTTTGTATCAGTTATGCGCTTTGTTCTGGGAACACAGGTTGCTATTTTGAGGTGTTACAGTGTTACCAGCTTTCTTTATCCAGAATGTGTTTTTCATTTCATAGTTTAAAATGTTGGTGGGAAATGGTAATAAGGTATGATAGTAATCATCGTTTAAGGTATAATAATGGTGATACAAAACATTTTGTACTTGGTAACAATCCAGTGCATATCCAATGCATTGGTATACTGCATATACCAATGCAAGACAGCATTTATATTTCCAGCATTTTTTGGTAAGGAGCGTTGTAGATTTCACATTAGCAATGCCACCTAATAATCAGTATAGACAGAATAAAAGATAGATGCAGCTAGAATTACATTAACCACTGATTTCTGAGGTCCTGTTTTGAAGACTTGAGATGAGCCTTTCTGATGCTGCCAACTCAAGATTTACAAAATAGGCTTAATGTTTTATTCAGTGTGACCCAAAATAAGCAACCGAGCCCATAAATTCATCAGGAAAATGTCCAAAGAGGTCAAGACAGAAAAATGTTGACCAGAAGTCTTAGCAGCCACAGGTATCAGCATCTGGTAGCCTTCGAAGAGGAGGCAAGTTTAGGACACTGGCTTTTTTTTTTCCTGACCTGGAAGCAATATGCATCCTTCACACTGTCTTTGGTTGCTGTTTTCCCAATGCACTTTTTCCTGTGCTTGTGAGCATCCTTCCTTTTCTTCATCATGTAAAGATAGATGAGAACACTTGTAGGCGTATGCCGACCCCGTCAACTCCTGAAGAACTGTAGCGTCCGCCTACTATACCTACAGTCCTAAAGACAAAAAAAAGTACCAGTATTTTTCTGTTAGTTATTTTCATGCTGTTAGAGTTCCTTGTATGCTTCCACAGTGTTTTTGCCCTAGTGTAACGATGCTGTCTGTATGTGTGTGTTCGTTAAGTACTTCCTGTTTTATTTTGGTAGTCATTTCATTTGTCTCCTGTGTTTTGCAATTTGTTTTGACTTTCCTTGAGTTATTATTGGTTTCACCTGCCTCTCCTCCCTCCTGTGTCCAATTACCCTAATTGCCCTGGTGTGTATAAATAGTGCTGTTTTCCTTTCAGTCCATGGTTCAGTCTCTGTTTACCTCAACGGGGTATTTCCTGATTGTTGTGGAGTCTTGTTGTAGCTTTGTTTTTTTCGGACTTTAAAATCAACCAAAAATAAAGGCTCACCTTTTGTTTTTCAGGCTCTCTCAAAATCTGTATTTCAGTCCTCTACTTCCACTTCATGACACTACGGCTGCATTTTTGGAATTTTGGAATTACAAGTATCTATTTGGTGACATCCCTAAATGGTAGATGATGGCATAGCCATAACTAAGCTGCTGTTAAATTCAAACTGTATTAATATTATTATATTGTAGCCACACCTGCTACTTGATTGAAGCACCTTTGTGTGTTTTTTTAACTAACAAATCTTTTATAACTTTATGTTTTTTTAAACAAAATGAAAGAACTAAAATATATGTTTCACTCAGCACGTGTGAATCACAAAATTGAATGTATCTCAAAGTACGCCTGTGCAATGTAGCCCTCTTCACTAAACATGAATACTATTATACCAGCTGAAGTGGATCTATGAAACGTAGCTCTCAGCGCTATGAGCATCTGTTAAGATGGCAGGTGCTGTTTAAGAGCAGTAATCACAGGTATTATCCAATGTTTCACTGATCTACATACTTCTGCACATGCATTACTACTGTGCTGAGCAATTACTGGACCTGTTGACCAACAGAAAAGAACTATATTTTTTTTATTGTAAACTAATATAAAATATTTGTATTAATTATCTATATTCAAGGAAATTAACTATATGCTTATTAGCGAGAGTTGGCCACTATCTGCCTAGATCTGTTGTCTTGCATCAGTCTAGCTAAGGCCATTTAAACATTTCTACACAAGAACAACAAAGTTTACCTGCTGTACTTACCCAGAGGAATGACATCAGAAGGTCTTTTAATAATGAAACAATATAGTAGCGTTTCCACTTCCATTTTGAGGGTTAGATGTGATAAAATCACAGTGACATGTCTCTTTACACATCAAAGAGACAAAGAGAGGAAAACCTTGTAGCTTTTGCCATGGCATGCTGTGTGCACAGCTATCGCTGGAAACATGGAGGGATGTCAGAGGATCAGACGTGCAGCCAAGGTTATGAGTTATGAAGTTGATATTAGAGAGATGGAGAGCATTAAGTGGGAATAGTATGACCTTCATCAATTTGTTTCTCCCATCATCAATGCCTTTCTTCTGCAAGCCATGCAGCAAAGGAAACCCTTTGTGTTAACTCTCTAATTAGGAAGACCTTGACTTGCGGATCTCATCCATTGTTCCTCCTCATTTTGGTGGGAAAATATTTCATTGATTTTTTTTCTTTTCTTTTTTTTGCAGCAGTCGAAGGCAGGAGGAGCCAAGAAGGGCTCTGTGTGGGATTAGACTCCGCGGGGGTCTTCTGTGATGGGTGTGGAGCTGGCGAGGCTCTGCATATGTGTACGTGTGGGAGAGGTGCTCTGTCCCACCTCATAACCGTTACCCCTCCCCGCCCGCTGAAAAAACACTTTACCGCTGTGATCCCATCGTAGCATCCTTCTTCCTTCAGCTCCTGATGCTCAATCTATACCTGCTGTACAATTTCTGATTATCTTTCGGTCTATTATTATGATAAATCCAGCTCATTTGCAAGCATCTGGATTCTGCCAGGCTTTTGTTTATGTTTCCGCAAGTAAAAGTCTGATGAAAGATGTCCACATTTTTATAATCAAACAAAATCAAGTAGGTGTTCAGTACTGTAAGATACAAAGCAGCGGAGTGACACTAAACCTGTGTATGTGGGGTTTAATTATTCATTCATTTTCCCAAACCTTTACAGTAGAAAGAAACCATTGCAAGCCTGCTGCTCTCGGCGGAGTATACAGCAATCACCTGTTTCTGTCTCTTTTTTCCCCTCACTCACTTCCTCCTGTCAGTCTAGCTTGTCTCTAAATTATGCCTTACCCCTGCAGGTGCCAACGTCTCTCTGAAATGATTATTTCTACCACACAGAAGATTGCTTTTGGTAATTATATGTATCATAATTAAATTTGATGAACTCCTCTGAGACATAAAATCTCATTTGACCCAGGTGCTGCATTTCTCTGCCTATACACAAAAGGAGAAATGTCTTCTACTATTAAGAGAGATATACTCGGAGTCTTGCATCTGACATCTTGATTAAGCAAAGGGGTATTTTCACATTTACCAAATTCGCTAGGTTCCGTCAATAACTTAATTACTGAACAAGAGAAATGCAAATTGCCCTTTGTTACAATGGAATGAATTGAGAAGGATTAACTATGTTGTTGTGTAATGGCCAAACTCTTTTCTTTTGAAGGAAGAAAAAGAAGCTGAAAGTCAATACCCATTCAGCCACAAATGGCTGCCTGCATCAGAGGCCTTGATGTGCTTTGCCACTCTTCGCAGGCAGGCAGAGCATTCTACTCATTTACAGTTTTTTCATACCTATGAATCGCCTGCTTTTTCCCCCCTGAGAAACTGGGTGGTAGACACATTGGCTATGAAATTCACATGAAGAGGAAGTGCTATAAATGATTTGAGAGCCTCTCGACTTCTGCTCTTCATGCCCCAGGAGACTCTGCCTCACCTCTGGTCTGTCGTTCCTTTAAATGCATGTCGTTCTTTTAGGAATAGCTTTTTGTTGTAGAGATGTGTGGATCAGACTCTACTACTTTTAGCAGTGCTTTTTAACATCTTCCAGGATTTATGCTCTTTTTCTTACCCTTTTTTCTTTTTTTTTCCTCTTGTTTTTAAATACAGATGAAGAACAAATCAACGAAAACTGAACTGCTGATCCATACTGTAAGTGAGCTTGGCTCAACTGACATCAAAACACTATTGTTCGGATCCCTTCACCAGATATCCGGAGACTTTCATTGTCAGTGTTATCCATGCTTTTGACATGTAGCTGCAGCCTTTCTTTCTAATTTTATTGTGATTCAGGTAATTACCATCATTCTGCATATAAACATGACAGCTCGAAAAGTTTGAAATGAATTCTGATAAAACTTTGTAGGGGTGTTGTGTGGGGGTCATTCAATAAAATTTGGCTTACATCCACCAAGGTCTTCAAGGCCAACTTAATGATTTATTGAACAAAAAATGACAAAAAGCCTCATAACTTAAAAACTATGATTACTATAGGTTTGGTGCTTATTTACAAGATTCATTTCATTTAAATTTCATATATCATATTGCGCTTCACCTCTGACCTCTTCTCTAAGGTTAATAGATTGATCTGAAGGTCAAAAATATGATGATGCTAACTATGTTTTTTACTGCCATTGTTTGTATTGGTAACTTAAGGGCATAAAGGGAATGATACATGGGGATTCTATATATCACATTATTTTATAATTGTTTTGTACATTACAGTAACGGGTTATACTATTTTAAAATACACAGGTTTTGGGGGATTTCTTAGGGATACTTCCTTTCTTAAGGGAAACATCTTGCACTTGTTTTACTTCATTACAAACGTCTTAGAGTGTGTTTAAAAAGAAAAAAGATAATAAAATTAACATATACAAAATTCAATACGATCGCTGCCCAGAATGAGCTGCCTTAGTGGAGATTTGTATTCTCAAAGTGCTTCTTGTTTATCATTCATTTCTGCCTACTCTGCACATACATCGATAAACGTGTTTACTGAGGCATTTCATAGTATGAAAATAATTAAAATAATATGTTCATTTTTTTACACCAAAGGAGGAACTATTATATAAAAGAGTCCTCTTGTGGATCTTTGTTTTTTTTGTTACTTCTCAGCCATCCATAATTTGTATGTTTTTGGTAAACCAATACGCATCAGAAAACAACACGAGCCTCCACAAAGCATTTTGTGCTCTGGACTTTTCCGAGGCCACTAAGATTACTGCAAATATGGAAAGAGCTTACTGAGGTCCTGCAGGCAGCATGTGCTGAGATTAGAGTTTAGGCTATGAACAATCCCACTAGGCGAGCAAGCAGTCACTTGAGATTAAAAAAAATGTTTTAACTCAAGTCATGTTACTTTTGTTGGGTTTTCCTAAATAAATGTTATTTTAAAAATGCATAGACACACGCAGGTAAGTATCTGTAAATAAAAATACGACTTGAAGGATTTGTGAAATGCTTACTTTCAGTTCTAGCATTCCCCCACTGCAAGTCTTTGTCCCACAGTTCACTATGTTCCTGCATCGTCCTTCACTCAGTATTCACATCGAGATTCTACTCTTCACACTTGGATCTGCACCGCTGGATGGATTGCTTTTTCTCCAACTCTCTCCCTTTCTATCTGCAGGAGTTCCCTGCTGCGCACCATCCTTTCTTGCAGGTGATTGCTCAAGGAATATTGATTAAGGCAAAGATTTGCTGCTGAGAAGCCACTTTTCAAACTTCCTGTGACTTTAATGTGAAAAAAAGTGATGTGACTCCCTCATCAGTGATAAACACCCTGTTATGGATGAAGTGTACTTTAAAGAGAAGACTGTCTGTACGAATCTCTGTCTTCATCTATTTGGCTTTTTGTCAGCCTCAGTATGTCTATCTCATCCCATTTGTCTTACACACATACACTCACAAGGCAGCTTTCACACCTAATATAACGTAGAGCTTCTTGTCAGGAAAGCAATATCTTCCTCTGTCTTTCTAATTGCTCTGATTAAAGTGACAAACAGGCTCATTTTAGCTAAAGGCATATAGGGAAGGATACTATTAAGAATGTCACCACATTACATCTGGTCATTACATCTGTTTAACTATTAGGGGAACAATAGCAGGCAATTAAACCATTTACATGACCTTGAACTCTTATGAACTGCTGCAATTATATCTCCTGAGTGGTTGTATTTGTTGTACATTTTATTCAACAGACAGCAACCAAATTTCAGTTTCAACAAACCTCGGTTAATCAAAGCCGTCTTCTCCAAAAGATATGAAAACATACTGCTCACTGAGCTGGGAAGCGTGCTAACTTCACTGCAATATGGTCAGAGGAAACGGGATTTTGGCAAGTTGTTAACAAGACAATATGTTCATTTTGATTAAACGTCTAATTCTTAGGTGAAAAACGAAAGTGAATGCCTGTTTTGTGTTAATGATAATCCTTTCCTGCACATAAAGAGTGGAACAACATAGTTGAAGCCAGGGATGCAGCTCTTAGCCAGACTGTGATATCTGGTCTGGTTTTGGTCATCCAAACTGGAAGACAGAGAGAGAGAGAGAGAGAAAAGACATACTATACTCAAAAAGAAAATTGACTTTTCCTTTAGGGGAGCAGTTGATAGGTAAACACAAAGAGCGACTTAGCAATCCTAGAAAATTGTTATGTTTTTTCTTACTTCACACTGCATGGAGCAAGTCCATCTGCGCTACATAGTGATGGTTGGTGTGATAAGATGTAAAAAAACAACTTCAGACTTCCAGCCAGCTCGGACATGCTGCTGTTTCACCTGCTGGTGCTTGAGCATCAATTTTAAAGTCAGGTTTGTGTTTGTGAGTGTATGTCTGTTTTGTTTTTGTTTTTGTTTTCTGTAATTCTAATGTGGTAACTACACTATACTAGACAGATTTATCTAAATTAAAAAGTGTTACCAGCTAAAAATGGGTTTGGATTTCTCCTTGCAACGCTAAAATCTCATTCTATTCTGAAGAATGAAAAACAAGCTAAAGGTCTGTATTGTCTGATATAGTAACTGGCGCCTTCGTTTAGTTTAACTGCAGGAAGAATCTGACCTATATTGGAAGCAGGCTTCCATTAGAGGCAGCTTTTTGTTTTAGGTTTTGATTTTGGATTAAGTGATAACACCAGTGTGACAAAGCTTCTGTCTGATATGCTTCCGTTTGTTTGTATTGAGGCTTTGACTATTTAACATAATAGTAAATCACTAAACAGACAGATAAATGTCTCAAAAAAAAAACAAAAAACAAATTAGGCTGGTTGTCTTCCTTTCACTCACAGCACTCTTTATATACTCATGTACACAAACATAGGTATAGTTATCAAACCAGGTCTCTCTCCACCTGTGTCAACACTATGCTAATCTAATGTGAAGTTACATAAAACGCAACACAAACTGTGCATGTAGCAAAATGACAAACATAGAAAAGCTCATTCCCAAACTGTGCTACACATGAGAAACTTCACACCCTCTTTGGGATGCTACACATTCACTGCTCATCAATTTCACATTTAAAGCCAAAAGCATTTCATTTCCTAACAGAGTTTTATGGTAAAACATTGGCAGAAATATGAATGTGCAAAAAAAAAAAAAAGACTTAGGAAAAGAAAAGAATGGATTTTAAGGCAATGCACATCATAATGACATTCATTAAAACAAATTATGGACATGGCTTAGCTTAATAATACAATTAATGCTATATTGGATAAAACACAGTACGCTCCTAAATTCAGTAGCTTGTAGAAACCATCTTCAACAGCAATAACTTTTTTGTTGATGAATTGAGGAGGAACTTTAACCCACTCTTCTTCAAAACCTTCTTTCAGTTAATTAAGGTTTGTGGGTTTTTGTTTATGCACAGGTTTCTTAAGGTCCTGCCACAGCATTTCAATCAGATTGAGGTCTGAACTGGATCATTGCAGCCCTTTGACTCTTCTTTTCATCATTTTGTTGTAGATTTGTTGCTGTGCTTGCGATCATTGTACTGCTGTGTTACCCAGTTTCAGCCGAGCTGTGTATACTCTATATAGGTTATACGCAAACAGAGTTTATGTCTGACTTAATGACTGTAAGTGCCCAGGTCCTGTGGCTGCAAATCATCACCCCTCCACTACTGTGCTTGACAGTTGGTATGAGGTCATTGTGCCACTATGCTGTGTTTGGTTTTCACCAAATGTGGTGCTGTGCATTATGGCCAACCATGTCCACTTTGGAGAAAGCATTATTTCTGAGGTTTTGTGGGTTGGTAAGATGCAATTTTGCAAACCTAAGTTGTGCTGACATGTTCTTTTTTTAGAGAGAAGATGTTTTCTCCTGGTGACCCTTCTAAACAAGACATACTTCAGTTGTTGTCTAATTATATTATTATGGACTTTGTCATGTAACCTGCTGCCTTAGCCCTGTGGAGTTTGAGATGTAGCTCTCTGAGTTTTTGCACTTCCTTTGAGCTTTGCACCGACTTTGGGGTGCATTTGCTGACTTGGCTCCACTCTTGGGAAGACTGGCAACTGTCTTGAATGTTTCCCATTTGTGAATAATCTTTGGAAATGGTCTTATAATCCTTCCCAATTTGATGGACAGCAAAAGTTCCTTATTATTTGCATGTTCCTTATAACATCTGCTAAAGACCGGATGATTTTTAATGTCCTGATACATATTGAAGGAGGTTTTTCTTTTTCATTTTTATCATTACACAAAATTGTAATTTTTGGATTATTTAAAGGCCATTTGACATCCAAATGAAATGAAGACAAAGTGAGGTTTTTGATCCATTTTCAGTTTATTTCTTTATACCTGATTCCCTGGAGAAGAAAAAAAATTGCAAATAAACACATCAGCAATGACGCTGCCTGAAATTTGCATAAATGTGTCAGTGCATTAAAGGCATCATGGATTCTGATCTTCATTTTCCCAGGAGACTAAGGCTCATGCCTTATCTCTTCTTTGCATGAATAACCTCCTCGAGTTTTGCCTCTTATATCTACATGAAGTCTATATTTTCTAGGTGTTTGTAGTAGAGAGACTCTTGTGTGGCTCAGAAACTTGATTTTGAAGCTCATGAAAGTTTATTTACCTCATTTTAATCATAGCTTTTCCACATATACTCTTACTACTATTATCATTGTTTGTTCTATACACACATCTCCAAGCAAACATCAACCAATATGCGAGGGCATTTTCTTTTAATCTCCTACAATCACAAAATACCAAAAGAGAGCGTATTTTCTGAAAGTACTGCATTTCTTTCACACGCTGGAGTTTCAGAGACTGAAAATTCATGCATAATTTCTTGAAGACAGAAGTTATGACAGAGAGAATTATTACACTGACATATTTATTTTCTTTTACGGCTCATTAGATGTTGTATATGTCATTCACTGTCAGCATCAAGTAATATTTGATAAATCCAATTAAAAAAAAAATAGAAAATCCAGAATGCAATCATTTGAAAATCTCACAAACCCATACTTTATTCACAAATGAAAACATAGAAACATCAATTTAAAGATTTTTTTTTTTTTTGGCATTTTGCTTTTTGCAGATAGTCAAGGTGGAGACAGACAGGAAAGTGCATAGAGAGACAGAGGAAGACCTGCAGCAAAGGAACATCCAAGGCTGCTGCTTTCTGGCCATGTGGCGTATGGCCCACACACCCACTGAGCTAAACTGGCGCCCCAACATCAAATGTTTAAACCGAGTAAGAAAATGTACAGGACCATCTTTACCACTGTGTAATATCCTATTCTTTTAACTACAGGCATTAAATGTCTGGGGACAGAGGAGACCAGCTGGGAGTGGAATGTTTTCCCATTCTTTCCTGTTCTAGGAATCTTAGCAGCTCAACAGTCCTGGCTCTACTTTATTACATCTTTTCATTTTATGGTCCATCAAATGTTTTTAGTTGGCGAAAGGTCTGGACTGCAGTTCAGCATCCTCATGCTATCAGAGATGTGGGCTTTTGAACTGAGCACTGATAATTCTAAGTCCCTCTCCTCTTTCTTCCTTTTAGCTCAGTTTAAATGAGCTTTGGCTCAGATAAGGCGGCAGTGTTTCTGGATATAGCTTTAACCTGCATTTTTGGATGGCACTGTGAAGTGTGTTTACAGACTGTGATTTCTGGTAGTGTTCCTGGGAAAAGTGCAGTGATTTCTATCCCAGAATCAGGCCTGTTTATCGGCCTGAGGGCCTGAAGATCATACAGACTTTTTCATTTGTCGCTTGTGCACAGTGATTACTCGAGATTCCCAGAAACATTTGATGATATTATGCACTGTGTATTCACAATTTTACATTGAAGAACATGCAGACTGATGAACTGCTCATCTTTGCTTCTGAGAAACTGCCTCTCCAAGATGCTCTTTTTATCCCCACTCATGTTACTGACTTGCTACTAGCTAAGCAAAACTTCCCTCTAGCTTTTTTTTTTTTACTACCACTTACTTTTCCAGCCTTTTGTTGAAATGGTACATTTTCTCTGTTTAAACATTTAATACATTTTTTCAAGTTTTACACGGCTTCTTTCCAACTTTTTTTTGGACTTAGGTTTGTAAATACATCCACATTTTTAATTCTCCAATTCCTTACAAAACAACCTCAACCACCTATTCGGTTTCATCCTTTCATACACTTCAATAAAAATAAATAAAAAGTGACGACTGAAACACTTTATTTAACATAACAAATTTGAGAAGTGAGAAAACTGACTGTTTCATCTTGTTGGCTTCCTCTTTTTTTTGGCACAGCCCCTGCACAGCAGTCTCTCTGCTAATATGAATCTGGATGTTATCAATCAATTAGAGTCAATAAACAGCTATGGAGCAATGCTGTGAGTTGGATACATCCCTATATCTTTTGACTCACCTCATTAACCATATCATTACTGTGTAGCATGCTTTCCGGCGTGTGAAGTGCCCTAGAAGTGTCTCTGTGGCAACTAGGAATTATGAGAGTAGTGAAACTGCTGGTGGGGTTTTTATTCATGTGGCTGAGAAACAAATACTATATAAGATTTCAGATGGGAGGATAATTTCCACTAGTTTGTCATAATAATGTCACTTTTTAATTTTTATTTTTTTTGGAGAGACATTTTTTGTGTTTGCATGTAATGCGAGTGACTGCTCGTTTATTAGTGGCTGATGGCTTTTAACATGTGCTGCCAGCCAGACTGTGGTGACAAAAGCTGTTTATTTCCTTAGCCATTATGAAGCCAAGCATTAGACGTCACACCACACTCAAGCACAGTGCTGACAAGGATAGGGATACTGGATAATAACCTTCCTCTCTCCTTTCTTGACTCACTATTAATGAAAGCAGAATTATCGTCCAGTGAGTCACAGACTCTGATGTGATTGACTTGTTTTCCAAGGCGTTTATTGAGTGCATTTTAGTACAATAGTTCTCAGAAAGTTACAGCTTACAAACTCTTGACACATACTTGTCACAATTTACAAGTGGCTGCTATACACAAACTAAAAAAAAAGAAAGAAAAAGGAAACCAATGTACCTGTGCACACAATGTCTGTACACACAAATGTGCCTGATATGCATACATCCATTCTCTCTTGAACACACAAACAAATAAACTGTGACATGTGCACACTCACAGTCAGCTCCCCCCATCCACTGCTCATCACACAGAGAGAGGTTGTGACTGGCATACTCAAAGCTTTTGGCTTCACCTGTTCTCACTGGCCCGCTGCGATTCTTCTTGGTGTTCACTGTGCGCATCCATGAGAATATAATTGTGAAGTGCCGGGTGTATGCCGGTTTTATAAGTGTGTAAATCTTTGAGTTCCCAGTCTGAAACAGAGGAGAAAAAGGAGAACGGAGAAGTTTAACGAGTTTCGTTTTGCAAGGAGTCACGCCAAATCATTTTCGGCCTCACGCCGTTCTGATCCATAAATGACAGGCATGATTTTTGCTGCTAAAAGCATCGTTGGTCACTTTTCAGACAGTTGCAGCACATGGAACGTTTAACAAGCAAGTTCTTGTGTTTTCTATCAGTGTGTGATGAATGGCTCCCATATGAAACAGCTTTCAGAGGAAGATGGCGAACCGCCTCTCCATTCATCACACTGGAGTGTCATTACAGTCAGATATTTAGAAAGACAAACAGAGCAAATGGAGAAAAAAAAAAGAAGAATTACACTTTTGTATAATGAATACGTTCTATCATCTCATTCACAGGCTCTTGGGTTGAAAAGCAAATACATGAGACTGAGCTGAATAGAGGACTAATGCATTCAAATTGATTCACTGGCTTCAGTGAAAGGGATTTATGCCAATCTTGAGGAGCTTGTGATTATATTTAGGAATACTTGGTAAATCAATGACTCGGAGAATTGAATAGAAAAAGCAATTGATTTTGCCCGTGAGCCAAACCAATTGCTTGATTACAGTATTTTCCATTACCAAACTAAAGCAAATTAACATTTATATAATGAAAGAGATGTTGCCACATAAACCACACTGTGAGATAAAAGAGTTTGATTCACTTCAATGAACTAACTTTCTTACTTTCATCAAAACCATCCTTTGTTCATGCCATGTCTGCCATGCAACCCCGCCCTCCTATTAACTGAATCATCCTCCTCTTTCTATCGCATATGCACACACTCTGTCGGGTTTCAGCCCACTTTCTTCTCATTAAGCATCAGCCTGGAAACCAGACGTGAGAATAAACTAGCTGAGGGTTCCTCAGTGTTTGTGTGTGTGCGTGCATGTGTTTGTGAGTGTATTTGTTTTTTATGCTCCCATCAATCTCCCTCCCCGTGGCTGATCAGATGCCCGTCAGACAGGGGGCCTTAGCAGGTGTTTTCACCCCTGCCTGGGCCCACTAGAGCATGGAGCCAACCATTTCTCAGGCCAGCTCTGGCCCAACTCAGCTCCAGACACAGCCCAGGACAGCTTGGTTACACCCAGGATAAACGAGCTGGAGATCTGCCAGCCAGCGGGAGTAGTCGGGGAGAGAGGGCAGGACAGACAGAGGAGGAGGAGGAGGATGACTTGAGAGGGCTAAGTACACTTAATAATCTGCTAATGGGCCTGCCATCAATTTCTAATTTTGGATGCAAGGTGGTTAGGACCGTCGTCACTCATGTCTGTTCAAATAGAGCCAAAAGGGATTTCAGCAGGGTCACAGCTACTGCAAAGAATTGATACCAAAATAGTCCATAATTGCTACAGGGCTGTTCTACCAAGCCTGTACTGAAAGATTGTTGACTCTCATTTTTAATGATCACCATTTTTAAAGGTTTTATTTGAACAACAATATTGCAATTCGTTTCCAAAAGCCTAGCCCTGAAGCAAATGACCAGCAAAAGGAAAAATAAGACTAACAGCAAAATCACAAGCATCATCATTGCCATGCTAAGAAAGAGAATCATCCTTGTGCACAACTCGGAACTATCCCTTAAATATATCCCAAAATAATGCCTTTTGGGAATAATGTAGAGACCTTACAAGATTAGTACATTTCTAAGTGACAATTCATGCAGCCAAGAGTTAGAGAAATATTCCCACAAGTACCGTGGCAATTTCCTTTAACTTGCCTAGCCATTTGGCAACTGCATATAGCATGAGTGCACAGATGAACTCAGCAGCTTAGCTACAGCAGTCGATTGGAGGCTGTGCTACGCTGTGAGCAGTGTGCCCATGTGGGCTGTTTAAGTCTGTGTGTTCCTCGAAATGGCATCGGGTGTCTGTTGGCAAACTTCAGCCCAGATGTTCATTTTTCACCGTGTAGAGAAATGATGCTGATTCGCAGTGATTTCCAGTGCCCGCTCTCCTATGCGTTTCAAACTCGCAGAAAATCTCACCACGGCCTAGACATTTGCAGCACCCACGAGAAACATTAACTAGATTTGCCCGAAATAAAATGTACCACATATAGAGCAACTCGACTCCAAGTTGTGTTCTTCCTGCGCGATCAGCTGGCACTCACCGTGAATTTGGGCCAGTCCCGGGGCAGGAAACGGAGGATCATTCCCCCTGTGGATGGTGCTGACCGCTCCCGAGACAAACAACAGGTCAAGAAAGAAGATGAAACATAAAACATATCTGTACAACTAAGTGCTCACCAGCAAGAGACAGCATGTGTACACCCACATTTAACATTACCCCCAGTTAATGGATAGTTTGTCAGTTATTTTAACTCCTACAGCAATTTTCATACAATTCTACAATACCAATTCTTCAGCCATTCTTTTTACATTTTCTCCAGTCAGCCCAAATTGTCCTTAAATCCCTGGAGCAACGAGACATACAATCCAGTGCCCATTGTTCAGTTATCCAAAGGAAACTGGAATCTAAACATTGCATGTGTCTCAGTCAGAATTCAGTCAACATGTCTTTGCCAAAATGCAAGCATAGAGTTCTGTACATACATATGCATTTATATCACCTTCAATATGAAGGTTTATTATGAAAGATATAATCATATTTAGCAAGAGATAAACATATTTATATTCTCTGAAAGTGGGTGGCTTGGGTTAAGAAGTCCTTTAGCAAGGCCCTCCACCCAAGACTCCACAGGTAGTGTTAAAGATAAAATACAAGTGGACTGCATCTTGCTATAATGATAAAACAGACAAACAAACACATGGTAAAGGATAAAAATATAACTAAGCTCTGATCTTTTTTTGTTTTTGTTTTTTTGTTACCTGTCCATTTACAATACACTTTTTAAAACATTTTTTAAACAAGTACAACATGATGTGAAAGTTGAAAATGGTGCTCTGCTGTACATCCCTGTATGCTTCTCCCTCTAATGATTTCCACTGGTAGGTGTTTTGTTTTGTTTTTCTTCTTTTTTTCTTCTTCTTCTGGAACTTATTTCCCGCCAGGTCAAGGCATCTTCATTGCACAGACTGAAGACAGGATGGGTAAAATCACACGTCACATGTTTCTAAATGCCTCACGTTTCAGTTTAAAGTTTTAACACCTTCTAGTCCACATGAAGCAGAAGTACAGTATCACTCACTTTACCACAGTTTGAAACTCTGAGAAGTTCTTTGTGTTGATGTCTGATTGTTGGTTATTTTGGTTCAAAATGGAATGAATGGTAGTTCATAACCACAACAACGGACATTGATTTCCCTTTTGTGATGAATGGATAAACAGTATCAAGTCTGGACCCTGAACTCCTGTCGTGGATTGCATGAAGTGTGACAGCTGTTAACCATGTGGAAGTGTAGACCCTGGTCTCCTGTTGTCATGATAGTGGATTAGATTAAGACAATAGTTTCGACTCTGGCGCGTTCCGATGGATCGGGGGTCATTCGAGGGCTGCTATTTTTGTTGGTCCTTCGAATGCTGCCTGTTCCATGGCACAGCGCCTCCGGTAGTCATGCCATTGGCGTAGATGACTGGCTCATCTGCACCCTCATGGACTGGATATTAGTAAGGATTTTCTTCTGGTGGCCTGCCAGGGTCACTCCTATTCTCAGCAAGTCTCTACAGAGAAAGAAACATGGAGACAGAAAGTGAAAAGCAGGGTATTTTTGTTTCTTTCCTTTTTTTTTTTGTAGAAAAACACAGGATCTCCAATAATTTGGAGTTAGAATAGATGATCTGAGTATGAAGTGCAAACACCTGCAAGAAATCCCCCATCACAACTCAACGAGCTCACACGGACTTAACGTCACTACAAATGAACGCACAATTTCAGAATGGAAAGCTAGTAGCAATGAACAAAACCCACAAATTTACTAAATTAATTCCATCTCTGTGAGAAGACGCAGTAGTGCGTGTTGCTTTGAATTGCAAAGACATTGCAGAAATGCTACCAGGCCCCGAGCATATATTTTTAATAAAAAAATGTTGGAATGAATTTACATTTTCAACATAATTTTGTAGGCCAAGCAACACTGTTAATTAAAACGGATGAAGTGCAATATTTGTGTCTGTTGGTACCACAAGTGCTTTGAGAAATGCTGTCATGACCAGCGCTTTGAAGCACTTCACAGACACAGCAGCGGCAGCAGAAGTGAAAATATGCATCTTTAAAATGTGTATATAGAGGATACACATTCATGTCTTTTTTTTTTTTAGAACACTGTCAACACAAAATGTTTAATTATTAGTACAGATAAGAGTTGTAATACATAGCTTGCAAAGATGTAAATTTTCTTACCACGGTGAGTGCGTTATTTCGTCTTACAATGTGTTGTATTTTTAATTCCCACCGAGGCTTTAACTTTGATGCAATCACTTGAGTCACTGGGTGCATTTATGCTAAAAATACATGCACTTGACACTGAGTCATTTTATAAAAGTGTGCCCATCAAAAGCTATATGGGTCTGAAAACCCGTCATTTGCACACAAGCAGTTGAACTCACTCTGAGGTCATTTGTGCCACCAGCTGCAGGGAGGTAAAGCCTGAGTTGAGGAAGTTGTCTCTGTACTGGCTCATCTTGATGGCAGCGAGCCAGTCCTCGACTGAGCTGAAGGTGTTGACGTCGGGTATGGATCTGTCCAGCAGTGGCTGAGAGGGCCTGGTGCAGAGGAGAACACCAAGAGCAAGGCGGGGAGGAAGATGAGATATAGTTGGGCTTTGATGCAATATTAAGCACAGACTTAAAGAGAAGGAGAGTAAAGCTGATACTGGTGTTTTCATGGGTGTGTGCCATAGGGTGCAAGAGAACTAGGGAGAGAGAATTTATTAGTGAATATTGGAATGTATCTCAAATATAAAGTGTAAAGGGATTCAGTATCATGAGGCACATCTGCCACTCCTTCTTTGAATGCCACACAAGAAAGATTTTCTGCAGGTAATCGGTAACTGGTCGCAATTGCTTGGCTTTAAAATATGTGGAAGCCTGGAAAAAAAGTAGTGCAGGAACCTGAAACTCACAGTTCACGGACAGACAGACCACATTCAATCTGGCTGACGCTGAGAGAAACTGTGAGGACGGGTGCCAGAGATTGTACAAAACAAGTCCAGTATTTCACAAAAAAGTAAGGAAAAAAAAATACGTGCTCTGAATGTGTTCTGAAAATATATGTAAATGAGGTGTTTCATTCCATTTTTTATCTTTTTGAAAACGTGTTTTGCTCCATCTTCACGGGGTAAAAAAGTGAGAGTTCCTGAAACCAGTGTTTAGGTTGGATAAGAAGGAGGAAAAGTGCAGTTTGACGCAATCAATAGCAATAAATTCATGCTTAATTCATGAGAAGATAAAACGGTGCACATATGCATGCTGGGCTCATTCGAAACAAACAGTGTGTTAAAGACTACATGCATAAGGAGAAGCGTCAGTGTATACTTAATGTCAGTTTTTGGATCAATTTGTTTCTTACGTGTACAAATTATTATTTTTTTTACTCACACTGCAGGAATATTGGCTACAGCTTTGAGGCTGGCGGGGTTACGGATCATCTTATCCAGAGTACTGACGATGTCTGTGAAGCGGGGTCGCACGTTGCGGTCTTTTTGCCAACAGTCCAGCATCAGCTGGTGCAAGGCGCTGGGGCAGTCCATGGGTGGTGGCAAACGGTAGTCCTGCTCAATAGCATTAATTACCTATGAGAGAGAAAGCAAGATGTTGTCTCTTACAAATGAAGATAGCTGCTAATTCCACACCATATACCGCACTTGCAGTATGTCTCTCAAACACTTACTGTCAGTAAGAGTGTTTTCTACAAGCTGGTTACATTTTTTTAATAATTTGACTTATTTTATGGCTGAAACTCAATCCTGCCTCATCACAATGCAACAAGAACCCAACTGCAACCCTCCCCATATGGACACTCCCTCTGGTCAATAAAGTGACAGTTTGCATTCAGGATGATGTGCCCTTCCTCTTGACTCTATCCAATCACATATCACTCCTATAGGACAGATTGAGGAAAGAGAGAGGACAGAGAGCAGGGGCAGTGTCACTAGAAAGGAGCCCCTGGGGGGGATGGGCAGATTGCATATAATTAACACTGTGAAGTACAGCCACTTGACACATGACTTTTAAAAGCTTCACAAGCTATCAGGACTCATTAAAAAGACGTTATGACAAAGAATTTAAGGGCAGTTAGAGTAAAAGACTTCTATTATATAAGTTTGATCAGAACTTGACAGAAGTGGAGTATCTTCACCTTGTTTTGTTTTCTTTGTTAGTTATAAAAGGTTTTATGTTAAATAACGCATAGACAATGAGATCACTTTAGATATATTTAAAGGAAATATGCAATGTTGATTCAGTAGCTACAAAAGCAGACACTGCAAAGACTAATGATTACCAAGATTGCTGCAAATTGATGGAACTGGTGCTCACAAATATCCACATTATCCACACTGTCTGTAGATTTAATCTTTTTTTCTTTTTTTTTTTTGCTTACTTGCAAGATGAAAGTCTGATGAAAGATCGTGTGTAAAAGATAGTCATTAAAAGTTAGGTGCTGCTCTGTATATCGCCAGCTCCACCCTGGAGTTGAGTGCACCTCAGCAGATTCTTGACAAATGGTGCATTAGAGAAGAGAACGCACAAGTGAGGGGATATGAGTTAGGAGGGGGTATAGAGAGGGGCTTTGATGCAATATTAAGCAAAAGGGATTTCAAGAGAAGAGGAGAAACAGAGGTTATGGTGTTTGTGTGGATAAGTGAGAGGATGCAGGATAGAGAAAGAAAGTGTGTGCGTGTGCGTGCGTGCGAAAATTTTTGTGAGAGTGTGTTTTAAGTGTGTAAGAGAGTGTGGACTGAGCAGCCGGACATGCTGAGTAGTGCTAGTCCCACCAGGCAGTGTTTGCTGCTGGCCCACTGAGGCAACATCTGCTGGTTTGGACGGTCCTTGTGGAGCGAGGTCCATAGAGGCCTGATGGTTGGCTAGTTGTCACACTAAGGGAGCTAAGGGAGAGAGACCTCATAGTATGGGACTATATCCAATGGTTGCGCGTGTTTGTGTTGGTGCCTGTGAGCGTGGACGTTATCCAAGCGGACATGGGGAACAAAGCAGAGCTCTCAGCAATCATTCATTGCTCTCAAAAGCTGGCCAGGAAGGAAAGGGGATAGTGTGAGGCTGTGCCCATAATAAGTCTGCTTTCAAAGTCAGAGTCAAGGGCATCTTCAGTAATGATGCTTTGTGATGCAGGCTGATAAAAATGTGTGATTTATTACAGCTTCCTCCCTTATGAGTTACCCTTGATTGTGTATCTATAACCGCATCTGTACGGAAATGGCTGTTCAATTTAATGAGGCTGTTTATTCAGATTCAGGTTTATTCTTTGTTCTATCGGAACTCGGAGACATGATAAAACTTAACTTAGATGTTGAGTTTTTGGGAACATCTCATGAAATGAGCGCTTAAAATCTTTAGTGCTGATTTTATGTTTAATTAGTACTTAACTGACTTTGTGTTGTACTACACCTGCTCGTCCCAACTGACTTGAACTCCATTTACAGTGTAATATCCTGCCCAGACATGCTTTTTCAAAATGCAATCGTAATATTTAAGAAAGTATTTGTGTAGTTTTAACCACTTACATCCTGGTTGGACATGTCCCAGTAAGGCCTCTCTCCAAATGACATCACCTCCCACATGACGATGCCGTAACTCCACACGTCACTGGCCGAGGTAAATTTTCGGTAAGCGATGGCCTCTGGTGCTGTCCACCTCACTGGGATCTTCCCACCCTAAAAGAATAATAAAAAAAAGAGTTGAATTTCTAAGTTTAGATTACACATATTACAAAAAAATGGGCGTAGCTTTAAACCTCCATTCTTTTAAAAGGCCAACAGGGGTAATACACGTTGTTGCAAATAGACTTCAGTTCCTCTAAAAGTCTATGAGAAAATGGCTTTCTGATGTGATTTGACTTGTCTGTGGTGGGTGTGGTTCAGGAAGTTGTCTGAATCAGAAGATCAGTGGTTCGATCCCCGGCAGTCTGCACATCAAAGGTTCCTTTGATTCTGAACCCCGAGTATCCCCTGATGGATGCAACCATGTGTGTGCGCAAATATTAGATAAGGTGCTTGGATATAGAAAAAAAGCTCTTGGATGAATGAGGCTTACAATGAAAAGCATTTTGAGCGCTCAGTCAGAGTAGAAAAGCACTATGTAGGCATATTTCAGGTCATACTATATAAAACATTAAGTCTATTTAGTAAATTATGGTCAATTCGAAGCTGAGAAAAGAGGATTATCCAGTAAATGCTCATTGGCTACAGACTTGTGATTGACAGGTCAGTAGCCAGCGAACGTGTGGTTTCACAATCTGATCTGCCACTCGCCATCAGATCCAGTTTAAACATGTCAAGACAGTGACGCAAAAAGTGCTCATCTTGAGGCATAAAAACAGTGATGTCACAGTAGCTACATCCATCCTTTACACTGTCTATGGCTGAGATCACTCTCTTACAAAACAATATTCTTTTCAGCTTTAGTATGCTGAAGTCAGCCCCTTTCCTGAAACCCACATCAGTACTCTCAGCTGTTCTAGTCTTTAACTCTTTATTCTCTCATCCAGCAAGTGCAGCCAAAAAAACAGGGAGGATTCTGCCTCAATATCAGCAGCATCCAACACTCATCAACCAACTTTGCATTTAGTATATCCTTTCTCATACTCCAGTTTTAATAAAAGAAGATAGGACCGGTTTTCTGTGCATACACCGAACACCTCTGCCTGTAATTGGGCTACGTGAGCCCCCAGGCAAACCATGCACCCTGTTGATTGAAATTGACAGCTGCTTGTTTCCCATCACACACACGTGCACACATACACACATACAGGCGCAGTGGGATAACATATGCACAGGCACAGAGAGGATTGTGCCACCCACACACACACACACACACACACACACACACACACACACACACACACACACACCTCCCCCCACTGGACCTTCCCTTATAGCTGAGTTGAGCTTGCCACCAGTTTAATAATGCCAATTAGCTGAACCTGAGCATTTGCAGATAAGCTGCTGTTGGAAACAAACCCAGGAGAAACCTACACAGACCACCCTGTTCCCTGCTGACTTTCTAGGAACGACAGGAGAAGAGAAGAACCACAGGGAGAGGCGGGTGGAGGCAGAAAAAAAAAAAGGGAAATGAATAAGACACCGAAAAAAATGGTGATTTGGGGTGTTTTCATAATGCTGGCTCACATGAAATGTTGAACAATACTAATGCTAAACAGGCTTATTCATGCATAAATGTCTGTGTTTAATTTTGGATTACAGAACACTGTCACATGGCGCTGCAAGAGGTGGAGAGGCTGACCTCATTAGCGAGCACCTCTTTGACCTTGGAGACGTTGCTGACCCCGAAAAGAGGTTTAATATCTGACCTTGAGTGGTGCTAGATGCAGAGACAACGCTCTGACTGAGCGCATCAGCCGGTGAAGAAAAAGCACTGAAGAAAGTAGACAATGCTGCAGTGTGTGGTTGCGGGAGTGTGTGACACGCACAAAATGAGAGAACAAGCAAGAAAGGAAGAGAGGAAGAGATCAATAGATGAATAAAGGCTATATAACCCCACTGACTTCAGCGCTTTTCTCATATCTCAAGACTAGTTCATATCTGAATCGTTTCATCTAAACTGAGACCCAAGGGCACTTTCTCTTGCTCTTTCTTTTCTCTTAGGGCAATCGAACTACACTGATACAGGCAAAGCATTGCCCCCTGCAAAAATATAAAATGACTCATTTTCTCCTTTTTCATCTGTCACACTGTCGGGGCCAATGCTTCACATCAATTATTTTGTCTGGACGAACATATATGAGATGAGCAATAAATGCAGAATAACACAAAAATAAAACAGCTGCTCCAAGCACAAAAAAAAAATAGCTTTCTATTACGTCCTCGCTTTGTCATTACTTGCTTACTCCCTTCCTCGCTTTGTACATCTGGTCTCATGCCCCAGGACCCTGTTGGGATATGAGCTCAGTGTCGTTGGAATGGCCTGAGCAAAGACACAGGCTTCACAAGAAGCTTCCTGTGCGCCTCCAATGAGACAGACATTAGTAATAACATTTCCAAGGCGGGTGAGTCAGAGGCAGCTATGCAAACCCTTAGTAATTACTGCTGTGGGCCAATGATAACTGCCAAAATCCGGCTTTAATAACATGAATTGCTGTGGAGTCCATGCATACAGGGAAGAAGGCAAAAACATAATAAAAAGCACTGGTGTATTTATTTTTTTATATATTTTTTTCAGTAGAAAAAGCATTAATACCAAGGGAGACGAGTTAGAGGTGTAGCAGAAGTGATGTTGGGAATTAAAATAGACCTAATGTCAACACAAAAGTACAAATGCTTTTGCGTAGCCTTGAAGCATTGGGGTGCGTGGGGGGTTGGGTGTTTATAATACTGTGTGGGCTACTGAAAAAGGAACAAGCTGTTTTCTGTTTGCCTTGAAGTGAAATATTGCCCCTTAAGCAGAATTCACACACTCCAATTATCTTGGACAGTTAACTGAGAATCTGTGTGTAGATGAGCCAAAATGCACAGCAAGATTTGCACCTGCACAATGTCTAGGCCTTGACGATACCAAGTGATGCTCCCTCGGTAATAATAAAAAAAACGCAACAACAACAATAAAAAAACAAACAAACTGGGTGACATTCAGTGCCTGAATTCCTGGGAGGTTTGAGTCTAGCTTGTAATAAATAAGTAAGCTGCTTTTGGTTTTTGTTGTTTTTTTGATTTTCACACCCGCCCTCGTATTGTTTTTTTCTTCTGTTTACTAAATTTGATCACATCAGAATTTTTGCTTCCTTTCTTGTTTTTTTTCCTCCCCTCCTTTTGGCTATTTTAACGATTGTAGCTCACGCAGCAAGCCATTTTTGCACACATGATTCCCTTCAGCATACCTCGAACAGACTTTGCCATACAGTATGTCACCCGAGTAAGATTAAAGTAATGTGACTGGTTTCCACCTGGTTGTGGCTGCCTGTGACAGGTTGTGACCAGCTTTGACAAGCTAGTGATGTGTTTGAAGTGCATCTGTAAAGGAGATGCACCGTGGCTGTCATAGCGAGACAAGCATGTTCTCATGACAGCTAGGTCTTAAAGATAAAGGATAAACATTTGGTGGTCAGGTAATGTGTGTACTTATTGGTGTCTGTTATGGTCCCCTGGCTCAGCAATATCAGTGTGTGGGTGTGTGTGTAGATAGTAGGATATGAAACACCTGTCATGTCTTTGCAGCAGCTCAGGATACGAACCACCAACATGCCAGATAGCTTCATGTAGACTGTCACTGACATGGTGATGCAGAATGGAGTAAAATCTAGAACACATATACCTGTCACAGCACAATCAACAGTCACCACTAATATGCAGCAAAATCACAGATAAGCTTACCGGAATTTAGAAAAAATAAAAATAAAAAAGCCCAGTGTTTTGCCTTTTTCACTCATCTTATTTCACTTCACAGAAGCTATTTAGAGATTCTAAATAAACGTTCTCCTTCGTGTGGAAGACAAATATGTAGAGCTCCCTCTCCGTGTTTTCATTTCTCCCCCATTCCCTCTTTTCCTTGCCTTTACTCCTCCAACTTCGCTAATCCATTTCCAAACAATGCACACTGAAATGGACTTGAGCACATTTACTTAGGCTGGAGAGAGTGCTCCATCAACATCGTTTTAATGAAATCCTGAGAGCAACGATCTGCCCTGGATGTCTGCCCAAACAGATGAAGAAAGAAGAGCGAAGGAATGGAGAGGAAAGGGGCAGAAAGAAAGAGTGACACAAAGAGACGGATAGAAAATAGAACAAGAAATTTAAAAAAAGAAAGAAAGGAAAGTGGGTTGGTGACTCAGATGTTGGTTTCTCAGATCCCCATGGGAATGTCTGATGGAGGGAAGGACATAGGTCTTTATGTACAATGAGGTAATGCAAATCTTGAGGGAAGCATATTTCAGAATGCACTCTCTAAAGATCCCAAATAGGCTGGCATTCAACAACAATCTCCTTCTGCTGTCAGATTTAATTTAGTAAATACATTTTAAAATGTGTCCAGTAAAGCAATAAAGAACAGATAGTGTACTATTTTAATAATGTATAACTCTAAATAAACCAATATAACATCTATCCAAACTCTAAGCCAGTGAATTTATAACTTCAGGTATCCTATTTATTGTTTTAAGCTATCAAATACATTTATGTAAAACAAACACAGTTAATTTTATAACTACTCATAACAGTTGGAAAACATTTGTAATCAAGAGTGTTTATGCTTCAATTATCCTGAAGGTGGATATAAACACTTTTAAATATAAACTTAGCACGCATATATGTGCTTTGCTGCTCAATTCTTTGGCTTTTCTAGAATGGACCTAAAACAGCTGTTTAGGCTGTTTAGGCTGTCAAAGCTTCACTACCAAAGGATGCAAGTTTTTGTTTTTCCCAGCTATACGCCCACGGTGCTATACAACTTTGTGTGCGCCTTAGTAACACAACCATAGGATCTGTTTCTGTGTAATGCATTCAAGTTGTCTTTCTTTACTGCATCTGCATGTATAGCAGAGGAAATAATTCCCCCGCTGAGTTTGTTAGTTTGCTCACTTATAATGAAATGAACACTATCTAATTTTTATTAGGAGTTTCATTTTAATGGAGAGACAGAACATCAACCAAAAATCCAGAAAAAAACAAACAAATTACATAGAAGTTTTAACTTGATTGTATGTCATTGAGCGAAATAAATATTTCATCCCCAAGCAAGACATGACTCAGAGGTGAAACCCTTGTGGCGTTTCTTGTACTTGGTCACCAGGTTTGCACACATCTCAGGAGGGATTTTGGCCCACTCCCCTTTACAGACACTCACTAAATTATTTGGCAACTCAAAGCTTAACCTCCCTCCACAGGTTTTCTATAGGACTGAGGTCTGCAAGCTGGCTATGCTAGTTTATGACCTCAACGTACTTCTTCTGTGCCACTCCTTTGTTGTCTTGGCGGTATGTTGTGAGTCACTGTCATGTGGGAATACCTATTCATGACCCTATTCAATGTTCTGGCTCAGGGATCGACGTTCTGGGATTCACTGCTTGTCATTTCATTCAATGACATGCAAGTCAATTTATCACTTCAACACAACACTTTTTTTGTGGGGTTTTTTTTTTTGGGGGGGGGGGGGCATTCTGGCTCATTTCATTAAAATTAAACTACCATAAAAATGAGAAACTGTTCATTTCTTTATAAATGAGCAAACTCAAAAATTCAGAAAGGGATCAACTCAAACCACTGTAATAGAATATAGAGGAAATCATTTCATTTCAGAGAAAAAAAAATTAATAACTGTACTTTCTGTAGTTTTATTTTCTACTATATGTCCTTTTGACTTTTTACTCCTTTAATTGGTAATGTTCACCCTGCATCAGTAGCATTTTGCATTACGCTTAACTTACAGGCCTCGGCATATCTAGCATCTACTGACACGATCAAATTAACCCGAGCAAGTATTTCATTTTGCCTGTACTACTCTATGCTCATATTAGAAATTAACCTTTGTCCCAGAAATCTTTTTGCAGGATGCAAAAAATGGACAATTATACCCTCAGATGCACTTGCAGTTTTATCAAATTGTACCAAATCCTGAGCATGACAGCATATTTTAATGCTACTGGTATTTTGTAAAATAAAGTGCATTTAATGAGACAATATCAAATAATTATAGTCAACATCACTACTTTTATAGCACACCAGCAGAGATGGCGTTGCTTTCACTGATTTGAAAGGATTCAAAATAGAAATTTTTACTCAGATGCAAACACAGTCAAACAGCCACAGATGGCGAATGTCAGATGGTGTCCATCTTTTACTAACTCTGGAAAACATGACAGAAGATCTAAATCACAGCAGAGTGTTTTGTATGCACACTCACTCTTTGATGTGGAGACCTGGTATGGATCATGTTTCTAATTACAAAAAAAAGGGTCTGTTCAACATTAACATACTTTTGCTGCTAAATTAGTCCCAAGACTGAGCGAATGCAGCTCTATCATCTGAATAAAAGTAGCCATGAAATAGCTTAATTAATGAAATACAAAAAAAGACATGAACAAACCAGCAGAATTAAGTGGGATGTTTAGGATTCTGTGACACATCATTGGCTCAGTTCCTGTTAGCAGTGTCTCCAGCTTGATAGGTGACTTAAATGGGAAGTGAGTCGGGGATCTGCTTGGTCACTGCACTGGTAATGTAGAGGTAGGGAATCAATGAGTGAAACTGGCGTCTCAAAGTACAGGACTGTGCAAAAGTCTTGAGTCACGTCTCATTTGTTGATTTTTTTTCCGGAGGAGCCAGACTTCATTCAAGTCAGTCAAGCATTAAAAAAGTCACTTGAGGAATAAACCAGTGTTGCGTCTACACATAACAGACAACTTACTAACTTTAAATTGTATCTTTAGACACTTTTTTACAGCAGCAGCCTGCCACTAAACCACAATTTCTCCCCATCTCTTTTGATGGATCCATGAAAAATGTCAAAATAATAATAGTAGCAAACTCAAACTGACACAGGACCTGAGAGATGTACCTGGACCTTCAAGTGATCCATCTACTGTTTGATGCAGCCCCATCAGAAATGGTCTCAGTGGAAGGGTGGCTGTTAAAAAGCTATTTTTAAGGAAGAAAAGGCTCAGGTATGCCAATTACTTTGTATATTTGCTCGTTTCAATAAATTGCTGCATCTACTTCCCAATTTCCTAACAAAATACACAAAAATGAGGGAATAATCAAAACTTTTTCACAGACCTGTACAGTATGTGCTTAAAGGATAGAAATGAACTTGACAAAGTACAAAAAATAAACCAGAAAGAAAGGTGGAAAATGGTGCTTAGCATTTGATGCATGACACAAAAATCTAAACGAAAGAGCATTTGTTTACTTTTGGCCCGGCCAATATGGATATGTTCCCATTTTACTGTTTGTTTACCCTGTCCCCTCACTCCTAGCACATAAATATTTCACTAGAAGTGGAATAGACAAGCCAAAAGAAAAAAAAAAGAGTGCATGGGCCCGAGGCCAGCAAGAGTGGTAAAGGATGCAAATAGAATACAGACAAATGACAGAAACAACAGCGCTGTCCACATAGTGTGAGCGCTCGAGTGGAGCTGAGAGAATGTCACTCAGGTCACAGGGATTTGACGGATGAGCTTTGTTACTGGCTCTGTGTGACCTCGCCTTTCAACCTCTCTCAGCTTCAATGACACAAGAAAACGCACCCATGTGCACACACATGCACAGAGAGAGAGAGAGTGAGAGAGAGAGAGACCCTTATGAACACATGTATATCTAAGAACATGGCACAAACACACACCTCTAAACACACACTTGCCAGCTTAGGCACAACATACAGTGCGCATCGTGTGACATGCAAGCCAATGACAGTCTTCCCACATTGTCAGCTGAGGCACAAGCAAAAGAATTCCTGACCCATACCTACCCTCACTGCTACCCTACGGACATGAACTTTAAATAGAAAGGGTAACTTAAGGTTATGTATATAACCCCGGTTCTCTGAGTAGCATGAGTAAGTGTCTCACTATGGGAACGCCTCCTGCGTGACCTCATCAGAAGCTCAAATGCCATTACGCCAGCCCTTACAGGCTGGCTAGGTGACGCCCATGTCAGGAGGGGCCATTGGTGTCAATGTGCTCTTTTCCACGTTTATCTGGAAACCCAAACTCTCCAGATGGTGTATGAGAGCAACTTCTATGACAAGTCGCTCCCTGGCGGGTTGGGGCTGCCACCAGCCAGTCGCCGATATATGTGGCCACCCGAATGCCCTTTTTCCTGCTGCCTCGGTGCATTTCACAAACACCCTTGGGCTCAGTGAGAGACCAAAAGCCAGGACTACAAACTCGTATGCTATCCCCTGGAAAGCAAATCTCAGATACTTTTGGTGTGGGGGATATATGGGGATGTGGAAATAAGCATCCCTCAGGTTGATTAATGTGAACCAGTCGCCCGTTTGTACAAACCGTTTGTACAACTTGTATGTCCTTAAATGCCGGTTCAGGGCACGGACATCCAGAATGGCTCTCATCCCCCTCCCCCCTTTCTTTGGCACAAGGAAATACCTTGAATAAAATCCGCTGTGCATTTCCTCGGGAGGGACAACTCTTATAGCTCCTTTGTCTCTCAAGATGGAAATTTCCTCCAGGAGAAAACTGGCACACTCGCCCAGAGCACGAGAGTAAACGATTTCTGTGAAATGTGGTGGAGCGCCATTGAATTGCAGCCTGTAGCCCTTTTCCAATGTCCTCAGCACCCATGCTGACAGAGTGCAGGTGGCCCAGCTCTTCATGTGGAGAAGACAGGCTTTTTGGCGCCCCCTTGTGGTCGCAGTGCAAAACATACGCCATTTCGGTGTCCCGTCACCTAACTCGCCTGTGACAGAGGTGACGGGCTCATCTGCATCATCACAGCCGTGGAAACGCGAGTCTCTACGGGCTGCGTTATGGCAGACGTTGCTCTGTTTTTCAGCATGTTTCATTTTTTCATGTGTTTTGCAACACTCAACAGCGCCCTCGGCAAACTGCCTGGATGCGCGTGTCGGAGCTTTTTTAATACAGAATGCACGAAAGAAGTGCTTGTGAAACAACACTACGAACTTTGGCTCTCTTTCCCTCTGACGGGTGCGGTGACAAGAACGCCGGCCCGAGTTAAGCACTCTGTGTGGAACATGTCCCGTTGAACTTGCTCTGGAACAGAGCTGGGAGGCGGCAGGGCGGCCCATGAAGGGGGGAAACTGGGTTTGCCTAGAGGAGAGGCTGTCAGGCCGGCCGCTTCTTCCTCCTCCCGATCGCGGCAGCGGGGGGAGGAGGAGGGGCCGCTTGAGGTCTGGCCTGGGGAGACTGTTTCCGAGTCCATGGATTCTTAGGGGCCCCTGCAGCCTGGGGGGCTACCTACGTCTTAGGCACTTTGGGAATCCTGAAAGCGGGGACCGGGCGAGACGCTGCCTGCGCGAATGACTGGCGCGGTGCTGCTGGGGTGGCGTGCTGGGCCCTCCTTGGCAGGCAGAGTTTCAGAGCCTCATCATCTCTCTTTTCTCCTCACATCTCTTCTGCATGGATGTAACAGCCGCACCGAAGAGACCTTGAGGGATGACAGGGGTGTCGAGGAGTTCCTCTTTCTCTTTGGTCGTCAGGTTGGTGAGCCCGAGCCTGCGTGCTCGCTCCTGAAGAACCATGAGGCCCCATGGCTCTCCCAGTAGCCTGTATGGCTACCTTGTGGAGGCGGAGGACGTGGTCAGTTATAACGCAGATTTCTTCCCACACTGTGGTATCTGGTTTAGTTGTCATTTCCTCTTCTAGCTCAGCTTGGTAAGCCATTAGCATAGAGGAGGCGTTGTGGGCTCTTACTGACAGAGCCGCTGCCTTGTAGCACTTATCTGTAAGGCTAGACTGGAAGCGGTCTGCTTTGGAGGGGAGAGATGGGGCCGATGAGGACAGAGACATCTTCGGGTGAAGATGGCTCGCCACCAACGGCTCCACTTGCGGCATCTGGCGGAGGCCGATAGACTCCATCCCCTCACAATCCAGCAGGGAGCTCCCCACGATGGGGTGTTTCTCGCTGTAAGGTTTTGCTTTCCACGTCACCGCCATCTCATCGAGTAGTTCCGTGAAAACAGGCAACACATGCTTTCACCGTCTTTTCCGCCTTCCGCAATTTCTTTCCGTCAAAACGAGATTTTACAACCTCTGTTTGTATGGCGGGCCACGGGATGTTGAGCCTAGCTGCTGCGCGCTTTCACATGTCCTGCATGTCGCGATCCAGGGGAGACGGCGGTGTCGGTTTTTCAGCCTCGCCGGTAGCCGAGGGCTTTGCAGCCCAGCTGATGCTAGCCAAGGAGGTGGAATCTTCCTCCTTGCTGTCGTCAGAGAGCAGGAGCTCCCAGTCAGCAAACTCATCTCTGTCCTTGTTTGCATCTCCTCCCCAGGTGACTCCAGCATTGGGGAAAAACTCACGATCTCCGTGTGCCTCCAGCGACGGGAAAGCGGTCGCGATGGGCTGAGGGTCTGCCTCTGCCCAGCTTGGCCGTGGCGTTGCAGCCAAATCATCGGGCACCTCAGTTTCTCCTTGCCCCGCAGCAGCCTCACACAGCAAAGGGTCACCACCCGACAAGTTAGCCTGGCGATCTAGCCTGCAGCGGAGTAGTTTGCGTGGGAAAGCCACGCAGTGGATATAGTCTTGTGCGGGCGTCAAGGCAGCCTGAGCATGAGATAAACCCAGGCACACCCCGCACACACGGGGGTGTGTATCCCAGGCAGAAATCTTCTTGCCGCAAGGACAGAGTTTTGCAACTTCGTTGGCAGTCGTAGCCATGGTTAGCTAGAGGGTTGCGCACGTTAGCAAGACTGACACTGAGTGCGGAGAATATTGCTATTCCTCGCTAACGTGGGGTGAAAAGGTTTCTACAGGTATTGCTACCTAATGTGTAAAACCGCTAGCGTCGAAGGGTATTGCTACCTGATGGTGAAGCTAGAGGTACCTTTATTAGCAAAGTGTTGCTACTTCGCTTTCGGAAAATATTGCTACTTCCCTGGGTGAAAGTATTGCTACTTGACACCAGCACTAGCTACAGAACAGTACTGCTACTGCTTGTATGCTAGTGGACAACTGAAAAGCTGGGAACAAAGCGCCCGTGACCGAGTTGTTCACTCGAATCTGTGGACAGTTTAGCTTTAGCACCCAATAGCACAGTTGTCTACAAGCTTCTGTGAGAAGCGAGAAGAGGTTTTTGAATGACATCTGACGCTATGTCAGCCTATTATATAGGGAGGCACCTAGCCAGCCTGTAAGGGCTGGTGTGATGGTATTTGAGCTTCTGATGAGGTCACGCAGGAGGCGTTCCCATAGTGAGACACGAAACGAATGCTATGAAAGAGAACACCACTTGCCTAAGCTGTTAGGCGTCACATGCTGCACTTGCAGACCCAGTTAAGAAAATATATCCTTGTGCACAAGCTGCACACAGATGAAAAATTGTAAATACACAAGTGATGCATGGAATGATAAACTTTTTTTTATGGATTGGAATAGTGACTAAATGCCTTGCTTGTTTGCTAGGTTAGCAGGGTTACTCATATTGCATCACGACTTGAGATGAGCCAGTTGGTTATTTGTTTTAAACTCGTGCAGTCGAGTATATAAAATCTGCACTGAAACAAACACAGTCATAGCTGCAATGAAGCACACAATCTTTTAGAGTCCTTAAATCAGTTAGCCTGCATCACCTTAGTAAGACCAGAGTGGCTCAGGTATTGTCCTGTGAGCCTAATTAATTATGACTTTGGTGAGCAGCCAACAGAGAGGAAGGACAGCCTCCTTCTGTCTGAAACTCCACAACACTGCTCCAGACTGAACCCACGTCCAGGGTTAACACAATTACCAGCATGTCCTCCCAACCATACATCCAACATCACACCACAGGCACTGTAATTGGTGTGCTTAGAATTGCAGGCAAAAATTAGAAAAGCAGCAGAGGGAAAGAGGTGATTAATTTGCTAGAGGAGGAGGTTGGTGCCGATGTAAATCACTGCCTGTCAGTGCAATTTAATTTACGAATTTCCTTCAGCCTTGTCTGCGATGCCAGCCTTGCTCGCTGATTGTTTAGCATCAGGTCATAACTAAAGAGGTCATGGAGTGAAGGGCATGAGCCATGCTTTCCTTAATTACAACATAGAACACCCCCCTTCTTGTAGCATGTATGCATAGATGCCCCCTAAATCACAGGTTAAACTGAACCAGGAGGACATGAAAGTGTGGCAACATCAGCTAGGCTTATGAAGTGCCTGCAATCTGATGGGAAAGCACTTTCGCTTTTATTTAATCGTTTAACTGGCACATTAACAGAATACGCCTCCCAGACATGTGCATAAAACTGCTCTCTTCACTCTTGATTTAAAAACAAAAATCAGCTAAAACCCAAGATTTCATCTGAATCCCTATGATAATAAATGAGGACTCAGTATAAAAGTGAAGCACAGCCAAAGCTTCGATATGCTTGTTTCAAACTCTCTATCAGTTAAAAACACACCATCAAAAAAACCAGAGTGTGTTAACATCACAACATCTCCCCAGGTTCAGACTTCAAAACTCACCTTGCTCTATGTACTTTCCAGATAATGCCCTCAAGGAGAGTTTGCAATAAACAACTTCAAAATACGGACCGCAATCTATAATCCATTCCCTATCTTTTACACACTGGTTTATTAGTAAAGCTCAGCAGTGCAGACAACAGAAGTGCTGCTCCTCTTTGTTGCTAAATAATACCCATTCAGCAAGGTTTAGCTATAGGGTCAAGCATACAAAGCAGGTTACTCCTGGGGAGCAATTAGCTCTCAGTCACACCAATGTGTGGTCATATCTCCTCTGACTTATATCTGCCACATCACTCTTATTGCCACTCTCACAAATCAGCAACCATGCTCCAACCAATCAATGGCTTACCTTGGGCTTGCTTTTTATGCTTTTCCTGTTTATAAATAATAATTCAGGAGAAAAGCAGCTTCGGCATAATGCAGGCACTAAGGAAGACAGGAAAATGAACAGGGGACTGTGTGTTGTCTAATACTGTTTTGTTTCTTCACCTATATTTAGATGAATGCAGATTATTTTGAGAACTCTCCTTTTCATACCTACACCGACTCACAGGCTATTTGACTGGTTGCTTTAGATCTCAAGTTCTGCATGTGTTGAAATACCTATGAACCTGATCCTAAAAATATGCCCCTTTTGATAGTGTAATATATTCAGATTGCATTCATATTTATTCATAATATATACCCCCCACCCCCCCACAGTATCACAAAGCTCTATATTCAGATTGTATACAATGAATCACTTTCAGCAAGAAACCCCAAGGCGGTGTTATGAAGCAAGTTAAAATCCCTGTTCACAGGTAACGCAGTTAAAATGGGCTGTGCAGAGCCACTTGAGGCTGTCAACTCAAAATAAGAAGCAGACAGGTAAAACACAGGACACGGCTCACTGAAATCCAAAGTAAAATAAAAAGTACAGCAAAAAAGGTATGGATAGTGCAGATACACACATCTCTCTCTCTCTATATATATACATACATATACATATATATATATACATATA
>NW_005187405.1:4341444-4350177 GCF_000239375.1 Pundamilia nyererei
GAGTGGCTCCAGCAGATCCCGGGAACAACATCGGAGATCTCTGTCCAGAAGAGCGCAGTCCTGGGAACAGCTAAGATAGATATATATATATATATATATACATACATGTGTGTGAGTGTTAATAACGGATTGATCCTTGAAACACGCACATCAGCCGTAGCAAACAGAGATACACACGTGCATGCTTGTGGATGTCCACACGGTGCCTTATATGCTCCTACACACACACACACACACACACACTCAACTAAATCCCAGCACACAACCTAAGGCATGTCAGGAGTCCTAATGACCTACGCCGTGTGTTTGCAAGGGTGTAAAAGTGTGTTATGAATTAGAAAGAGGAGAGGCAGAAGATGAACTAACGATGGCTGCTAATAATTACAGATCTGTAGCGTGGAGGAGTTAATGAGGAGCCAAAGCCTCCCATGATGCTCCAGTAATAATGAATGAGGAGTGAGAGAGTGGAAAGAGGGAGAGACAGAGAGAAGGGTGGGAGATGTCAGTTTGAGAGGCTGCAATGCCCTTTGGTTTCTCTGCACTCTGGGCATGCCAACGAGAGAGCCTTCCCAGAGGAGACTTGTCTCCACACTAATGAAGATGTGACAGACCTCCGGTCCGTGACTTGCAGGGTATAGGGAAGAGTGGAAGGAGGATGAGGAAGCAAAGAGTGACAGCTCATATAAAATGAAAGGCGCTGAAAAGGTGAAAGGTTTGCAAGACCTTCAAAAAGACTGAGACATTGTCAGTAGCAAAACTTATTAGACTGATAGGTGGTGTTTTTCAATTGGTTTATATGTCAGCAAAAGACATTGGGAAACTTGAAATTATATTTAGATAAGCGCTACGCGAATAACAGTTTCCCCATGACACTCAGACAAAGTAAAACACAATTATTACCCACCAGAGAGCTGGTGTAGCTGGGATCAGACGTGTCATCCTGCAGGTAGCGTGACAGACCAAAGTCGGACACTTTACACACCAAGTTGCTGTTGACGAGAATGTTCCGTGCGGCCAGGTCACGATGGACGTAGTTCATTTCTGAGAGATATTTCATTCCTGCAGAAATCCCACGCATCATTCCCACCAACTGGATCACTGTGAACTGACCATCATTTTGCTAAAGGACAGAGAGCAAAACAAATGAAAATGCAGAGCTTATGTCATGCCGTTGCCATGCTGTAAATGAGCAAAGCTGGAGGTCGCAGATTGCAGCAAAGGCTAATATAACCATTTTTAATAGGCAAAAAAATAATTACGCTGTTTCTTCTTACTGAATCATTAACACATGTTGACTTAAATTCATCACTCCACTTCCTCATTCAACGTGTACCGTAATCAAATTCGGTTTGAGTCAAGGCTGCTCAGTTGGATTCTCATCTTCTTCTGTAGCATGAGGTAAGCCTTGCAGCAGATCATTATTATCACAGCCATGGGGTACATGCTCATGGCAGATAACAAGAGGAGTCATGTTGTTATAGCTACATACAAGACCCTTATTTTGAGTTATCTTTGATTTTAGTTTTTCTTGTGCGTCCTTTTTTTTCTTGTTTGTTGGTTACACTTTGCAATTACAAAATCAACACACTGAGTCCCTGTCTTGCCTTTCAAATCCTTTTAATGTCCAGAGGAAGAGTATATTTGTATTAAATAAGCAAATCAGATTCCTGCAGCCAATCTTACTCAGTGTAGGTGTTAGAGCATTG
Source organism: Pundamilia nyererei (assembly GCF_000239375.1). Taxonomy (NCBI): domain Eukaryota; kingdom Metazoa; phylum Chordata; class Actinopteri; order Cichliformes; family Cichlidae; genus Pundamilia; species Pundamilia nyererei. The sequence continues at coordinate 4,343,151 of NW_005187405.1, forward strand.
TTCCATTCAAGCATACAGGCATCCATCTCTTTAAACTCCAAGAATGGTGCCCCTACCCCTGTGTGAATGCTCTGAAGAGCAAGCTTTGAACCCCAGAAACCCAGTAACAAATAAGAGGGTAAGAGAGATCGATGGAAACACAAGTCGGATGTGGCGGTTAGCAAAGCCAACTTCAAAGAACCCATTTAAACCCACCCTAGATCAAAGTGGAATAGAACACCAATCCATGAGACTGAAGCAGGAAAAAAGAGAGCTGAATATTGATTAAGCTGTATGTCCGCTCAATCCTGACTATAAAAGAAAGAGTGAAGAGTCCATTAATAGCTCCAGGCATTAAATTAAAGGCTGATAAAGCTAGCCAGTGTGGAAATTTTCAAATTAAGAATGACTGAAATCAAGTTCATTGTCATGAAACATATTCTCCGTTGGCACTGGACAGATTAAGAAGGCTCATTCCAATTTGTATTAGGAGGGATTCTTAGCATGAACTCCTTTAGTGGGATTGCTTTACAATTTACTTCCAATTAGCTTCTCAGTCTCAGATTTTCAAGCTTCCATTTAACTCACACATGGCTTCAGATCTCGTCATATAGCTGTTTGCAACTTTGTGTGACACAGTACAAGCATTAAAAAAAAAAAAAATCACTCACCCTGAGGAATGAGTCAAGGGCGCCATTCTCCATAAACTCAGTAACGATCATAACTGGACGGCTCTTTGTGACTACACCCTCAAGACGGATAATGTTCGGGTGGTCAAACTGGCCCATGATTGATGCTTCAGACAGGAAGTCCCGCCTCTGCTTCTCCACATAGCCCGCCTTCAAGGTCTTAATGGCTACATAGATTTCCCTCTTGCCAGGTAGCTTCAAACGGCCCTTGTAGACTTCCCCAAATTCCCCTAGTTTGAAAGAGAAAGAAGAGTTTCCTCATTTCCTTCTGTTAGCAGAAAAAGCCTTTACACAAAAGCAGAGTTAATCAGATCATAAATTTCACGTCTGTTTTTAAAGTTACCTAAAGTGCTTTTATAGAGCCTGTTATGTCTTGCTATCATATAATACAGTATGGCTCTTCTGACACACAGCATAGGCTGGCAAGTGCCTTTATATTCCCCCTATCAAACAATACCAGGCAAGCACTGTCTGGCAAATTTCTGGAACCCATGTGATTAATTATCACCACCTTGGTGTCCTGGAGAGACAACACATAGTGAAATCAACAAAAACAAAAACCTTTAATTAGCTGATCCCACTGCATCCTTATCCCTATTGTATCTCTGTCACTTCCTCACACCTAGCTTGCTGAGGCCGCCTGTGCTCCAAAGCTACTCCAGGCCCAGCAACATTACCAGGGGTATTTTAGCCTCCATATGAACCAGCATGTATGATGTCAGTGTCCTCTCGGCTGTAGAAAAGATGTGTTCGATCCCAAAGAAAGGGACATGTACCAAAAACACATGCACATACTGAACTTAAGTTTAATCAGAATTCACTTGAAAGCAATCAGGACCTAATTATGTAGTTGTAATTTTAATATACAGTTTAATAATACATAAGAGGTCATTCTCAAGCTAAGAAAAACAAAACAAAACAAGAAAGCAAGGACAGGAAACAAAATGTCTGCACTTTTACATGTAAAGTAAATGGGGAAGAAATGATGCAAGGGCTGAACATCATCAAAGCCAAAATCAACAAGATCCAAAAACACAGAAGCACAAAGAAAAGGCAGAGAGGGTTGAGTTATTTCTAATCACATTATGTCCCTGGGTAGGTGGCCTATATACTGCTAGTACACTTGACATAGGCCCTTGACATGTTCCCATCTGAAGTGGCTGCCAGAAAGGTTGTTCTTCATGACCTTGAACAGATTCAGGTTTTTATATGACATACAACAACTCAACAATCCACATTTATCTGACACACAGACACAGAATACAAATGCATGCATGCACGAAGATTTGCCATACCTGCACCAATGACCTCCTCTATTTTGACAGTAGAAACATCTATCTCCTTGGCAAATTCTCGTACAGCTTCGTTTGGGTCCTCGTAGGTGAAGGGGTCAATGTAGATCTTCATCCCCGGAGAGCCTGAGAAGTGGGTCGGGCAGCCCAGTGGGGAGGGGCAGTTAGACATGTCGGCTCGCAATGAGAGTTCTAGAACAACCAAAGTGCTCAGTGAGCTTTCCAGAAGATGAAACTAGTCTTTTGGGGTCTTGAGCTAAAGGTTGGTGAATTCAAATAACCCCAAAGTGTTAGCTTAAATCACAGAGTCACAGCATTACTTATAATCACTATAAACTTTTGATCGCTACAAATGATGATACCTTCATTTGCTCTATTATCCATGCTTAGAGACGGGCCAAAGCACGGCAATGTGTAAATTAAAATGAACGTGTACTGAACACATCAAAGAGTGTAGGTGGAGAATTAAAGGAACTGGCTCCAAAACATGTAGAGGCAGACAACAAAATGGTGGTGATTCAGTGCTTACGAGAGGAAAAGAGCTAGAGAGAGAGAGAACGAGACAGAGAGACAAAGAGAGGGAGGGAGATTAAGGGATAAAGGAACAGATGAGGGAATATAGAAAGAGTAAATGTAGACTTTTTTTTCACCCCTTTATCCCTTACCCTAGCAGTATCTGCTCTTTGATAGTGGTAGAACCAATTTTCCTGCAATCTTTCCCTATAGGAGCTCATAAAGAGATAAAGCCGCTACGCTATCAACTAGCTTTTTATGCCACTCTACAGTAGGTGAGACCAGTTCACAGACTGGCGATGTTTGCAAAAAAAGAAGTACAGCTTTTCTTTGCCGACAGGCTAAGTAAAACACTTGTAAACAAATTCAATATGCTGCCACAAGATGGACAGCGAGCAAGTAGACTTCAAATCATCATTTTTGCAGCTACACCCAAGGGCAGCCTTCTTTCTCAGAGCTGTTTAGGCAAAATCTTTGCAGCCATGATTGGAATAAACCCATCTCCATCAAGTCAATTTGTGCCTAGCCCTTTGCATAAGCCACAGAGAAGGAGGGAGGAGTCTCAGGAGACAAAAAGAGAATAGGGTCTAGTCCTGGGATCAAGGTGCCTCACCTTGCTCTTGACTAAAAGCTGATTCTAGTTACCACACTAATTGCTTTGAACCCTGTCTGTGTGAGTGTAATTGCTCATTAGAGATTCCATACAGACTGGATTCAAGTTAATCCATCAGAGGGTTTACAGCTTTGCATTCCATAAAGTCATTCGATTTACAAATGTCGCCAAGCTGCTCACTTAGCGGCACCACTGGGTAGGACTCAAAATCTCAGTGGGGAGCACGCAACAGCAAGCTTATGGCAGCACGCTCACACTCAAAATCTCAAGCTCTTGTGTGCACATACCTCCAAAATAAATGTACAGCCATTACTTTCTAATTCACAGTCCATAGCCCATTTTTATGTATAATTTAAAATGCAAACAGTTTATCGTCCTCCCTGTGGCACAGCCCTGGTTAACTGGACTCGTCTTTTTATGGCCACTGGATAAAAAATAGATTCCTACTTTAATATTTCATAGGCTCTCCATCTGAGAGTACGAAGCAAATGTATCCAGAAGTCATTTCTATTTTGGACCAACATATAAAACAACAACTCTGTCAGGAAAGAATCCAAGGCTGCCACAGTGGCTCACGGACACGTGCGTACCACAACAGATATAAAGCTTAGATTAATATAATAAATTAGAACAAAGTTTATGACATAATTGTCCAAACGGTTAAGTGTACTCAGACAAATTTCCACTCTGGTGGACAATAAAGTTGATTCTATTCATTTCTATTAGCTGGCAGGCGTAATAAGTTACAGTGTACTGCAATGCACTTAACCATGTTATTTTCACCAATGTCCAAAATTTAGCCTGCTATTAGTCTGTCCCGGTCGTTTACGTAATGGTCCTAATGTATCCACAAATCAACTGCAGAGCCGTAATGCTTACATTAATCTATTACTGGCAATGGCTACAATCAGATTACTGGTTTTACTACAAACACTTTATATATTGCCCAAAGACAAACAAAAATGTCTGCGAATGAAATAGTAGCTCCATAAATGCTCATCTTTTTAAGTTAAAAGGGAATGTTTCATACATTAGCCTGTCACCAAGGAAACATAATTTCTTCTAATTCCCTTTGCCTGACAATATTTGTGATTTCACTATATAGCATTTAAATACTTTATGTGATTTATGTGCAGAGCAATATATCCCTAGAGTGTTTTATGTAGGTCTAAGATGCACACTAATCTACTCCGTGGCTCTAAATATAATGAGCTGCATTTCCGTCCTGAATATTAACTAATTATCCATTGTTTGATGTCAGAAACGTATTTGTCAAACACACACTTATTATTTATTGGGGCTTATTAGTATGCACATAAGAGATGTACATTTTGTATGGAGTCACTAAAAAAAGAAAGTGAAATGTTTGTGGGGATTTTTTTCAGGCCTTTTGCAACTCTTTTGGTTTTCCTTGAAAAGTTTGAAAAGTGATGAAAGGTTCACCCTGTTAATTATAATATTTTAACATATTTAGGATGAAGAGTGAACTTGCACATATAAAGGAAATATGCAAGAAAAAAAAAGGAGTATAAGCATATTTTATATCCACCCATAATTAACTAGTTCTTTTCAGTGAGTTTCCATTGTCATCGGGTGTGAGCACCAGATGTTGAAGCGCAAATAACATCTGCAGCTACGGGGCAACAAGTACGGTCTGAACATTTGTAATTTAAAATTTGTTGGTAGTCATGTGGAAACATGAGGGCACAACACAGACATTTAGTACTTAGAAATGTCTGTTAATTTGTTTAGATGGGTTGTCGGTGTGAGTTAAAGGCTAAAAGGAAATGTTTCCCTGAGAGAATCTGCAAATACTTAGTGCATGGACCTGAGTGCATGGCAGTGCAGTAATGAACTTCTATGATTCCTTCACTTTTTATATACTGTTATAGATTTAATTAGGAGATAAAAGTATAGAATTCTAATGTTTATTCTACGCTTGGTAACTCCCAATAATGCTGTGAAGACATGTTTTTAGGAATATGTGCAAAAGGAGTACATGAAGTCCTAGTAGCACACTTAATGTCAGGACAGAAGCTGAACCATGGAGTCACAGGAACACAGCAGGCCCCTGTGACAAAACTGTGGCTAGACATATGTGGAGGCAAATATCAACCCATTTTTAAATCTGAGTGCTCCAAGGAACACAGTGGCCTTAATAATCATGAAATTGAATAATTTTGGAACCAGCAAGATTATTCTTAGAAATGTCTGACCAAACTGAGACAGAGGGAGAAGGGCCTTATTCAGAAAGAACCCACTGATCAATCAAGCAGAGGCTTGGAGGTCTGCTGCAGATAAGAAACCTGGGAAACCTGCTGTAGGATCATCATCTCAGTAGAAGCACTGAGATCATGTCTTTAGGTCTTGGGGGCTGAAAAGAAGCCAGTCTGAGTCTAAGCCATATGACAGCTGCTTTGAGATTATTGAACATCAGTTAAATGCATCCAGCAGCATCAGGAATAAGTTTATCTCATCTGATGAGACAGAAATTGAACTCAGTGGGTAGAACTCCAAGCACTATGGCATGATTTCCTGTCTAATAACATGTCTATGGCTATGGAGATAACAACACGGTGCTGTGTGGTGGCTTCTTGGGAACTGTTATAGGAACGCTGGTCTGAATGGAAGAAAGGAAGAATAAGTATGAGTCAAATTAGAATAAAAAAATGCAAACCATGAGTAGCCCAGCCAAAGGTCATACTTAGACAAAATAGAACTTTGTGGAGAGGCCTGATGATGGCAGTTCACAGATGCAATCCAACCTTTCAAACTGCCCAAAAACACAGGTTAATAAATATTTTAGCAACTTAATCAGGAATGATCTTTTGATTGTTTTGAAAGAGAAAACTGCAAAATAGTTTTAACCATTGAATAAATCCACTTAATTAACTTAAACAGTGTACACAGTGATGATACTGTACATGACAACAACCACTGAATCTGATGGGGTGATTGCTTTAAGCCACAGCAGCAGCATTTGACTTGTGTTCACATGAACATCACAAGCAGGAGTTGGTGTAATGTTAAAGGTCTGATTTCTTGCATAAGCATGACCATCAGGCTGCACCACTGAATTTACAGTATTAGCAACGTCTGTCTTGAGGTGGGCTGCAAATGAGGCGATATTATGAGGCAACATCTGGAGGAGCTGACAGCTGGGTGAAAGCTGGCAGGCACATTTTTTTGGAGGATCACCCAAAGCAATTGTTTGAGTTGGTCTATTTTATTGCTGCACTGAATACTGCAATTACAAAACTGCCAGTCAAACCTTGACAGAAAGGCAAAAAACAACAATGCATCACAGGGTGGGGAAAAACCTCGTGTGCGTTGGCATTGTGAAGGTTTCCTTATTAGCATTTGATTTTGTATCCACCTTAGATCCTTAATTTGATAATTAAGGCCGCAAACAACTGTTATCTTTTATTTTCATGACTTATGTTAATTACAGTGCATCCCTGACTGTGGCAAAACTGACTCCTCTGTCCAGAGCAGTTTTAATAAGCCCCAAGCTACCATTCTCGTAGCTTTGACACAAAGTAACTGTGTTGAAGCCATTTGCTGTGTCAGGCTCAACAAAATTCAATCCCCTTGAGTAAACCCTTTCTCAGACTGCTAGGTTGGCAGTACATAAGGCTTTCTTTGACGCACCAATTTACACACATTTCTTTTGTGCATGTGTGACTGAGTGTTTGTCAGAGGTTATATGTGTGTCCCTGCAGGCTACTTCCCCTGATCAGCCAATGCCCAGGGAGTGCTTAAAACACAACTCAGTCATGGCTATCGTGCAGCCCTAAGAGATGTCAGTCAATGTCACGGTGAAAAGTAGAACCACAGACACTTGCTACATAAATTTTCCATATCTTTAATGCATTATTATTCATTTTAAATGCCTTACATTATTAATTATAGTCCAACAGTAGAGGAAAAGGAAATGATAG
>NW_005187405.1:4350261-4352713 GCF_000239375.1 Pundamilia nyererei
AGTAACTAACCAGTAACTTAGAGCAGCTGTAAGTAATAGAGCAGACTCACCTCTTCCTGTTGTGTAATGTTGCAGCTTGTCACTGTACACCGCCTCCTTGGAATATGCTCTTTTCCTATAACGATGCAATGAGTGTTGGGAAAGGAAAGACAGAGAGCGAGGGGGAGGGGTGCCAAGATGAAAGAGGTAAACATGATCTTATTACTTTTGGTGTTTTTGTGTACCGGCTGAAAATGACGTGGCTGAAATTGAATCAGCTGCAAAGGGTTAGAAATGGCAAATGAAGTTTATGAAAATGAGCTGATTTTTAATTAGACCTTGATAGGATCTCACTCCTTTTCATCTGTCTCCTCTGCCTCAGCATCAAAAGAGCCTGGCCCATTTGATGAACACTTTACTTGCTCAAACTTGCACACAGCCCTGCAGAAAATTTGACTTTCATATATCTAAAGTGGAGCAAGATGTGAATGTGACAATGTGACAAACCGCTGCAAAATGAAATTGGCTTAACGGGGCAAAGTAGGCGATGTTAAGTTCTCTAAGGAATTGAGTATTCCATTTCAAATGACAATTTTGCTTTCCCGTTCCATCAAATTCGTGCGTGCCTTTACTATTCAGTATGCCTGTCATTGAATCAAGTGATAGTCTTGCTGCACTAATAAATGATATGTGACTACATGTAGGGCACGTTACACGATAAGTTCCAAAGCATAATCAGCACCAGTTATGTTTCATAAATGTTTTTACAGAAGATTACAATAAATGTCAGGAATTTTAGGAATCTTACGCACCACTGAATTTTAGTTTTACATAATTAATACAGCAAATGACACAAACCGTATATGCTGAGAGTCTGGTGGAATTTTACCTGCAATGTTGCCACCTATTGGATTTTTTAGTACGTATTATTAGTGACAATGAGAACCAACGTGGCATACCGAATGGTTTATGCCCTATGTGTATATTTTTTGCAGTTCCAACTTCCTTCAAAACAAACTGGGATCTTGAAAAGAATCTACAGTTTGAACGATGTGACACATTTTTCAACATCTTCTTAGTGTATTACAAAAGACAAGATAAAGGAAAATCTGGTTACCTGCTGCAAACAATGGAGATAGCAATAAGGGAAACAATGAAGACCACTCCTGCTGCTGCTGACCCCGCAATCAGAGGAAGCTGTTCCCTCAGCTCAGACTTGAAGTCATCTGGGTTGCACAAAGACACGACAGACAAGCAGTGAGAAAGGCTTAGGTAAGGCATGAGAAGCATGTCTGTGTTTATGTGGTGCTGTGTACTTATGCATGTGTTTTGGCAGGAGAAGAAAAGGCAGAGCAGAATGGTTAGACTGAGTTTACTGGTGGATAAAGGAAACACAGAGATCTCTCTGCTGAGATGTGCTGACTGGAATCCTGTGAGCATTTGAAAGACTGACAGACAGGTGGTGTTTGATAAATCAGAAGAGAGACAGAGAGTGAGAGAAAAATCATAAAGCTGGTTGTGAGAAAGAGCGAGGAGGGCAGCTCGCCTTCTCTGTTGCTATAGCTGTCTGAAAGGCGCGGACAAGAAAATGCACCTAGGAATGTTGTTTCTATGGTGTTGAAAGGAAGTCATCCACTGCCAATCACGCACATATAGCCCAAACATGTTTTTGACTGTGGTAGTTCAGGGGACAGAATAAATGCCTGCTTAAAAATACCACACAGCAGAATCTTTTGGTTATCTATTTGCGAGCATGTCTTTCTGTGACTTTGGCATCAGCAGACACTGTAGTTAAAGCAATGCACGATTTAGCATGCTGCAGGCAAATCAGCAGCTTCTAAATCCAATCCCCCGTGTAGAATGGGCCCATTGGATTAAAGTGATAAAGTGAGAACGAATGCATCTTCGAAGCAGTGTGAAAGCTGCAGTATATGTGGAAACTGGATGTGACAGGAATTGCTCACTCTTTCAACTCACACATTTATCAAAGGAAGGAATCAAGGAAAGAGTAAGAATGCTGTTCCAGCTACTCAAACTTTTAGGGTAGTCTTCCTGTTCTCTTTCAGTGTATATTAGATGTGAGAGGTCCCCCCACCTGCCCACCACGCGCCCATACGAGAATGTTGACTTTTCTTGACAGCCAAAAATCACAGAGACACCTCTTCTAACAGCAAATACGCTCCCATTACAATCAGTTAACTCTCGAGGCCTCAGCCAATTAGAGAATTGTGGCATCAATCACATAACCAATACTCCAATCACTCGTTTTCCGTCACACCTTACTTTGCGCCGTCGCTTTTGATTTGTTTGATTGTGTGTTTGCGCATCCACTGGTGGCAAAATGACACCTCGTGGAGGTGAATGAAAACGTGCTGACGGGAAGAGACAGGAGATTATATGTTTTGCGAAAAATGACGTGGAGTGCCTCTATTGTCTTCATGGGGCAATGAAGCAGGTTTGATGGGGGGGGGGG
>NW_005187405.1:4352781-4361181 GCF_000239375.1 Pundamilia nyererei
CTCTGGCGTGTTGCTGCTTGCTTCGACGAATGCCGTGCTGTGGCAGCCAGCCAGCAGATGAACCCTAAGCTGTGCTGGTGTGGGCGAGCATCAAGTATGCGCATGTATGTGCTCACATACACTAGTATGGTTTCATACGCAAGGAAAGCTGATGCGGAACTATTGGGGAGAGTAAATGGGGCAGTGACTGTGCCACATCTGCTCTGCACACAGGTAAATAGCCACAATGATTGGCTTAATTACCATCATCATGCTTCCCATCTTCCCCTCCCTCAAGATCATCACCATCTCATTCATTGTAATCTTTGCTGTTTAACAGCGAGTCTGGAAATGTCACTCCTGTCTTTAATGTATTTTGAATTATGGCCAAATAAGCATTGTAGGCTAGCCATCAAGTACGGTACAAAGAGTGGAAATCTTATGCAGAACATAAAAACGTAGGAAAGGCAATTATAAGTTCATATCTTTCTTTTTGTTGCTATTTTTGTTGCCTTGTGCTTATGAAAACCCAGCAGAATACATCTTGACTGAGCCATGTGATTTTCCAACAATTTGACTGCCTGGCAGAGCTATCAACTCTTTGCAAGCACGCCTTCCTGCACATACACAAATGAACCCCAGCCTTGCCAGTTCACCAGGTGTTACCGCCCATCTTCAGCCCTTTCGCTCTCCAACAACCCCCCGCCATGCATGGCAGAAAATTTCTCTCATCAACTACTAATCACAGCTACGCATTCTGGGACAACTCTCCAGCAACAGAAGGGCTGGGTGAAAAACCAATTAGCTAAGCATTTTGGATCAAGCACAGTTAGTTGCACAAACAAAAGACACTCGGTGTTCAACGTATCCGAAGCACCCACACACACTCAAACCTGACTGTGAGGGAAATTAATTTAGCTGTAGAAATAGGAAGCGCAATCAAACATTATGCCTCTCCTCTATCTCACTTACTAATAATAATGCAACAACAAATACAAAGACAAGAACGTCTGAAAAAGAAAAAAAAGAGCTATTGTGCATGAAACGAAACAAACGAGACAGAGAAGGATAGAGCGAGAGGGAAGGAGAGCTGTTTCTCCTGGCTCTGCAATCCTTACCATCTGTGAGGGTTTGGAAGCACATCTTGCTGCTGTATTTGCCAAAGCCAGCCACAGTCCGTGCGCGCACCTGTACCACATAGACTGTACCCGGCCTGAGGGCCTCCACACGCGCTGTGTTAGTTTGGCTCCGCAGGATAGTGGAGTTAATCTCTGCATGGTCCTGAAAAGAGCAACGATCACAGGCAGCAAGTTAGAGATAACTTCATGAGAAGATGTCAGAAGATGAAAGGATTAAATCACACCATGCAGAATTCAGAAACGTCCAGTGTTGGCAAGTTTGAGATACAACAACCAAGTTTATGATGGAATCACGTATTCTGGTAATAGTAAGGAGAAATGGTCCCGAATTTAAAAGAAATTTTAAGTCGCATGTTACAGGAAATGCACTGTGCTTCTGAAAAACATCAGTGACAGAGAAAGAATAGAAGTCGATATAGAGAAGAGTAGATAAACAACAGACAGGAGCGACGAGGCAAAAGCTCTCCTTAAGGCTTCGGTGTGAATGCTGTATTAGACAGACAGTGGTAATATGTTTGTACACCAGTTTTTAAAAAGGCTTCAACCAGTTTGAACTTCAAATAAAATTTCAAACCACGACAGAGCACGTACGCGGTCTAAAACACACTGTGTAAAATATAAAAGCATTTATACAGTTACACGCATGCACAATATTGTAATTAAAGGCAATCGTTTCTTGCGGTTTACAAAGAGAAATCGCTACGTCAGAACATTAAAAACGCCACTGCGTGGTTTGTCGCTTGTGATGTGCTTTATGAGGTAATTTAATTACTGCAAGAAGTTTGAACATTTGATCCTCAGTTTTGTTCTTTGAAGTGGGTTTGCTTTTGTTGATTTATTTTTATTTATTTATTTTTTTCAATCCAATTCCTCTGGCAGTAAGTATTTTACTTGTTTATGAAAAGGAATAGCTTAAAAATTCTTGCACGTCCCATGCAACATTCAATATAAGGTGTTTCCCCTCTATTTTTTGTATTGATTTTTGAATTGGAATATCTATTTAGGATAGAAATCCAGTGGTGAAATCCAGCTTTTGTCAGCTGAGACAACTGGCAAAAATAAAAAAAACATTCTGCAGAAAAGTCGCTTTGAAACATGAATCCATGCTTTCATCACAACTCGGTTGGATTAGTGTAATTCTTTATATGTTGGTGTCGTCTTCAGCTGGTGCAAAATGCTGCAGCCTGACTTTTAACTGGACCACGGAAAAGAGAGCATATTACCCCTGTTTTATCCTCCCTGCCTGTCCATTTCGGAGTTCATTTTAAAATTCTTTTATTTGTTTTTTAGGTGATTAAATGGCCTTGCCCCGCCCTACCTCTCTGAGCTGCTGCACTTGCACTGCCCTTCCCCGTCGCTCAGCTGACCAGCTGCTCATGGATGTGCCGAGGAGCAAAGGCTCAGAGGGGACAGGGCTTTCGCCATAGCAGCTCCCAAATTGTGGAATTCATTGCTGCTTCTTATTAGACGGGCCTCTTCACTGCTAATCTTCAAAATTCGTTCTTAAGATCCATGTCTTCGGCTTGGAGTTTAACGCAGTTTGTATATTATTCTTTTTTTATCCTTTTGTTTCACTCATGTTTAATCCTATCTTGTATTCTACTGATGCTTTTATTTTTGCGTTTTAGTATCAATTCTGTTTATTTTATGTTTATCTATTTATTTATTCTGCGTACTTTTATTTTGTAGCACTTTGGTCAGTGGGAGCAAAATATATAGAAATGAGGGGTGGCTGAAGATTTTTGCACATTACTATATTTTCACTCTTACAGAGGCAGTCTGCAGTCTGCTGCAGTGTAGTCTGGGACTTGCTTTAGGTATCTGCTATTGTGGATCAGTAATGACTATGGCCTGTCACCTTCCCATAACCCAGAGTGAATATGACAGCCAGAAAATAAGACTGCACCTACACAACCCCCACCACTGCAAGCTGCTGATAGTTAGATGCTGACAGAGGTAGAGAAGGAAAAGGGCAGCTCAATGCAAAGTGGCCAATTTCCCTTGAATTAGTAGTGCAGTGTAAATATAGGCAACTTTTTCTTAAGTGTAATGAGTAAACTCATGCTTAATGCTAAATAAAAACTTCCAAAACATGTATGAGTATGCAGAGAAAACTTGAGAAAAAAAATTGACAACACTATGGAGCAGAAAAAAAAATAAAGGTAGAGAGGGAGCGGGGAGATGGTAGGAAGCGATAAGAAACTCGAGGCAGAAGGAACCCACATCAAAATCATTATCCAATCTTATTGGTGTAATTGAATCATTCCAGTTGCTCTGTCATTGAGCAGACGAGGTAAACACAGCTATGAAATCTGCCCCCCCACATAATAACGTGAGCAATCACATTAACTCTTATTGGACACCCTGAGCTTGATGAAGACAAATGTTTGGGCCAGGGATGGGAGAGCATCACACCAACAGGCTTTCGCTCTATCTCTGAGAGAAAAGAGATATTTATAAACGCAATGCTGGATGTAACTGGTTTAGAGAGTTTAATCATTTCACAGACCTTTTGTACATGAGATCACACAAACTGTCATTTCACCAGTGTGCTGCATACAAATACTTGTGGAACTTGACTTCAGAGAAGCAGCTTGTGCATTTGAAAGAGGTGCAAAACACAAGAAGCCCCACGAGAGACTGAAACCCTTGTCACCTATTCATCTGGTCCAAGATATGGTTCAGTGCACGCGGACCACTTGGGGTCAAGATTTGCCTATTCCTGCTTATCAGTCATCGTGAATTTCCCTGAATCACACCCCCATCTGCTGAGCTTGAATGGGGGACAGGTGAGCAGACAGATGGCAAATCGCCAATGGGCAAGCATCCCTTGGGGGAGCCCCAGCTAGCAATGGCCCTTTCATGCTGCCTGTCAAATGGGGATTATGTGACACACACACACACACACATCTGCTACTTAAAATGAGCTGGCATTTGGCACTCCAGCAGGTTAGGCGATAACCAATGAAAGCCCATGCCAGGAGGGACTTCCAGGCATGAGAGGTCCTCCCCTGCTGCCAGTCAAATGAGGATTAGGAGGACCACACCCATACTTGCTAAATAAAGACAAAGTTGCAGGTGGGAAGGCAGATGGCGGAGCAGCCAATCAAAAGCGTTGCCAGGGGTGACAGAGAGTAAGCAATATGGGGAGTTTGGGCTCTATGACATGTAATAAAATCACCGAAACACACTTAGCGAGGCAACTCTCTCATGAATATTGTTCACAGATTTAATCGATTCATTTTTATTGATGTTTCTTGTCCGGACTGTTGTTAATACACGAGCACATGTCTATTAATTGTAACCTACCCCCTACATGACTAACAAAGTAGTGACACTGCATATATTTGGATGTTTTAATTGAAGTTCTTATGGAGAATCTATTATATTTATTAGAATTATTGTATTACTACCAGAGCAATTATAATTGTATTGGTATTAACAGACTGTCACTTCTTTCTTTTTTTTCAAATTCCAATACACACCCAGTTGCTCTTCTAGTGCCAGTTTTCCTCGGCCACTTGTCATCCTTTCACTTCTGGAAATTTGTATTTTTGTGTGACTTTCTGAATCGAAACGATTCCTCTTGTGGGTCTGTTATAGGTGGTAGTCATATACGACTATTAAAAAAAGCCTGATTTGACTTCACTTCACTTGGTCTGCAAAAACAAACAAACGATGTGTACACAGACACCTCTCAAAGTACACATAGTTTGTTTGTTTTTAAAAAACAAAAACAAAACAAAAAAAAAAACACCAAAAATGGACAGCATGGCTCCTTGGCACAGAGACAAACTTGGTAGTACCATGTGTCTTATTGAAAAGCTCACACACATGGGTGCACTCACACACGCACATAAAGAGAAAGATGGGGAGTATATAAGACAACATTTTGATATTTGAAGAAAAAAAAAACTCTTCTATTAATGTTCCCAATTAAAATGTATTGCCTAAGGTTGGGAAAAAACCACTTTAGTAGGGGGCAACAATTTAAATCTCAGAGAGTAGATAGTTTTTATTTCCAAATGCAAATAATTACCACTGCCTCATGAATTCTAATCTAAAAGGAAAATAGTAATTATTTTTAAATTGTAAAATAGTCGTGATAAAAATACGACATTAAAGACCCCCAATGTCTCTTAATGATTTTGTGAAGTAAAGAAGTTAAACCAGTGTAAGAGCAAATTTTATCCCCACACAAAAAGGGTCTCGCATTTGTTTTTCATTGCGATTCTGCAAAGCTGTATGTTTAACACTAATGAGGATGGTAAAAGACAAGCAAGAAAATTCAATTTATCTAATGTAAGTTTCAAGGGAAACCTATTTGTTTTTGCTCTTTGAGTTTTTCTTGTTCTTTGTAGGCACCTTTTCTTTTTCTCTTTGTATGCATTCCATTCACCTGGAGACCTACAAGAAGGCTTCGGTAAGTGAGTAGGGAGACAAACAAAGAGGGAGAAAAGAGAGTGCGCTCTTGCTGAGGGACTGAGGGAGTGCTGCATAAGTTCCAATGAGAGAGAAAAAAGAAGAAAAAAAAGAAAAAGAAAACTTTTTTTAGTGTGTGTGTCCATAAAAGTGTTGTAGTTGAGACAAAGGAATAACATGCATTCCCAATTACTTCTTCTGAGGACCTTTTAATTATATGTAAGGTGAAATTTGCAGTAAGACTGCCCCCCAAAAAGTTGTAAGTGTTAATGGTCAGCATGTTGCAGATCATAGTGACATGCCATAAAACTTGCATTTGCTCTCGAATTTGTCACACCGTAGCATGACAGTACTGCTGTCATCCAGAATGGATACACCTGGACTGCTGCCGACACGCAAACACTGACACTCGCTCACACACAGATCCCGGCACACACACACACACATCCTCTCTCTGACACCAGCAGAGCAATCAGTAACCAGAGCCGGTGGCTGCTCCGCTCCAGCCTTAATGGAGGGCCTGACCTCCGCTACGCTGCGTTATTTCCACCCTCCCCAAATTTTCAGGCAACCAGAGGAAAAGGGGTCTGAGAAAAATGGAGAGAACGAGAGCATGCGATTCTACTTTTTCTCAACAAATCTTCGACTCATTTAATCTTGCTTCCCAATTTACAGAGTCCTGAGACCGCTTACTCTGGAATGAGAAGGTAGGTTGAAGAAGTGAGCGAAGCCTGTTGAGAGAACAGCCTCCAGCATTTTCTTGAGGTTTCAAGTGAAATTGTCAAAATGCAGTCATTTCCAACAGCTTTATATATGCAGCTACAGCTTAAACTGCAGTTCTACTATATATGGAAAATTTGGACTTATTCTGCAGCTTTACGATTATCATTACTGTTAACATTTTATATAGCAGTACATTTTCAGAAATGATAAATAGTAAGTTGTTCATTTAGTGATGTTGCTTATCATTAAATGAAATGTGCAAACATACACGGAAAAACAGTTCATAAGGCATAAAGAAGAGTTTTTGAGCACCTTTCTGCTTCAACACAGCCTGAACTCTCTTAGCTTTCTACTCAGTTTCTTTGGATTCATCACTCCATGAAACCTGTTACCACTGTTTTTCAGTCCAGTTCTTGTGTAATCTGGCACAACTCAGCCTTGTTTCCCCGTTTCACTAAGAATGGCTTCTTGACAGCCACCCTCTCACTCCAACTATTTCTAATGAGACCTCGGCAATCAGTAGAAGGATAAACTGAAGGACCAGATGCATCTTTCACCTGAATTTTTCCTCCTACTTTTTAAGAATGTGATTTTCAGATACTGTTCAGCTGCTGCAGCTTGTTTTTAGGCCTGCAACGTCTTCTTTTGTCCTGCACTTGTTCATTTTCCTCAGCATATTGAAAGATAAACTGCGCACCATGCCAAGATATGCCAACTTTTCAGATAATACCTCTGGGAATCACCCTGTTGATGCGAAAAATATTTAATCACTGTCAAACTGTCACTTTTTGCAGATTCAACTAAAGAAATGGGAACAAATTATATGTTTTTGGCGAAGCGCTGCTAGTAATTTAAAAATTGGTTCTTTGCTAAGTTGTCTGTTATGTGTAAACACAACACGGGTTCATCCCTTGAGTTAGTTGCCTTTTTTATGCTTGAATGATTCACAGGTCAGTGTCGAGTAGCTTAAACAAACAAACAAAAACATTCCTCAGAAAATTGTCAGGTACAAGTACCGGTACTGGAAACGAGTGAAAAAGCTGCCACTTATTTCTAAAGCTCAAAAACATTTTAAATTTAGAATAATGTGGCTCAAAACTTTTTCCACAGTATTGTATATGGGACATCGGTGCAATTGAGACATTTCTTTCCCAAAAGCAGTTATTTTAAAATAAAAATAAAGAAGGAAATACCTAAAGATCTGTGCAAACTTTCTGCTTCACTGACTGCATGACTACATTTTTTTTTAGCTTTTCCAGCGAGTGACTTAAAGCGGACATGCTTTGAGCCTGAGTCCTGTAGCTCTAGCAGACAACCTTATGAACCAATGTTTTTTATGGCCCCAGAGGGTGTCCTGGTGGCTCAGCAGACAACATCACAGAGCATGTACTTTTCCTTGCATGTATATCTCCCTTTAAAAATGATCAAGAACCAGTCCAATCACTGTTGCATATGACATTCTGTATTGCACTGTCACAGAAAAAACAAAACAGCAAACAATCAAACCTGCGTACAAGAACTAAACTTGTATCGAACAAGTACTATGACGAGGTTGTGAGAGAAGTAGATCAATCCTTTATGAACAACCTGAAGTATTACTCAACACAAAATGTGACAATGCCATGCTGTTAGAGAAGTTGCCATTGTCAGTGAGTATATGTGGCTCCCGGGGAGATGGAGTTTGCAGAAAGACAGCTCACGCTTTGCTGTGCTAAGGACTAGCTGACTGTGGCAGGCACACTGAGAAAATCAACTCCATAACCATAACAGTGTGACTACTCTCATATTCAAAAGGCCACATCATCACTTTACAGCAGAATGGGCAAGAAAGCAAGGAAGATAAACTCACGAGAAAGCCATGCCAAGGTTTGTGACAGAGAGAATCTACATGGCATTACGCACTTATGTGCATAGGGAAATTTAGCAGGCTGGGAAATTACACTTCAATCCATTTAGCTTCATTTGATTCTTTTGGCCAAAAACTTCAACCACCTGCACTTTTGGTTGGTTGGTTGGTGCTTAATCAGGCATAAAAACACATCTACACTGACACTTTGGACAGCCACGGCTGGCTGAAGAAGTGTCTGTTCAGAACCTATAAAAAGCTGCGTCAGATCCAAAATACAGCTTGTCAGAA
>NW_005187405.1:4361703-4445908 GCF_000239375.1 Pundamilia nyererei
GTTCTCTCTGATAGAAAATGCTAAATGTGACAAAACTATTCTAAGGTGGGATTGTGAATATTGATCGCAAAGCCTTAGCCAAAATGAGTTTGTGTGAAGTAAATAACTCAACACAAAAAGAATAAAAAAAAAACATTGATAAAACTATATTGATTTTTTATCTTTTATTTGAAAAGCAGAACATGAGTGAAGGTGCACCAAATCTTAGCTTAGGATGACAAGGACTGGAGAGAAAAAAAAACAAACTGCACAACCAACTTTGCTATACCTATCGATCAGCTTGAGGAGGACAAACAAGGACCCAAACAAAAAAGCTAAAGTCTCCAATCTCTCAGTATCATTATGTTCAAGGCCTTGGGAAAAGCCTACAGGTCAATACTTGTGCAGCAGAGGCTCCGTGGGGTAGGACTGGCGACTTAATAAAGCAGACGTATTGTGTGTGAGCAGACGGGTCGATGTGACTCCCTCCAGATGCAATGCATTTTCACAGTGGGACAGGTTGCTGCACTACGCAGAGTGGGCCTGGAGCAGAGGTCAAACTATTCGCTTCATCAGCAGCCGAAACCAAAGAACAGTGGGAGAGGCAGAGTGAACACAGCGAAAGAACATATTATCAACCCAGGGGGACTCAGCTCAGAGATATCAAGGAGAGCTTTGGTTTTTGGGCGGATTTATATGCAGTTGAATATGCAGAGTAGACGACACGAGTAAAAGAACTTCAGCCATTACAGAAACACACACACACACACACACACAGACACACACACACACACACTTACCTTTTCATAGTAGCGTAGCTCGTAGTCGAGGATGATGCCATTTGGCTGTTCTGGTTGAGGCCATGAGAGTGTGAAGCTATTCATGGTGGAGCTGATTTGGTGCATGATGGGAACTATTGAAGGAGCTGGAGGAGACAGAACGAGTAACACAAAATTAGTGCATTTCTATAATAACCGGCTTTAATTACACATGTTTCTCGCCCACAAGTGTTTGTTGGTTGTAGGTGGTTATTCAAAAATACTCAAATTCAAGATAATTAAACAGATTGGTGAGCAAGGGTAGCCTGACTAAACAGCTGAATTGCTCAGTTCTGTGCATGTTTGTCTGTCCTCAAGGCTCAATTTCATGAAACCTGGAGGTGAAGTTAGAAAATGTGGCTTCAAATGCAGAGCGCTTTCTCTAAAGTTAGGGGATTTGCTTTAGTCCATTTAGTTCAATAATTCAATCCAAATACTTTCAAACATGATGGTCTATGTTTTAAAAAATAGTGCACTTTTGAATTCTGTACATGTGCAAATAAAACATCACGCTGCTGCACAAATACAAACTGAACTATTTCACCATCAGTATGCTTCTCAGAGTCCGAGCGGCTTAAACAGTGCAACTGCCTCTCTCATTAGTAAGCAGGTAAGCAGCTGAGTTAGAGCGATTAGGCCTGCTCTCTGCCATATTCTGGCACCGCAGGACCAAATATAAACTGGCTTTAGCCAAAACAGATCTGCCAATTTTGGCCGAGATTTGTGGGCGTGGACTTGGGCCGAGCGAGCAGGACTCTGGCTACCAGAATGGTCCATCACCACGAGCCTGGCAAGTGTCCCGCTACCATTGTGTTAGATTTTGTCCGCTGATGGGCAGAGAATTCAGGAGCATGAGTGTAGCCTCTACAGGATGCACTGGATCAGTTCTCCCTTTTCTTTCACGACTACTCATTCACACAGTTGTGTTAACTTAGACTTAAAAACTTAAATATCAACTTGTTTTCATTTCTGTCATTATTAAATTTCATAAACATTTTTTTTTCTTGAAAATTCAGTGAGAGTATAGGTAGTGAAACTAAATAAAACAGACACTGAGTGTCTTTGCTACCTTTGGGTTATAAAAAAATGAAAATATTGCACATTTTTATACTGATCAATCTCATGTTCTGTAAAAATAATTTTATATTAATTCACAATTTGCATCACAAGTTATTGTGTGGACTGCCGAGGCGTATTACAACGATAACACTGTAAATACACGTTATTACTTTTGCCTTTAAAGAAAAAAGCACTTAAGGCTTAAAATCATTAAACTGATGAGACAAAATTATCATACTTGGCCACTTATTCATTCAGGAAATTGAACCATTATTATAAATGAGTGAGTCAGTACGTGACCCCACAGCAGTGAATTTAAAGTCAGATGTTTTCATTCAGTCAGGTTTGAGTAAAAAACATTGACTGATCAAAATCTGGTCATTACAAAACCATCAGCTTCGAGGGAAATTGTGCATTTTCTGCATAAGCAGCTGTTACGTCCAAAATAATACATACTGAAAATAGACCCAGTAGAAATCACTTTGCATTTTATATTATTCATTTAATCAGTTTTTGTGTTATTAAGGAAAAAGTCTTGGGACCATTTATGAGTTTTCTCTTTTTCATTTAGTTGAATTATATACAAATAGATTGTGTTTGTTTGATTTCTTGTACACTTGCTTGTTGCATTTGAAAAGGTGAGTCCTGCAAAACCCTTACTGGCTTCTTTCCTATCATGCATAACAGTATTTGTATCTTCTGCTCAACTGTGTAAATAAATACGAAACTTGTGCATTTCATATTATGATTAATAAATGCAGACATCTTGGTAATTCCAAAAGATTTGGGGTTTTTTGTTGTTTTTTTCACTTGCAACAGTATACTCTATTATTAGCGATATCAGTATCAGTGATGTCCTAGTGAACCAAATTATAGAGCAGAAAGGGAAAAAAAGCAAGCTTTGCACCCAGCCAGTATATTCAAGACGGAGTCAATACAAACAATGCCCCTGTTTGCATATGAACTGCATCTTTTTCATGTAATGAAACCCTTTAAAATCAAATCACTATAGTACCGTGATTGTTTTGACCCAGCTCCACCGTATATTCCATCCTTCAGCCCAAGTACACCTGAACGCACACACACGGGCTGTCAATTAACCCCGACAGTAAGCAATTTCCTGCTCATCTCATATTTTTTTGCCCTCTGCAACTGTCATACCGCTATCATCTGTGCTCCTCTTCATGCTTCACATGTTGCTCGGAGATTGTATTATAAATAAAACTTGTTAAAACTTGCGCTGTGTGTGCATGCCGATGTGCCTGCGCTTATGTTTGCGTGCTGTGTTATATCTTTGAATTTAAGTTAGATGAAAGTCTAAGAAGACATTTTTTAAAATTCAAGATAAGACCTCTGTGTGAACCAGAGCGGGATCTGATCAGCTGCAAGCATGTTTTTAATCTATATGGACTACAAGTGTGAAGTAAAATGAATTGAACTGAAATTAAATTGAATCCTATTTTTACCGTTTAAAATAAAAAAGATGTCGCATGCTGATGCGGTGTCCCTCAGGCTGTCTTACTGCTTAGTATTACTTCTTTTACTATTTTTGTCACTGCTGTTATTTAGCGAATCTGTGTCGCGTTGTTGCTGAATGCAGTATCTAAGCTACTTTGACAATGATTTTTCTTACTCCCGTTTGTAGTATTAAAGTATGTAATCCCATTAAGACTTTAAATATCACAAACAGTGTCACATTGACTGTAAGTTTTGGGGGTTTTCTTTCTTTTGGTCCACATGGGACCCATTTTGCCTTCCTCTGGCTGGAGCTTACACTCCAAAGGTCTGGAATTCTGTGTGGGGAAAAAAAACAAACGAGCCCAGAGCAAAATGAAATACTACTTCAGGTTTCAAGAAAGACAGGACAGAAGAGTCTCATTGTGCTTCTGTCTGGTAACAGATGGAAAGAATAGCTCAAAGAATCAAGCCAAAGGCTACCACAATGTCTTTTCATGCCAGATATGTCTGATTTAGACTTCTGCGGGAAACCTACGTCGTAAGCAGAAACCCTTTTTAACACTAACCTTCCACATAACCTGACACGCACCTCTCGAGAAATGTAACTACACGTCAGGTCGATGTGACCTGTAACTATTGTAATTGGCCAGTGTAGCGCCATTGAATCCTCCTATTAAGACCGGATACCCAGAGGGGGAAAAAATGTCCCAACATTTCGTGTTTTTTCTATACGCTTCCAGCACGGTGATTAATGTGTAACCATACACACGCATAAATGTAGCCAACCATGTCTGCCATAATGTAAGTTAAGTCATAGGCTCTATAAAGGCTCCACACAGAAGTCTGAATCAGAAATTAGGGGAGGATTAAAAGAAAACGGTAAAGATTTGATTACTTGTGCTGTAATGGGACAGATCAGTCATGTGGCAATGGAGCTGCTGATAGGCTATTACCTGTGACACGATCAATCAGAGCTGTGCTTGGACACCGAGGCCACAAAGTTTAATATTTCAATTTGTAACATGCGGAGAATTTTAATATAATAACATATGTAATAATCACATTTTGTTTCAGCTGGATTTGGCATCAAAGCAGCAATAAGAAGCCAAGCCCTCTTTATTTAGCTGTCTTTGTGCTGCAGAGAGTGCAGCAAGGACTACGGCACAAATCACAAGGCTGCAGTAACTGAAGCCTGTGCTGCAAAGTGAAACAGTGAGCATATGCTGCATTTTACTTTGCACATCCATATATCACATTGTAGATACTGTAAATCTGTTTAAGCTGTATAGTTGTGTTCATTTGCACAGAAATAACACAAAAGATCAGAAAGTTAAGACACAATTTAAAACTTTATTTTGACCAAACATGTAGTTGCTCTTTCACAACTTTGGAGCTGCTGAGCGTCAGACTCTTAATAAATAATGCACCAGGATGTGTTTTCTTATTTCTGTAAAATGCATCAATCTGTGATCCAGGAGGAAACTTTTCTTTTTAAACAAAAGCAGCACAAATTATTCAATAAAAAATTAGACTGCTTAGCTTTAATGCACAAATCAGTTTCTGGAATGACATACATAAATAAGCCCCAGATTTAACTCCATCATCATAAAGTAATTCAAGCTGCTATAATGGACTCTAATTAAAAGTTAAAGGATGAATTAAACCAGAGTTACTCATCAAACCAATTTATGAAGACACAAGCGACTTTGATTATAAAATATATTCTGCCTACTGCTCATGTAAGTTCAAAGCCTTGGTGTTTCATATAGTCCTGGAAAGAAATCCTCACCCCCATGTTTGCAGGCATAAATACAGCCCCACACAAGCCCATGCTCTACATTGTGCACCTATCAGCCACTTGGCTCTTGGCCTGCTCGCTGAGGCCTAGTCATCACTCCACCTGGTCTCCACTCACATCTTGCTGAATAACTCCTCTGTTCAAAAGGCAGCAAATGGCACCCTCTCTCAACTAAGTCATCTTTTTATCACAGTCCTTGGTGATTATTCCATTTCTTTTGCTTCTCTGTGTACTTCACTCTTGCATAAGCATTCAAGTTATAGTAGGGAAAAAACCCTCTGACCTTTTTACATGTGTTTGCACGTAAATCCTGTTTTCTAAGAAAACCAAGGTTATTCGACAGCTTCGACAGCGTCGACTGGGGTTAGTATTTCTTGATGTGAATGTCAGATAATTTTGTAAAATGTAAATGTTGAACAAATGAATAGGCTCTGTTTATCCTGTCAGTGTGAATGGATTTTGTTCCGTCTGCCTTTCTTGGCTCTCACCTCCTGCCCCCACCTTTCCTGCTCCTATACCCTAGACAGAGAGTGTAAGGGCTAAGCTTCACCTCAGTGCACTTCAGCCTCTCTGCTTCTCAGGCTAGTTCACGCTCCACTGACCAGGGCTAGGGCTGCCTGGGCCGCATTATCAATTACCGGCCACAGGCACACACTGTTCCTGACAGACCCCAGGGAGGGGCACTCCACGCAGAAATTACTGCAGCAAAAAAAGAGAAGAAAAAAAAGAAGAAGAGGGGAGCCCTGAGTCCTTGTCCCAACCAAATTCATACAGAAAAACAATGAAATTGTTTTTTCTTTTTTTCCCAGCGATTCAGGTGTTGTGCGTCACTGATGGCCAATTTGGAGGAACAACATCCAATCAGAGCCTTTTATGTTCATTAACTAGTGCTAGAGGATCTCATACAATACAAGAGCTGAGATGTTCTTGTTATTACTCCTTTAACCAATTTAAGTTTGGCATAACTAATGCAGTTGTTGTTTCCCAAAAGCACAACACAGACTCTCAGTGAACTCAAACATCAGCTCAACTGGAATAATGTGATATTAACATGTACCCTTATAATATACATTTCCACTACCCTCTCTGAAGAGGAGAGGGAATTTTTTTTTTTTTAAAACAGCCGTGTCCCACTGGACAAACTGACTGTGCTCGGAGAAGAAAAGCAGAACAGGAAAAAAAAAAAATCATGTGCACATGTATGTGGGTCCTACCAGGCTACGTGTGAAGAGCCTGTCACAGACAATGTGTCGTGCCTATATGAGGGTGAGGTTCAGCCCAATGAAGCACCGCTGTCCCCACCAACTGCGTCCCCCGCTGTCACCATGGGACGATGATGGTGACAGTGATTGGTGACTGTGTCCTGCACTCCTCCCTCCCCCCTCCATCCTTCCCATCCCTTGCTCCTGTGCTCCACTTTTATCTGGCCTCACTCACAGCCCCTGGCTTTTAATGCAGAGCTCGGCTCACCATTAATCAAAGTCAAAGCCTCCAAGCTTCTGACTTAGACAGAAAGAGAGAGAGAAAAGAAGGAGGGACAGAGATGGGCCGGGACAGAAGCACGAGACAAAGTGATGAAAGAATGAAAAGCTTATTTTTTTTCTGCAATTAATCAACTGTAGAATATAGATGAGGTGAAGCACCACTTTGCATGTGTGCCACAAAGCTGAGGCTGTGGTTTCGCAGTGATTCCTCCAGCATGAAGTTGGTATAACTAATGTTAAACAGGAATGGTCAAAACTACTGCAGAGATACCGCAACTTTTAGTCTTCTTGGAAAAAGATCTGAACAAAAAAGGTGTATATCATCCATCTTTGGAAAGTCCCTCAAAAGCTATAGTAGAGATTACATAACTGTTTCCACAAGGTCAGAAGTGCTGCCTCAGACTAACAGAGTAAAGTTAATGTGTAAAAAGTGTGAAGCTCCCTTTGAATTATTAGTTAAAGGCTATTTTCTGTATCTTGTACAAGGCAGTCAAATTGTTTTATAAGGTCAAACTCAAAATGAGAATAAAAGTTTCCAGTCTCCTTTCTTTCTCTGTGGCCTTTTTCTCATTAGAAACAGACTGAGATGGCTATACAAGTTCCTCGTATTCACATTTGAATTCCCGGCTAGAAATTCCTGCTCTGCCTCAGTTAGTATATGACAGAACAGAAAGTTATACTAGAATTCGTCAGCAGATCTTGTGCCACAGCCATATTCACTTCTGTGCAAAGGGGGGGGAAAGCAAACAAATATATATAAACATATTCGTTGCCACATGTACAAGTTGTTCTTTGTGCACTCGTGTTTTGTTTTTCAAGACGCTGCCACGCTACTGAACTGTGAAGCCTCTTAATAGCAACTCAGTGTCTCAGATGAGGGAAGCAGCCTATGTTGCCGTGCCTCTGTCAAAGGCATAGGTTCGACTGCCTTCCACCTTATTATCAGGGGCTCAGAGGGCCAAGCCAGCCATGACTACATGGTAATGGGCCTCTCTTGAACATCTTAAAGAGGGATCAGTTCAGCGCCAAGGATTTCTGTCAAGGAACCATGGTTTGAATTATTTTTAAAATCACATTATACGTGGACGATTCCAAACACAGAAAAAAAAGGAAGCACACACACAAGAAAAAAAAAGAAGAAAATACCACATACTTTCACACAGGAACAAGCGCACACAGAAACACAAACGTATGCTTACTTAAAACATCACATAGAGACATCAGAACTGACAAGGTGGCTCAGTGGCATCAGAACCGACACTTTTATTTTTTTCCCGCCTGCAGCTAATACCTCATTTTCTGGATCCAGGGACAGGATCCAACAGTTATGGGAACAGACATTAAGTGAAATAAAAATGGCACACTGGAGAGAGCCTCAAGACCCGTTTAAGATGATGAAGCTCTCAGACACCCTAAATCTTATACAGTGAGTGTAAAGCAACAAGAAACAAGGCAACACCCCAAAACAAATGGAAAGGCTGTAAACTGAAAAGACATAATGAGCAGTGTCTCCATGGACATGTTTGCCTAACATCTCATTGGGTTTTAGAACCCCACAGATGGCAGCTCTCTTTAATTCATCTGGTTGTTTGGATTTCAGTCTACTGCACTACATCTTAGTATCTTAAATGCAACTCGCCCAGGCAGACTTGCCCATAGAAGGCTTAGGATAGTAGTGTTTGCATTTCTGTGGGAATGGCTCTCCAAACAGCAACTAAGTGGAGGAGGATTGTTTGTAGATACACTTGGCGTTCTGTGGTCTGAGGGATTGTTGGCACATAATCTAGGTCAAGAAGGCTGTGCTAGTAAGATCAGAGAAATGTTGGGTATTAGCTCCATAAAACGGCACCAGTCAAGAGGCTTTTGGATATTTATTTCATGAAGTGTTCACTAAAACCCCACATAACAATTCAGGGAACAGAGTTACCACATTTGAAAAGGTTGGGATAAAAAAACACAACAAAAACACTTTGCTAGCAGCACTTTGTACAAGTTAACTGCCCAGGATGGAATAAATGAGGGAACACGGCTAGCACAGTGTAGTATTCACCACACGTTTATGGTTTTACTGCCAATGGTGTGATATTTAACTCTGTGGCCATATTGTATTTAACTAAATCCAAAAGAGAGTTTCTTAATCTTTAAATTAAACAACATACACAAAAGCTATTATCCAGTGGCCAAGATAGATAAATATGACTAAATTCAGGCCAGGCTTGAATGATGGTCTTAACGGGGGCAGTATATAACCTGTGTGTCTTTATCATTATATGTGTGTGTGTGTGCGTGTTTGTTTCCTGGAGAGCAAAGGCTGTGAATGAACTCCTAAATCACACTATTGATCAGCCCTTCCTCCCAGACACACGCTGGGATCGAGGGCAGTTAAATGGCCTCTTTGGTGATTCACACTAAATCCCCTTACCCCCCTCCCCCACTATCCTCTCCTTTTCTTCTACTCCTCCACAGTCTCCCCTTGCTCCCCTCAACCTTGTCTTTTCATAGCCAGTTCATGCTACAGCCATCTAAATACTGCTGCATACTGTTTTCTGGATACCCTTGGTTTACCGCAATCACACGACTATTTATGGTGAACCCAAGTCGAAATGAAAATGCAGAGACTTCACCAACACAAGTGCAAACTTTTTATCATGATCACTTGAACACATATCCCCTCACAGGTTGTTATCAGACCAGAAAGGCAATAATGTAACACTGCCCTTGACAAACAGCCTATATTTCACAGGTAGGCTCTACTTATCTTCTAAATTATATATTTTATGGTGTTATTTGTAGTTTAGAATCAGGGAAATGTAAATTTTTGCTATCAATGCCTGAACTGAAATTGAGTGTGAAACTGATAAAACTGTCTTTTTATTGCTTTTCCGTGACCTGAAACTATATCACTGCCCGTACGCTTTGGAGTCATGTTAAGGTGCAATGCTGTATATGGATATAAAGGCTATAGTTTAAGATAGTCTTCAAAAAGTTGATCCTTTAGTCTTAAATTCAATCCGCAAGACCTCACGACAACTATGGATTGTATAAATAAGTAAGCAATATGTACATTTCCATGGCAAACATGGAAATTAGCCACCTGTAGCAAAACATGCAAGCCTTACATGTGAAAGATCACTGGTTATATTCTGGGAACTTGTGACATCTAGTCCACTCCTAGTCTAGTCCCTATCAGGTCCCAGTCCCAAATAACTGGAAGGGTTGCATCACGCTGGGCTTCTGGTGTAAAATCTGTTGTGGTGACCCCTTTGGAAAATAAGAGATCAGTCAAAAATACCTTATTGATGAAAACTGCTAACTGCATTATGGATCTCTATGCCAGATCTCTTCTGGCCTACCCAGTGCAGGGTGATTTGTCCATTGATCAGTATAAACATCTTGCTTTTTATTTGTTCTAATAGCTTTTACTTTATGGATAATGTTTAGCAAAGCCACAAATTCATACAACTGGGAATACTCTCATCGATCAAGACTCTAGAATCTGCTGAGGCAAATTTCCACATCCTCATCTGTGCACTCTGGTTCAAATAAATATGGCCAACCTTCAAGCCAAAGTGACTCGCTACCTAACTCATAGAAGATTTAGCTGCTTAGTTTCCAGAAAGTCAACGCATAGTTTGCGCAGTCACACAACAACCACAATAAAACAGAAAAATACCAACTTGAAATAAACTGGTCAACAACTGATTTTATATGTTCCTCGAGGCTAAGATGTACAGGATACAAATGCTTGTTACATTACTCAGTCACACTCCCTCCACAAATAAACAGCTGTGCACACAAATAAGGTTTAGGTGTTATTTTCTATTTCATTTAGAGATGGAGTTACTTTTCCCTTCGCATAAGCTGGGAAATTTGCCAACAGAAACTGTTGCACATTTGATTGACTTTATACTTCATATATTTTAAATTGATTGTAGAGATGCTGGAAACAACAGAGTTTTTCATGGATGCATGAAAGTCTGCAGGGGACTTGTGGACACACTTTGATGGCAACATTTAAATGGCGCAGCCCATCGTGCTTTACTTTACACTGAATTTGTTCAGTGAATGTATAAGATGATGTAAGTATTCAATGTTTCTGAAAGTATAAATGTGCTTCACTGCTGCACTGAAGAGTCTTTGGGAATCTAGAACCTTATATCTTAAGGATGTCTTTGTTGTTGTTGTTGGGTGTTTTTTCTTCTTTTTTTTGAGCGCATTAACATTTATCCCTTCTGGATACTTCTACATCGTTATTGACCTCGAAAACCCCCATTGAAGTCAGGAACAGTGCAATTACCTGTCTACAAAGGGGCCATATAGAGCTGGACATAGGCTTGGCAGATTACTAGCAGACACCTCATTACTGCAGCAGACTTCAACAATAGGCCTGGGCATTGCTTCTTCTACATCTATCTGTCAAGTGTACTATTAGTCTGTCAAATGGGGACAGTCAGCACCATTAGGCCACCTTGATAATCAGACCTATTTACTCCCTCATTTTCCTCTTCTTCACTGTCAGTCTTTCAGTCTGGTAGGGGGAAAAAAAGCACTCCATTTCTCCATCCTGCCTTGCCTTCCCTCCCACTCATCTCCTGATTCTTTCTCAGACAAAGACAAGTTCAGTTGGTCATTATGTTCCTCAGAGAGTCGTTGTAATCAAATGTGGTATGCCCTCAACCAAGCGGGCCAAATTCAATTTCAAAATGTAGTCCCACACAAAGGAGATCTGGATGAAGCAATTACTATGTCACTGGTCTTTGATATAAATGTAAAGTTCATTCTACAATTAAAGTAAAACAGGGCTCAACTAGACTTCGTTTGATATTATATATTTTATCAGCGGATGAGAGTATGTATTTGCACATCTTTAGAGGATAGGAAACATGACATGAGCTATCAAAGTGCACGACTGACGAAAGGATCCGTGGACCCAGGCTACTAAAAACTTGTCACTTTCTTCCTTTCGAGACTCAACAATCTTTTTTTTCCACTAAGCAACTCCACTTTATGTTTGTTTAATTCCCCCAAGCTTTGCTTTTTACAGTTCGACCCATCCACAAACAGAAAAAAGGAAGAAAGCCTCATTTAAATGTTTCACATGGTCAGTATTTGTCCCTTGATAGGTGTTTTTTTGTGTACAAGTCAAAGCTCTACAAAAGCATGAAAAAATCGCTTGTAGCAAAAAGGACCATCAAAGTCAATATCCTCAACCTGTCATTTCCATTGGATGGGCTTGGCTCCCACCACACAAATCACACAAGCAAGTACAGAGACACAGACAGGGAGAATAAGAGGAAATAATACCACCCTGAAGCTAACCATAGCATGGACACATGTGCATCCATGTGAATACACATGGATGTATAGAAACACAAGCTTAAAAAAGTGTCCTCCAATCTGACACTTTAGTGTTGAACAGGGACGAGATTTGAATCTCAATTAGCTGCTACATACCTATAAAGCAAGCTGTGCTCTTTTTGCCCCACAATATAACATTTAACAGGCAATTTCCTCAGTTAAGGAAAGGAAGGGCTAGAAAGAGCATGTATGCATACCTCACCTGAACAATTTTCCTCTCTCTTCAAGGCCTGATTATTCACAGTTGAGAAATATGAAATCATAGTAGCCCTGAAGATTCCTAAGCCATGAAGTGTGGCTTCATAATGCACGTGATGAATACTCTATTAGGATGAAATGATTCACAGTATTTACAATAATAGGGTATTTGCCATTTCACAAATTAAACTGAAACAGAATGCAGAGTAACCAGAATGTTCAATTCAATTTTTCAATTTCATTTAAGTTACACAGCGCCAAATCACAACAACAGTTGCATCAAGGTGCTTTATATTGTAAGGTAGACCCTACAATAATACAAAGAAAACAGAGAAAACCAGAACAATTATGTTACCCCCTATGAGCAAGCACTTTGGCGACAGTGGGAAGGAAAAACTCCCTTTTAACAGGAAGAAACCTCCAGCAGAACCAGGTTCATGGAGGGGCGGCCGTCTGCCGCGATCGGTTGAGGTAAGAGGAGCAAGACAGGAAAAAAAACATGCTGTGGAAGAGAGCTAGAGATTAATAACAGCTATTCTCAAATGAAGAGAAGTGTATAAACACATAGTGGGTGAAAAAGCTGACTAAAGATGAAATACTCAATGCATCATGGGAATACCCCAGCAGCCTAGACCTATTGCAGCGTAATTAAGGGAGGATTCAGTGTCACCTGATCCAGCCTTAACTATATGCTTTAGAAAAAAGGAAAGTTTTAAGCCTAATCTTGAAGCACAAGTAAGCCAGAGAAACATGCTCTCTCTTTCTAGTCCTCTGTCAGTACTCTAGCTGCCTAAAGGAAGCATGAATGATGTAAACAGAATTGGTCTTAGCACGGAACCCTGTGGAACTCCCTAATTAACCTTAGTGTGTGAAGACTCTCCACTCTCCATTTACATGAACAAATTGGAGTCTATACTAGATAGATATGATTCAAACCACTGCACACAGTACCTTTAATACCAACAACATGCTCTAATCGCTGTAATAAAATATTATAGTCAACAGTATCGAACGCTGCACTGAGATCAGGACAAGCACGTCATTTGTAACCTTCACTAAAGCTCTTTCTAGACTGTACTGTAACAGAACACTTACCAAAAGTAAACAGCTAAAATGAAAAACAACATTGATATGGACAGCGTTTTGAATGATCATGGAAGGAAAGGTACTTACCAGCCTGGTTGGTGGTGATATCTATGGAAACATGCTGCGCAGGGTATGGACTCTTATTGCTGACACCATTGACGGCCTGTATCTCGAAGCTGTAGACGGTATGAGCCAATAAGTTGCTGATGAACACCCTGGTCTCGGTCAGGCCCAGCTGTCTAGGAACAAACTCGACATTGTCATCACAGTGGGAACAGGAACGCCGGTTGGCCTGGCACTTCTTGCACACTATGTTGTAGACGACATCATCACGACCACCCGTCTCCCTGGGGGCATGCCACTCCAGGATCACCGAGGTTTCATTGACGATGGAGATCACATTTCTCGGGCTGGATGGCACGCCTGTAGATATAAAAATTATGAAAGATAAACTTGAAGGTATCTGTGTAAAAGATGACATCAGGCTGAAAGAAAATTAACACATTGCTTATAAAGAGGAAAACAAAATAGTTTCATACATTTCTCTCCTTTTACTTTTGTCATTTTACAACAGTCTAATAAATACAAATGCTGGTTTTGAGAGCAACTTGTCTTTTTCTTATTTTTCTTCATCTCGAGCACAATTTGGAATGCTAATTTATTCCATTCACATCCAGAGAGATCATACAGCGAAACGTTTGTGTCTATCAAACATTGGTTATTTAGCAAAATGCAGTGTTGCATGGAGTATTCTTATCCAAGTGGCTCTGGAGATTCACGCTCCCATTCACTCCCTCATAGCCCGCAGCTGGAGCGGAACTTCAAAAACGATATTCAGAAAGAAATCAAGAAATAATGAAACTATTGTTTTGCTTGAGTGGTGGCTTAATATCAGGGTGCAGAAAAGTGCCTTGTTTGGCCTTCTGCAATTGCAGCACAATTCTTAAAGAGTTAAAATCTGTTTAAATGCCAGTGGAGAATTACTCTTAGTTGAGAGACCCTTCGACTGCTCAGAAGCAGCCCTCCCAGATACCAGACAAAGCTTTCCAAAACCCTTACTCGGTGCTCCTTAGGTTAAGTGAGGCAGCCCTGCAGAGCTGATCTGGTAGCAATTTATCTTGCATAAAGCCTGACCTTTATCATTATAAGAGAAATTAAACTGACCTATTTCTAGACCCATGACTACAGTGAACCGAAAATCAACTCAATTCTAGAAAACCTTTTGAGGAATTACTCGACTCGCCTTCTTCCTCTTTTTACTTTATTTTAGCTTTTGACCACGAGCACCTACAACAATAAGAATTTTATACAGCACATGTTCATGGAAATGAGGAAAATAGTTACCTCAGTCTACAAAGACACAATTAATTTTTGCTGCAAAGCCACACACACATACTCGGTAAGCTAAGTGAAAAATGACAGAACACACAAGAGTGGGAATGGCTGTGTTACTTCTGCAACCTCGTCTCAGGGTCTCAAAGGGTGTAACCACACAGCGTGATTATTATGGTCTGGATGAGAGGGCCGCTAACGCTCCAGACAACATGGGCAAAAGGCACATAGAAACCAGCAAATTCATATGAAAATGTGTAAAATATGTCATAGGGGTTGCTTGAGGGGACTGGAGGCAGTTTCGCTGTTAGGGACTATGGACTGCACTTCATGTTACTCACGCAGCATACATTTTATGTCATCTGTCACATAAATGCACTTGCTGGGAAAAAACATAAGCAGGTCTGTTCATGTGGAAAATGCATGCCCAAACCCACAGACAGACTATGGTGTGAATTATATGTCTAACGTCCCAGTTGCAACAATACTCTACATATGCAGGGATGCTGTAAGCAATCACACAGGACTTCCACCTGTATGATGACCTGTACCTTGGCTGTTTTAATTTGCCACAGGAAGTAATTTGGTGGCAGTTTTACTTGTAGCTCTTGGCAGACATTCCTTCAGTTACATCACACACACAACATAATTTGGTTGTGTTTACATACATACTGCTATTACAGAAATAGATCATTTCTCCAATCCCCCTCCAAAAAGAACGCCCACATTTTTTTTCTTTTTTGCACCACTCTGCAAAGTAAAGACAGTGCACACAGCAACACAAAAAGCAGGCCATTAGCATAGGAACAGTAATGATACATCATTACACATGTGCTTTTCTATAATATGGGCGAGTGCAATATGCGCAAAAGTGTCTGTGCGAATAAGACTGGTGCAGCCATCCACAGTATTTATGTCATACCCTTTAAGCAGATGTGGAAATCAAAATGACACTTTATGATACGGCTAAATAAATCGACAGGGGCACGCAAGCTGAACATGGCTTCCTAGAAAGAAGAGACGCAGCGAGGCAGAAATGCACGGCAGCAAAAAAACACCCTGAGTTAGTAGACAAAATGAAAGTCTGATCAATATTGTTATGAGTATTATGTCAAAAGTCCTACTGTGTTACTCCCCTCATGTGTTCCTCACACTCACAGGCTGATATGCATAGCGCCCTGTTACTAAGGGGGCTTTAAAATACCACCTGGACTGTAAAACACTACGGCCCAGTTTCCTTCCTTGGCTACTGATATAAAGAGAGCCCCAGTGCCCAAAATAAAAACGTCCAGATATTGTGTACTCATCCACCTTTTGAATGGTCTGAGGCTAGTGCTTCTCTTCTTTCAAACTGTTTGTTTTTATGATGTGAAAAAGGCCTTGGGGGGCCAACAGAAGGTCCCTGTGTGGAGATAGTGATCACAGCCAGAGGAGCCAGGAGAAAGAAAGAGGGGCTGTGTGGGCTGGTGAGAGATGAAAAAAACAACATGTTATAAGGATTAAAAGTGACTCTGTAAGAGACTAAAGCAATCAGAGTCGGAGTGTGTTCGTGTTAGCAGTGCTGCTTGTGAGATTTGGGTGTATTCACAGTGATGAGTGAGGAAGAACTGGAATATGAAACTGATAAAAGTACAATCTACACATCCATAACACTCGACAGTAGCTTTGAACCTTTCTTGACTCTGTGTGAGCGATACTTTAGATGTGTCAACGAGACTTAGGAAAGTTTTGAATATAAGTGGATGCTTGTGCCTGATAGTCTAGAGCATTATGTCTTCAAAGTCAGTACAAGAATTAGAGCAGGCTAGACAATTACCTTGACTTAGCTCCATTTATTACCAGTCACTGAGAGAGGAAACTGGCCAGCTGATGGCTGAGCTGTGGGAAGCACCCTTAACTGACTCCAGAAGTGGATTAAGAAAAAAAAGGCTTGTGAGAAAAGAGCAGAGATTTATTCACTTTGACAGCTTCCTCTCTTTTCCCTTTGAATTGACTATAAAATCAGAGGAAAACAGCTAAATGGGATGATGAGGAAAATGAAGAAAAAAAAACAGATAAACCATTTCAGTTAGAAATTTTTATGGGTTTTGTTTGGATTACAAAAGCACAGACGACATTCGATAGGACTCCAGGAAGTTTTCAGGGGACAGGCCACAGATATGAGTATTGAGTGAGAGCCATAACACTCAGAACCAATATGGTACAGATTACGCATACTGAAATTCATCAGAACCATACTGCTTTCCTTGTCAGTTCCCATATCTATGCTGATTCAATTACCATCCAAAGATGTTCCCCATGAACCAGTTAGCAGCTGCATATACAGCTTTTTTTTTTAAAAATGTATAAACATAATAACATATTTAGAATTTGGCAGGGTTGCTTTTATTTTTCAGCATAGACTATACATTAAAAAATGCATATTCAAATCTTGCTTTGTCACACGGAGTACCTCCTGGTGTGTTGATGGGATTTGTTTTTTCTTTCTTTGACACAAGTCCACCCGGACCTCATGCACCATCACCTTTTCCCCTGCCCCCCCGGACCAATTAGAACTGGTTTCACTGCTCGACTCCCGTCAGTTACTACTCAGCTTGTCATTCTTTTGACTCCACATACTGAGACACCCATTGTCCCAGCATGCTGGGTCACACCGACCTCTCTCCACTGAACCATGCTAACATGAAAACATTATTTATTTATTTTCATTATTTATTTATTTTTAAACACACGCACATCTGTGGGGTAGTTGGGGAATGTCAAACTGGGGCCTTGAGCTTGGGGATCAGAGTGAACATAAAACACTCACTAAAAAAGTCCAAATCAGAATGAAAAGGTTTCACACACAATCTTTGAAGCTTTATCAACATTTCTCTTCAAAATATTTGAATATGTTTTCATTTTAAAAACTGTTAAAACTGCTTTAAAATGAAAATTCAGATAGGAAGGAACATTTTCATTAACAAACCTATAAATGCACATCGCATCGACCAAACGCAGACTCTGGCAGTGTATGCACTGAGGAGCAACAGGAAACAGAGGGTTGGTCACAAAAATGTTAAGGAGAAAGATGATAAGAAAACATATGAGCAGAGATTTCTTTGCTTAGGCTGAGATGGAACCAATACTTGAAAATACACAGAGAGGTACCAAAGCATCACCAATGGAATGACTACCGAGACAAAAAGGTTGAAATCAAAAAGGAATGAGAGTAAGCTTAAATGTTCTAGCTTAATTTTTGTGGCAGATAAAACCCAATCAACAAGGATATGTGCGTTTAAAAAAAAAGTCTCTATATTTCCTTCTCCAGACTAAAACACAATCCCTGGGTTTTCAAGCTAAAGCTGGTTGAGCGTTTCCAAAATCTTGTTCTACCCAGAGCAGAATGGACACTGGCACAAAGGTAAAACTCGCATGTCTTCAAACAAAAACGTATTAACAGGGTTGTAGCTGATTCCTCTCCTCAGGCATAAACTGAAGTCAGAAAAAAATGTCTTAGATAAAGGAAATCCGAGGAGCTGGTATTTAAAAGTGCATCTCTGCCTTGGCATATTCATACCCCCAACGGGAAAAAAAAGGTTGTGGGGGGTGGGGTGGTTAGCATGCGGCCTTCAGCTCACAGAGCCATGCAACAGACAATCCATCAGCGAGCTAATCAGACTGATCAGGAGCATAGAGCCCCTACGTGCCTGATGACGGCAAGAAGTGCTTAAGCTACAGCATCAAGCTACAGGCTGGTCTGATTTAAGCTACTCTAGCAGTGCTCTTATCAAGACCTGCAGTATTAAAGAGATTGCTACTAGGATCATCTCACTAGCCCCCCTGGCTGAGATCTATGACAACTAGAGCATCACGCCTAGCTGCTACTGTATGCTTCAGCCTTCAGAAAAAGCTTTGGGCAGACAGATTTGCAGACAAATTATTTTAACACAAATTGAAAAGCTGCTAACATTTGCTTAATATTATCAATATAATATTGCTAAAAGGGACCATTTCCAACAGATTTAGCATACAGCCTTTTGGTATGTTTTACTTAAGTGTGAGTGTATTAGTAAGCAGTTTCATTTTTTTGTCTGAATACAAACAGCAATGTAACTGGACTCCTGTTACAGAGTTATAGAGAGGACCGAGCACAAAATGAAGGAGAAGAGTGGGGCAAAGGGAAAAATAACAGAACTGACAGAGCAGATAAGACGAGATTGAAAACAGAAAAAAAAGGAGCCAGTTACATTTTGAAATGGAACACAGAGCATACGGATCTATTTAAGATGTCTAAGATGGAGCTGCTGTTGAGCTGAGATTGCTTGGGGGAAAATGCAAGGCCACAAAATAAAGGCTGAGGCTTTAGCTGATGGAACACTTGCTAATTCGTCAGGCAGTGCCGTAAACTATTGGAGAGCACAGAAAACTGAGAACATCTAAAGCCTAAACAGTACCAGCACAGCTCTGCGTTTGTCCTATGCAGAGCTAAGCACTGCTTTGCAGCCATGTTACATGTCTACATGTTGTAGCCATTTACTTTCACGTCAAGAACATGTGGTTCTACAACCAGTCTGTGCGCTAGTCCTGTTTGTGCTATTGTTGCCGCAGAAAAGATAGAAGTTGTGACCAAGAGCTGAAATGAAACCTAGTGACGCCATCATCTTTGTGGTGAACAATGCTGTTGCCCTCATACCTGTTCAGGTCCACTTTTTCACCAAACGGCACTCTACCTACGTGTAACGTCTTCCTCGGTGGATTAAGCGCTGCTGTGCACACCTTTCACATAGCCAAATCGTTCAGAGACAGACAGCCATGCTCCGCTGGGCATTCACTGCACCTTTTAGCCCCTTTTATTCATTTATTTATTTCACAAAAGAATACATGGCTAAATAAGAACAACGAACTCAGAGTTTAGAAGCAAAAGCTATACAGCTGCTACCTGATTAGGAAAGTTCTATGTGCTTTTGAGTCCATTTGGGCCAATTAATCAGGTCTATGTGAATAAATGTGGGC
The DNA here is from genome assembly GCF_000239375.1 of Pundamilia nyererei. Classification (NCBI taxonomy): domain Eukaryota; kingdom Metazoa; phylum Chordata; class Actinopteri; order Cichliformes; family Cichlidae; genus Pundamilia; species Pundamilia nyererei. The sequence goes on from NW_005187405.1 coordinate 4,381,269, forward strand.
TAAATGAACACATAACCACACCAATAATGCTTCCAGGCCTGGTGTTGTGAAGAGAACAAACCATTAAGACACTCCCCAGTGACAGTGAAGGAAGTGAGGTAAACAAACTTTTTGGGGTCTAACAATGCTCTCCCTCTGCATAACTGTGTGTCAGCAGGGATAACAGGAAGGCTTAGCATATTGCTTTTACATCATATTAAGATAACTATGATGCTGTGAGAGGCCTTATTGGATCTCCAGCGGATAACGGCAGGACAGTGTCGAAGTTTCACAGCATTTGCCTGAGTAATTAGGACTTCAGGGGATGATACTAGACACGGAGAAAGAACAACAGCAAAAACGAGAGAAGTGAGAAAGGATGTGGAGAGAGAGAGAGAGATAGCTGAGAGGAAACACAAGGAGCTCCATCAATCCTAAGAAGAAGACAATAAGAAGACAAGATGGGTGCTGGATAAATGCACATTCATATGCATTTAAATTAAAATAGATAACCCCGCGTCTCACCCTGTGATAGCCGTGATAGACCACTGGATCCTTTTCAGTTTGTCTCAGAAAATGCCAGAAAGTGCCATTTCTGACATTTTGTTTATATGTGGCTTTTAATATGTATTAGTGCCTTAGTGCGCAGCCAATCTAATTTATTGGATACTTACTGGTGCAAGGTTTATCTGGCTGATCACCATCCCCACGGTAGTAGCCGTTGCGGCACACGCAGATGGTGGCAGCCTCAGATGTGGAGCGGCTGTTAGGAGGGCACTGTAGACAAAGACTTGGACCTTGGGTCGACTTGAAGGTACCCGGTGGACATGCTGTGACAAGAAAAAAAACACTGTTAGAACTGTAAAATACAACAAAAAAAGCATGAATCCAATTAAGGCAAGCACAAGGTTAAGCTATTTTTAAGTGATTTTTGTCAATTGCCTTTCTGCAAGTTACTCTTACCCCCTCCCAAACTCCGCTATATTTAACGCATGTCTTATTTTGCTCCTAATGTGGCTGTCATCGCTGGTGCTAGGAGGGTTAATTTATGTGGGACAGCAGTGGAAGATGTTATCAGAAATAGAGGTAATTGGCATGGATGGATGGCTCAAGGATGTGAACACGGTGCTGCAGCTTTGGCTGTATCCTGTACTTCTCCACTGAGTCCTCGCCCTGAATGTTTAGCGGCGAGCTCTGCATATCTATAATACAGGCATATTGATTAAACACAACTTAACTTAACCGAACTCTCTGAACTCAGTGTGGTAGAGAGAGGGAAAACCCCAATACCTAAACAGATGTGTCTTGGATTACAGCCACCCAAGGTATTTATTTAATTTTTTTTCTTTTAACAGTGACCGATGGGTTTGAGGTTTCTGAAAAACAGCAGAGTGCACAAAAGCCGAAAAGTGTTTTAACGTCTGAATCTTAAGATCTGTAGGCACACAAAGGCTTGGTGAAGAGCTTGCGGTAAATAATGATTTGTGTTCTTCTACAAATTCTACAGGTGTGACACAGCGATTTCAGGTAGTATAGCTGAACAGTTTGTAATCCCTCCTCCAGATAAATCCCACACTCCACCTGAGCTGTCAGATTTATCCAGTGAATGGCCGCCTCAGCCTACAAGACAGCACAAAGTCCCCAGGAATATCTAATGGAAACAGAGTTTGCCCTTACATCAAAAACATTTGGATCCACATTCGATGCTACCTATAGAGCTGGAATACTATACTATATCCAGACAGAGGACCATGCCTGAAACCTGTGCTTAGCTCATATTACTTTGGTTAGTGCATTACTCGCTCCCTCTTTGGGTCTGTTTGCTTTTGACCTGCTGGTTTGTTCTTCTGTTGGTAGACGCTTTTGTTCAATATTAAAATGAGCCGGCTGCGTCTTTGTTTCTAAATTAGGGCATTGTTAGCAGAAGCCTCCACACCCACTGGCACATTTTTGCATTGTGTTTTCATTTGCTTTGCTTAGTAAATTTGACCCCTTACTGTATGCAGACATATTTAAGCGCAGTACTGAATTTTTCCTCATTTACGTTTTCCTCGTGCACAGCAGTGTGCAAAAGTTTCGGGCACTTTAAATGTTTTATTCATCGCCTGATACCAGAGCGATCAGGCTCTGATCATTTAAAAGTTATTCTGCAGCATGACCACAATCTCAGACAGGCTGCGAGAGTCATACAGCCTTACTGATAAGAAGAACGAGGATTTCTAAAACAGTCCTGCCAGCACTAGTTTGTGGATGTTGGTGTGACGTGTTAAAGTCCCAAATTCTAAAGGCCACGGTGGACTATGAAGATTATTGTAGCTGATAGCATTGTGCTTAAGTGCAGGCAATAACCTAATCCACTCACCCCAATATCCCAAAAGAATACAAAGACTTTCTGTGTGGTGTGGAGGGGCTTACTGAGTAAAATAACTATGATCAATGTCCTATGTCTTAGCAGGCTTACTGATGAGGGAGGATGCTCTGGCACTGCTGCATGCCAAAAGGGGAATAAGTTATACATTTAATGGGGCAAGGCTGTGTCTATTTGCCTGAGCGATAGACAGATAAAAACAGTCATTTTATTCATTTCGCTCACAAAGTGAAACACCTACCTATCCAGCACTAAGATGCTTATCAAGAAAAACAATGACAGAGTTTATCAAAATGACGGGCCAGTGGTTTGGCTAAGTATTTCAAATATTAATAGAGACTGCTTAAATCAATCCATCAACAAAATAGTTTAGTTTAATCTGACTAAGAGCCTTCAATTCTAATATGAACACGTTGCCAAACGGAGAGCTATTTAAACTAACAATGGTAAATGGCCTGTATTAGTATAGCGCTTTACTAGTCCCTAAGGACCCCAAAGCGCTTTACACAACCAGTCATCCACCCATTCACACACACATTCACACACACACATTCACACTGGGGCGCACTGACAGAGGCGAGGCTGCTGGACACTGGCGCCGCCAGGCCCTCTGACCACCACCAGTAGACAACGGGTGAAGTGTCTTGCCCAAGGACACAACGACCGAGACTGTCCAAGCCGGGGCTCGAACCGGCAACCTTGAGCCACTCCCAACTCTTGAGCCACGATCGCCACAATGGCAAAGTGTTGGGCCCATTCTCCCTCACTGCCAGGTCAAACACTAGAAAATATAGCACTGCATGAAAGGGAAGCCTCCACTGCTAATTAAACAGGTCTTTGAGACACAATTAAAAATATTATGCTTAAAAAATTAAAAATGCTGGACATTTTATAGATCCTATTTTCTGACATTTATAGACTAGGATTTGGCCAGCCCCTCTTATAAGCTGTCGGGAAGGATTAGCGATAAAGAAAGAATGAGAAGCAAATCAGGTTAAAAAGAGAGATGATTTATATACACACACACACGCACACAAGTGAAGGCGATTCCCAGCGAGCCGCGGTTCTTACATGTCCTTTGGCTGGGCTGACGGACACACTGTGGGCTAACTGACTGACCTTATGTCTAGTCACACAGCAATTTCCACACACAGTCAGAGCACCAATATTTATCAAACATACATGATCAAACTGCACCAAGTCCAAATAGAAGAAGAACATATTGCTATTGCTATGTCGTGGATGTTTAAGACCTGTCTTGATACAGCAGATGTGCAAGGGTTGTGAAAATGTTACTGCATATAGGCAATAATGTTCCTACGGGTGTGTAGGGGGGCTCTTTTTTTAGTGTGGGACTGATAGTTTGCAAACTCTCTTGACTTGTAACACTGACTCCATGTGTGATGAGATCAAGCTTCTTCTAATACAAGAACATAGAGACTCTATAAAACTCTCCCTGGCCATATGTGGGAGCACATACCAGCTGCAGACCCATTTTATAAAGCAATAACCACCAACAATATCAGAGATTACAAGACGATAAAACGCAGATCAAAAATTCATTTTTAGCAGGAGAAGGGAAGGGATCTTATGTCTCATCATCTTTGCCACATAAAATTCAAACATCGGGGGAGCAGAGCACCGCACGCATGCAGATGGCGTCTCACAAAAGCAAGCGAAAAGCTTCAAATGCATTGCTCGGCTCTTCTGAAAAGGGATCACAATAGGTTGTTCAGCGTGTGTTTAATGGGGTGTGAGGAGAATATGTGCATTGGATTCTGCCCTCGGGTTGTGTGTTTACAGACAGACAGTAGCTGGGCTAGACACTCATAAATGGGAAAAAGTGAGGAGAAAAGCAGGAGAGCCCATGCTGATTCAGCAGTCTGAGATAGCGGTGCTACAAATGAGTCTCTAAGCAAACCTATGAGCAAAAGAATACACACACACTCTTAGATTCCTGTACACAACTCATGTAAATGCACACACTCCATAATCCTACGAAAACGCTCCCATACTGGCATCAGTGATATCACGTACTATGACTACAGCTGACCCGATTAAATGAGATGGCGCACCCGCATTTTCCGCCACTGGACTAAAACATGTTTGACAGAACCTGAGATAATTTAATACCTCTCCTTGGGAAAACCGAAGACGCTACAATCAGCATTACAGGAGGTGAGATAAGTGACAACCTGGCAGAAACAAAGCAGCCCCGCAAAGACGCAAGCAAACACTTTAGACACAACATAAGATTAATATCTGTCTAGATTAGAACCCCCGCTCTGGTTTTCTTCCTTAATTGAGGAAAGGTTTGCACACTATTTGCTCTCAGCAATGACTTAATCCTTAAAACAGACAAAAAAAGAAAGCACAAGCAAAACACAAAAGCATAAAAAAAACAATTATGCAAATGTAACATTTCAATCCATAGGATCTCTTCAGGTAAACTGCCTCATTCCTTTGCACCATAATGTTTTTTGGTTTTTTGTTTTTTTTTTTGCTCTGGTGCCTGAAAACCTGTGCCTCGGGCGTACTTGCTGTTTTTCCTCTGTCTTCTCCCTGTAATTGACAAATCGTATGTGCATGAATGTTACCATTAAACTCATCAATTAGCGCCCTACTAGTCTGCCTCACAAAACCAGAAGGAGGAATAGATATGGGCAAAAAGAGAAAGTCAGAATGATAAAGTGATTTGAACTATTATGTCAATAACTCACAAAACCGCAAATGTCTCATTCGAAGAGCAGGCAGCCCCTAGAATGTATCGTTATGCTTTATTGATATTGGAACTGAGCCCAAAATCTTTCTTCCTGATTTGTGAATATTTAGATTGCAGGAGGTCAGGAGTTCCTGTGCCGCAGAAGGGGGATGGAACAAGGTGAAGAAGGAGAAGAAGAAGAAGAAGAAGAAGAAGAAGAAGAAGGACGAGAAGAAAAAGAAAACATGTAGCACGCAGAGCCATAACTCATCAGATGTGTTGGTTTTCAGGGAGATGAAGGCTGTAATATTATATCAACAAGCAATTAGTCTCCCCAGTGGGGGAATAACCCACATTTGAAATGGCTGTATGCAGAAACAAAACATTCAGTCCTCTGAAGTGGTCCCTTCAGGACTCTCTTTGCATTGTTCAATCCTCCTGCTCACTTCTCTTTCCTGACTTCTCTTTGTCTCTCTCCCTGGAATTGCTTTCCCCCCACACCTTGTACCTTTCCTCCCGTTGTTCCTTTCTCGCCTTGATTGACAGCTCTGAATCTATTCGAAGGCTGGCTGTCTTTCTTTCCCTCCCTCTCTCTCTATCTCACTCTACAGTTAGTTGACGGAGGTATGGCTGCTGTGGATCGCTGCTCACTACTCATGACAGTCTAACTGGGATGACTTCATGTCATAGCAGAGCCTGAGCAGCAGAGTTGAGATGATGATCTCCTCAATGTCATTTTCCCACCTGGTTCAAGATTACTGATAATGACGACAACCTAAATCTCTCCGGCGTTAAGAAGCATGCAGACCACCTTTATACACCAAACTGTTAATTTGGAGAAAATGTTTCGCACAACATTGATGTATCGATTAGGCAGGACAAACAGGAGAAGATTAGCAATATGAGAAAGTCTCTGAGAGCAAGCTTTAAGAATGGTTGATGTGCAGAGCTGCTCAGGGGTTAGACTAAGCAATATGCTCGGTGAGCGCATAATACAGTGCAAACTGCAGGCAATACATCAAACGTGGAAGCACACTGGGAATGTCTCGCATTAGCTGCATGTGTTTAAGATGTGAAGTTGCAAAATGTCTATAACCCATAAGAATTGGAGGCAATTGGAGACGTGGGATTAATGGAGGTAGAGCGATAAATATTACATTAGCTTGTGTCAGGGAAGCATCACTAGGTGTCGGCTAGATAAAATGGAAATGCGCAAGTCAGGGATTGAAGAAAGCCAAAGGATTATGACCAAGACAAGATTGGAAACAGGTCTCCTATGCAAAAACCCAATCAAAGTTACAGTATACTGTACTAAATCCTTTCCCTGACTTTCATATGGGAATGGCTCCCAGGCACGCACGAGGTTTAAAACCGCTGTAAATTGCTTGACAGATAATTGTGGGAAATGCAATCAAACATGGAGTAGTTGATATGGAGAAGGTTATGTAATAAGTCTGATCATTTCTCAAGGAATTTCCATTTCATGTAATGAAAATCCAGCAATCCAATATAAAGTAAGCGACATCAAAGACGTTTGGTTTCATCAAATAGCTTTTGGCCTGATGTAATCAATATAGCTTTTTTTTAAAAAAAAGGAATCCCGACTCTGTCTGTGTGAGGTTTTGATGCAAAGAGGGTGTGTGACCTGCCAGCGACCCTGAAGAACCGCTCTTAACCCCCCCAGTACACCCTTAACCCCAACCCTCATCCATCACATGGGACATATCAGTCTTAAGAGGCTTTGGATTCATGCATACGCCCACTCACTCACAGACACTCATGCAGACAGACGTATGTCTGGGTCAAGACTCCAGTTGACCCCTATTTTATGATTTTATTGCTGAGGCTCTGAGAAAAACAACACTCTCCTACTAAAACAAGCAGAGGATGTGGTTGCGCCAAGTGCGTGCCTGTGTATTTATGTTTATGTGATATCTAAAAAAAATACATCAATTGAGCGGTGAAATGAACAGGTTCGTTTGACAGAGGGGACACAAAAAGTGTCAGGACAGCCAACACCTTAAAACAAAAAGGCAATCAGCGGTGCAGTGTATTGGTATTCAGCCTTGCTCTTCTGTCATTGTTCATTTTCCAGCCACAATCCACATAATGAGCTGCTTTTCCAACCCAGGTGTTCCATTTCTTCACAAGGTCATTGAAAAACACAATACAATTATTTGAGACCGACGCATGGGCTGAAACAAAGCCTTGTCAAAATCATCAGAAAATGCCCGCAGGATATTAAAAGTCAGGGTTAAAGTCCTCTCAGGGCTATGATTTATTAATTTATAGAAACTGACTTAAGAATGATTGAGCTTTTTTTTTCTCCTCATCACAGGTCAACACTGGCCAGATATTATGCATCTTCTCACAAGTGATCCCATTCCTTCCCTTGTTTTAAAGGCATTCGGAGTTCACAGTGGTGACATCATTTGGCAAGTCTGGTCAGTATGAGTTTCCACTATGCCCTGTCATCGCCTTTTAATCTCAAAGAAAGAGAGAGAATGTAGGAGGGATAAGAGGGAAAGAGAGGTTTTTCAGGAATAAAAGGGACGGTCAAAAAAGGGTGCAGTGCTTAAAGCATACCTCGTCTGCTTTTGTTAAGACCAGCGGTGCTGAAATGTTCCGCCCAAAGAACACTCCCTCTGAACATTAATCATCTGTCCATTCTGGCCCTGTCAGAGCCTGTCATCCAAGGTAAAGCAGGCAGCTAAACCGACAACCACCCACATACACACAAACTTACACGCCCATGAATGTTGCCCACATACAGCTATCCTGAACTTTCTGCTGCCGTAGTCCCAGCCACTGCTCATCTGGACATACCTATTCTTTCAGCTAGCTAATACAGCAATGCCTGATGTTGCAGAAACTTCAGTGAACAATAGCTAAACCCCCTTGAGAAAGCAAGATGTCTTCCAATTAGAGCTGTGGTTCAACACTGAGCTGTATATTGCTGTGTGAGGCAAAATCTCTGTAAGGAATGAAAAAAAAAAAACCAACAACATGAAAAGTAAAATAAATTTTCATCCTACTTTAGTTGTAGACACTGAGGTCCTAATATTTAGAAAATTATAGTAATTGAGTCCTGTCACACTCCTGAATGTGAACATGTCCGGAGAAGAAAAGCCATGTCTGACTGGTTTCAATAGATGGCAGTGCAGCAGTGAAATAAGTAAAGGATGAGACAGTGTCCAGTTTAAAAAAAAAAAAGGAGGGAGAGAAATAGGCCTGTGTGTGATTTCTCCAAAATATTCAGTTTGCTTCACATACAGATATGAAATTCAACAGTTTCACTGCTAATGCTAATGAACAGAACATGTGTCTCCCAAACAATGAATAAAGGATAACACATTCTGCTCCAAATTAATTTGTGTGTGCACGTATCTGTGCATGTGCGAGTCTTAACAAACCAGCAAACAATTTAGCAGACAGCCCACGCCCTTGGGCAGGCTGTTACCATAGTAACCTTACAGCCAGTATTTTTTTGGCCCACACTTTTCCTTTGAACAGCCGGCCAATGACAGACCAGCTGACTGGGAAATCTGGCTTTCTGAAAGCACATGCATGAATTGTGTGTCCTCATGTGCACGTGCATCCGTGCTTGCGTATGCGTGTGTATAATACGAGCCCGATACAGATCGAGGGAGCCAAACGATGCTTTAGCTCCATATAGACTCGAGTGGCACGCTGGCAATTGGCTTGTCTGTATCATGTCATGACATATTGGCTTAGGTCAGTTTTATTTCCAGGAAGATGCAACTCTGTGCCAGGGCTCCAGGCTTATATTTCAGGCGGACAAGTGGTCAGAGAGGAGCAGAAGAAAGATACAGAGAAGCCGCAGAGGTGCTGGAATTCCAGGAAACTCCATTGTGCCAGTCTATTTCTGGTTGGCAGGGTAGTAGAGAAGACGGCCCTCATATCACCGCTCAGCAGGCAGTAACATGTGCTTGCACTACAATCTACACTGTAATCAGAACCTAACAGGGGACTGGCCAGGCTCATTGCCCGCTGTGAACTAATAGAGAAAGAACAAAAACAAAAAGACAACACACAAGGAGGTGCAAGGATCGAGAGTTTCTCGATGACGGGTGAAAACGGAGGGATGTCACATTAGCTAGAGGCATTCTGTATGCTGAGCATTTGACTGGCTGCAGGATACGATTCATCTAAAATTACTCGCGTAACAAACTGAATCCACCACCATTAGTAACTTACATTTATTTTATTGTGATGTTTGTGAGTGACTAATTTTTCATTTAGTGACTTTTTTCATTATGTTTTTTTTCCCCCATTGTTGGTTTATTAATTTGCTTTGTTGATTTACACTCAACAAAAATATAAACGCAACACCTTTGTTACTGCTCCCATTCCCCATGGGATGGACGTAGAGACCTAAAATTCATTCCAGATACACAATGTAACCATCCCTCCCAAACAGTGGTCACAAATCAGTCCAAATGTGTGGTAGTGGACACATCTGCCATATTGAGATAATCCATCCCACCTCACAGGTGTGCCACATCAGGATGCTGATCTGACATCATGAGTAGTGCACAGGTGTACCTCAGGCTGCCCACAACAAAAGGCCACCCTGGAATGTGCAGTTTTTTGCGCTATTGGGGGTCTGGGGACCCAGAACCGGTCAGTATCTGGTGTGACCACCATTTGCCTCATGCAGTGCAACACATCGTCGCATGGAGTCTATCAGATTGTCAATTGTGGCCTGTGGAATGTTGGTCCACTCCACTTCAATGGCTGTGCGAGGTTGTTGGATATTCGTGGGAACTGGTACACGCTGTCGTATACGCCGGTCAAGCACATCCCGAACATGCTCAATGGGTGACATGTCCTGTGAGTATGCTGGCCATGCAAGAACTGGGACATTCTCAGCTGCCATCAGCCCTGAACAATGTGAACCATGATTCATCCGTGAAGCGCACACCTCTCCAACGTGCCAGACGCCATCGGATGTGAGCATTTGCCCACACAAGTCTGTTACGGCGACGAGCTGGAGTCAGGTCAAGACCCCGATGAGGACGACGGGCATGCAGTTGAGCGTCCCTGAGACGGTTTCTGACAGTTTGTGCAGAAATTGTTTGGTTGTGCAAACCAATTGTTCCAGCAGCTGTCTGGGTGGCTGGTCTCAGACGATCTTGGAGGTGAACCTGCTGGATGTGGAGGTCCTGGGCTGGTGTGGTTACACGAGGTCTGCGGTTGTGAGGCCGGTTGGATGTGTTGCCATATTCTCTGAAACGCCTGTGGAGACGGCTTATGGTTGAGAAATGAACATTCAATGCACGGGCGACAGATCTGGTTGACATTCCTGCTGTCAGCATGCCAATTGCACGCTCCCTCATTGCTTGTGGCATCTGTGGCATTTTGCTGTGAGACAAAACTGCACATTCCAGGGTGGCCTTTTGTTGTGGGCAGTCTGAGGTACACCTGTGCACTACTCATGATGTCAGATCAGCATCCTGATGTGGCACACCTGTGAGGTGGGATGGATTATCTCAATATAGCAGATGTGCCCACTACCACACATTTGGACTGATTTGTGACCACTGTTTGGGAGGGATGGTTATATTGTGTATCTGGAATGAATTTTAGGTCTCTACGTCCATCCCATGGGGAATGGGAGCAAAAACAAAAGTGTTGCGTTTATATTTTTGTTCAGTGTATTTATACCTATATTGGTTCATATTTTCAGCTTTAGTTCGTTTTCTCAGTGGATTTTTTTCCATTTCAGTTTAGTTTTAATTGAAATTCAAATATGATTTAGTTGATATGTTACTTGTTTCAGTAGCTGGAAATCAGAGAAGGGAGCCATTAACTCAAAAACTGGGTGTTTATTTATGTTTTTTTTTATTTTAGTATCCATTTAAAAAAATACTGAATGCCCAAAACTTCTCCAGATGCATCATCAAGGTCTGAGTGTATATGATAGATATACCAGTGTGTCTTAAAATAAATAAATAAATAAATACATATTCTTCAAAAAAACTGGCATGAATGGGTAAATGTGGATCAAGTGCTTTAACTCATTAATCAGTTTATCAGAATAATCATCAGAAGCCGTTATGATTACCTTGTGATTAATTACCTTGTGTTTCCAAGAAAAACAGTATCAAACTCAAAGTAGTGAAACCTTTAGCTTCCTCTCAGCACTTGTCTCTTTTAAGCAGATCTAGAACAATTAATCTATAATAGTTAGCCAAAGATGCCTACTCTTGCTCCTTTTCCTAAATTGCGGTTTCTTTGCTCGACATATTCCATTTACAGCCTTTAAACCTTATATTACAGACTAAACACTACAAACAAACGCTGCTGTAGAATAATAAGATGCGGAGACAGTCTGATCATTAAAAATTGGATTTAATTTACACGAACAAATACGTATTTCCAAAATACAAATTCAAGTACAACCCCCCCCCCCCAGAAAGATACGGTGACATATTTTCAGCAACAGTTGGATTTTTAATCAGTTAGCCTCATTTGGTAACACAGGAAACCTTTAACTTTATTCAATGAAAGAAAATGTGTGTAATCGATGATTGTGGATGAAGCCTCAATAGGTTTCTCAAAGCTAAATGTTTATAGCTTGCTGACAGAAAGTTGTCTTTTTTAACAAATACTAATTTTACAAAACAACACTGACTTGTTTTGTTAAACAAATACAACAAGTAAAAACCCACTCCGGATTTATGATTCACATTTGCAAAAGACAAATGTATGATTTGTCACTATGGTGAGTGTCACGGCTCAGCTTGTTACTCCAAAATAAAATGGAGTGTGACACCAGAGTTTATAAAGAGTTTATTAAGAGTTGAATTACATTTCTAGGGATAAAGTACAAACACATCTTGTAAGGTGTGGATAATTATTGATTAAGCCATGCATCACCCAAAAACTGTTGCACTGATACTGCAAGACAAGTATTGGGTTTCACTGGGTTTTATTTATTTTGCACATTTTTATATTTGCCTTAAAATTATACAAGCAAGCAGAAAACATTCTTTCTTACATTACCACTATCAGAGTCCTGCTATCTATCTAGTGTCACTATCTAGTGGAGACTGTTGATCTTAAACACACATTAGCTCCCGATTGGTTCAAATGTTAAAAAAACTGTTGTAGCAAGGCTAAAAGTCAGCTTTAAACACTCATCTATTCTCAAATACCCAGCCTGTAATCTTAGGGTGGGGTTGAGGGGCACGCTAATGAGTGTAGAGGCCTGGCAAGAGGGATTAGCAATTATGAACATACAAGTGGAGTAGAGTGATAAAACAACTGAAAAACAAAGGTCCCTTCACTGTTTACCATTCCCTAATTTGATTCCTAATTGAGCGTACATAACACAATGTTTACACCAAAATTTTCTGGCAAAGACAAGCAGCCATGGCAGACACACTCAGCTGAACACAGCTATGCTCGTCCCTTTGATGATCTCAGGAAGAGGCTCTCCTGTTCACAACAGCATCGCCACATAAAAGAGCAGTGACATGTGTCTGACCAGCACCGAGCATCTGCACCAGCTCATGGTGACGCTGACATTTTCATACACGGCAAATATGCTATCAGACGGTAGCAGGCTACGAGTCAGTTGGATAACGAGAAAGAAAAGGAGTCTGGCTTTTTAAAATCTAATAGAAAATTTAGAGCCAGCCCTTAGGCTCCAGACATAACTAACAAGACAAGAGATGGACAGGTGAGAGTGGCGAAAATGAGAAGGGAGAGGTGGTGTGAACTACACAGGAGCTCTGAAGCCTTGGATTGTGATGACATCAACTATTATAAAAATAGCTATATTAATTCTACATTCACTAGTAAGATGTTCCTCCAGCTATCCCTCCATCCGCTGCGCACTGCCCTCGCTGCTTTTATGCGTAATAGGAAGAAATGACAAAATGTTTTGCACCATAAGAAAAAAAGTACAAATTATGTGTGAAGCGTAGGTAAGCAAAACCGACCCAAGCGCAGCATATAAGGGTGTGAGAAAGGGAGAGAAAGCGGAAAGGGGAGGTGTGAGCTAAATAAAGTGAGAAAGCACTCAGGAGTACATCTTGTCACTCAAGCTGGTGGCGGCAGAGTCCCACAATATGTGCACTGTGTGAAGCAGCCACTTCTCATTGAATGCTAAGTGACAGCTAAGCTATTACTGCTAAAACTGACGAAGAGGCACCAGGAAATAATAAAAAAAAGATTGCATGACAAATACTTTTTAAATTAACTAAGCTACATGTTCTGCACGACACAGTCCAGCAACAATCAGGTCCATGCGTGACTGTGACTCAACAGACGAATGACATGCATAAATTTTTTCTTTTTTCACAGAATGTTAAAAAAAACCAAAAAAAACCCCAAATGGTTATGTTTAGCAAATATCATTTTGCATGACAAGAAGCCGACCCCATTTCCTGGCACAGAGTGCACCTGCAGCTGTGGAACTCTCAAAAGGTAACCGGACCCAGAGCTCATCTATATTCATGCCATATTTACATCTGCCTGACCTCTTCACAACCTTATCAGTATCGCCTTCTGCAGAAACAAACACACACTAACACACAGAAATGTTGGGTGTTATAGGTAACTGACACCCCCACACCACCCGTCAAAATGCGGACAGTTCTGACCTTTATCAGACAGACTTGGTCAATAAGCCCAGAGCTATAAACGGGGCACACATGTGTTAGCTGGGTAGAATGTGCTTTTGTGCTTAAAGTGAGTACATCCATATGGTGCCTGGACGGATGCAACTGTGCATTGTTCGCTTGATGGAGATAAAGAATAAAAATTGCATCATAGGCTGGTGCTCATGGAGCGCTAAGATATTGGACTTCAAATAGCCTTCAGAATAGATACTGAAACACAAATACATTTTTCATTTATATTTACATTTCATTTATGTGTTTTTATCAAATATTGGCTGTAATATTTGGTATTGAGGTTTTAAATATCAACCTGCGTATTCTGTATATTAATCCATATGGTAGCTGGGATAAGCTCCAGCCCCCATAAACTCTGAAATGGATAAGCGGAGGAGGACGGAGGGACGTTCTATTATTAAGTCTTTTAGAAAGATATTCACTTTTTCACTTTTTGAAGCAGCATAAGGGCAGAAAGATGATGTGAATTATAGAAATATTAGAAAACAATACATTTTTTTCAAAAGGTAGAAAAAAATGCTAAAAATATGCAGAAATAAACGTTTAGTGGAAATTAGAAAATATACACGTGTATTTTTTTTTTTTTAACCAGGTATTTATCCTATGTGTGGATTATAAGAGTCTGACTGCTACTGGGTGATGATTGCCGTCCATCCTGCACAGTTGCTGTAACAGTCAACTACTGCACGAGCTGCTCAGGGCCAGTGTCGGGTGTTGTTCATAATGGACATTAGCTTGGCTAACATTCTCCTCTCATCCACCTTTATTTGTCAGTAAAGTAGTTAGGGGCTAAACACATCAAGATGAAAGCAAATTTAACTTTCAAGAAATCTATCAGCTTTATCAAGAAAGGGGATTTGCTGGGCTGTTCTGAGGTAATGAACAATATCGGCAACAGACATCATTAAGTCAGGAAAAACACACACACACAGACCGTGTGCACTTCAAATTGGAAATTGCCAGTCTTCATTTGACTTCTTGACATTGTGGTGAGATACATACCAACACACTGTCCAAGTGAAAATCAAGGAGTAACACAACATAACCAATTGGGAAACTAGATTATCCATATAAATGACAGAAAAAAGTTAACATGAAGCAAAGGTCGAACAACATCCAGTGCACTTTTGTGCCTGCTTAAACAAAAGAGATTTTAAACTTGGTCATTTAAAGTAGGTAAGGTTGGATTAGGTACATTTCCAAAGCTTATCAATTTCTGTTCTGCCACAGTCACATCTTCTTGTATTCATGCTACTGCCTAATTAGGTTAACATACTGTAAAAAACACAGCAGTACTGTCTTTAAAAAAATAATGACACAAGCAGACATAATATTGTGGCACAATTTCTGTAAAATCAGCAATTGTAAAGCAAGTATTGAAAGCGTAATTTAGTAATGCAAGGCTACCATTGCTAAACTGTAACTGATCTTGCGTGCTCAGTTTCATAACAACTGGAGCTTACATTAAACTCAAGTCAATATACAGTATCATAACATACAATTTGCCCTACAGCTCTGTAAAATAATAACAACAAACTGCACAAATGCATAGACACACAAAGGGGTACAAGCATGACAGTGCAATGCTGAATAAACAGGACCAAATAAATAGAATATGCACTGATATACACATGGGTAGACACATACGCACGCAATGAGTGTCATACACGTATCTGAAAACTTCAGGCATGTTATCGCATGATAACAGTTAAGACACGCATTGTTGCAGAGACAAAGCATGCATACAGTACCTGTTGCATACAAATATTCCAAGGAACATCCAAATACTGAATGGATATACTCAGATATGAACATCAAAAATAGGGACTGGGCCATCAAGTTACTTGGCAAAAAACCTTGAGTACACACAAAAGATGGGTTTGTATTTTAAAAAATATAGTTGAGCTCATATTTCTCTAGTTTATTTTTATGTATTATAGTTTTTCTTGCCTTTTTTCTTTCTTTTGGAAAGTACCACTTGTTTTGTTAAGGTCACATAGAAAGAAATAAATCAATAAAAAAATGAAACATAGAAGAGCAGGAAATGCATGCAATGCACACACGCACATGAACGCACACAAAGACACACATAAAGCACACCTTTCCTGAACAGGACATATTGGATTAGGAATGATTTTTTCCCCCTGAGTCCTGTCTCAGAGGTGCTAGATTAAATGCCATTCCCACTTTACTACAGATGGCTCAAAAACAAATCATATAATCCATACGCACACATATTCACATACATACACACACACACACACACACACACACACATACACACACACACACACATAGAAATGCTCACCAAGGAGATATATAACATGTTGGCACACCCAAACACTAAAGCACCTGTACGGTCCAACGCGTCTCCTCTTTGTATTTCAATCACTGAATCGATGGTTCTAAATTGATTGTAGCTGAGCAGGGGCCAGAGATGTTCCCCCTGGCTCGCTGCCCTGGCCCTCTATTGATTAGATCTGAGAGAGCCAATTGCTTTCACACTGGATTAAGGTGTTCCGGGGCAGTGAGCAAGGAGAGAGAAACAGAGGGAGAGAGACAGAGCCATAGAGAAAGGGGGGGAGAAAGAATAGGCTTAGCATCCTGAGAGATTCACCTACAAAGCAGTAAGATCAGGTCAGCAACATTAGCAATTAGTTAACAAGTCATTTGTTGGGGGAGGATAGGTTTGACCATGTATCCACACCATCTACTGGTGTTTCAAACACGTACATATACACACACGTAGGCAAATAATTTCATTTACGTACAAATTAATATATTTTCTATAACACACATATAATGAGACATAGTCAAGCACATAGAAAATGCACATGTGTCTGCAAATTTAAACACGCACACACATGCACACACCTTTGTGTTGCAATCCTTCAGATCAGAGGGCGCTAACACAGATCAAGGGTGTAATCTCATTCCACCCTGGAGCTAAGAAGCCCAGGGCAACAGTATTACACTTCAAAGCTTCAGTCTGAGTTTGTTACACATTCCAGCTCCAAAGTCTTATGCACTGTAACCTAGAGGAATCAAACTCAAACTTTACTATCAGCCAGCATCACAGGATCTCTTCTGGCTTGGATCAAATGATAAATATAGTGCGAAAAGTGGATATATCTTTTTTTCTTTTTCTTTTTGCAGGGTAGGTCTTTTTCCCCCCGAAGTCTGCATTCACATACCTCTTTGCCACATCTATATTCCACAGGGGGCTTTGACTTTCTATATGAGAGAATGGAATGGGCGGAAAAGGGCCAAGAAGAGCCTTCACCCTTCGCCAAAGACAAGTACTTTTGTCTGGCTGATGTCCCCTTCTCAAACCATTTCCACAATGGAGAGGTTTCCAATCCAGATTAAGTGCTTATGAAAATGAAGAACTGCGTGTTGAGAAAAAAGAAGGGACTGCACAGCCTCTGTGGACCCAGGTCACGAAAGCTAGGAAAAAGGCCCCTCGGTCTGAGTCCTCATAAAGGAATTTCTTGGGGAGCAGCAGCCCTATTCACATAGCATTAGGGGTGTAAAAGCCTCACACTGACTGCACAAGTCAGGCCAGCTCAGAATGCATTTGGTTAATACCTCTATTGTCACCCTCCTTCTATGACTGCTCTCTTAGCAGTGAGAAGCAGGACAGTGGTAAATGGGGAATTAAAGAGGCAGAAAAGATGAGATACAGAGAGAAAACAAGGAAGGGAGTGAATAAGAATCAGTGGGTGTAAAGCCCTCACAGCCATACTTATATAGTATGTGCGTGCACAAATAAATGAATGTACATCCACAAATAATACTTGTTGTGTGTCCTGTTTGTGGGAGGCCGACACGAAACCTGGCCAACACAATAATTTATGTGAGAGTTAAGAAACTCAACAGGCCTACAAAGCCAAAACACATAATGACAGTCCAACTACGGTAGCCCATAATATAAAGGTCAGTTTATAGGAACGCAAGAGAGAAAGAGGTGTAGAGGGAAAAAGAGGGAAGAGAGATAGAGGAAGAGTCATTGTGAAATTGACTGAGTGTACGAGCATGTGTGCTTTTGTGTCCCTTTCACTCCGTGTTTGGTTCATTCCCCAAAGGGTCTTATTATGCCTCGCGCTGGCCCCATCACAAAAGCAGTGTCTTTGTATCTCAGCCCATGTAGCACCCCTAGAGAACATTCTAGACACAGCAAATCCATTTGTTTGTCAGCTATAGCTGGACTAATCAGATATCATTCTCTTTGAGAATACCACTGTGCAGCCTGGACTAGCACTATAGTAATGCTGGCCCAGCATTGAGATAACATCTCAGTTCTTTCAGGCTCTTTCTATTTTGTAAGTACTGCACATAGACATCATAAAATGGGGATAGAGGGTAAGTGGTAAAGCTATCCCTGAGTACATTGATTGATCTTCCTAATAATACAGCTACTTTATTAAAACATATTTCCTGATACTGTATATTAGTCAAAAGTTACAACTAAAAGTGAGAGGTACACCACTAAAACTACACAAACTGCACAACAATGTGCAAAGGTTAACTGTATGAGGAGAGATCAATTCTGATATACTGTATCACTTGTATGTAGCACCAGACCTGTTGACACAGACTCACTCACAGCTAAAGTATAATAGTTGTGTAATTGGTTGTTGTTATAAAAAAAGGCTGTCTTAGAAGTTATTAGATAGCCTGAGCTTTGTGTGTTCTTTGTATTTGTCAGTCTGAAAATATACCTTTCTTTAGCAGAACCACAAGCCTTAAACCTGTAAAATACAGGCTGACTTAACTGTCAAGGAAAACATGTAATTACATCCACACAATGATATAGAGCAATACAGATTATAGGAGTTGTCTAATTGATGTATAATTGCACATTGTGAGGTTGTGTTTGATACAGCCTGCTCAGTTACGACCTGGGGAGCTGAATTACTTTAGGATAATGCAGGGTGTCATAACATAAATTACACAGACATAATTCTTTGCATATGTTTAATTAAAGATTAAACATAGGAGCGTTTACAGTGTATATATGCAATGTTGTTTGCTTCAAGTGTGCAGGAAGTAAGGCGAATATGATTAGGTTAGGAAATTAGACACGCAGAGGTCAGCTTGAGGTGGTAGTGTTAGTAATCGTGTACATGTGTGGGTTCTCAATGTGTGTACAGGCATCACACAAAAGAGACTGAATAGCTTGCGAGCCATGACACAAAGTCTCCCCCAGCTGCCTACGTGGGATATCCCAGACATCTTGCGGCCAACACAGGGAGGCAAACAACCATTCACACCTACAGCCAATTTAGAACTGAACATGTGTAATTAACCTAGCACACATGTCTTTGGTCTGCTGTAGGAAGCCGGAGCACCTGGAGAGAACCCACCCAGGCACAGGGACAATATGCAAATGCCACAAAGACAAGCACCAGCCAGTGGATTTCACTCCAAGACCTTCTTGCTGTGAGGCGACAGAGCTAACTACTGCACCCCTGTGCAGCCCTAGAGAACATGCTAATTTTTTAAGTACACTTCACATACTTGAAAAACGGAAAATGTTTTCCAGCCTGACATTACTCGTTGTTTTGTGGTCGAGTTGTCATTGAAGGTGGGACGAACAGAGCTATATCGGCCCCGCCATAATTGCAATTCAATTCTAATTAGATTGTCAGTCCACAAGTTCCACAACATAAATTTGACTAATCCACATCTATCAATGAGCAGCTGATAGCCTCCAGCAAGCGATGAGACAATTTCCTGGAATTGAAATGTGTCCTTCTGCCATCGCACCACACAGACAAACAAACAGTTTTATTAGCAGGACAGTGAATATTGATGGACACTGATTAGGTTAGAAGGAGAATAAGGTACGATGGAAGGGGGAGGGGTTGGTGTTTCTGCTTTCCAAAGCAGGTAGTACTCTGCGAAGAGGCTCAACGTGTCGCCTCATTACTGTGTGCTGGAGCATATTCCAGAGGGATGAGGCGTGGAAGAAGAAAACAAAAATGAGGGGGAATACAGTTTCCCACATGCCGTGCAAGCTGAAGTGTCTCTTGACATTTAACATTTGGGTATCTTGTGAAGACAACACAGACACTGAAATGCAAACTTATAGAAATGCGATCTTTTTGTTTTTCATTGAATTCCTAAATGTGCATTCATTAAAAAAAGGAAATTGTGGTAGATTTGATTGATGGGGTTCATGGTTTGGGTGAGAGGGTGAAGTAAAGCCCTTCAAAGCAAAAGCTTTTTGTGTTTTGTCATGGGGGTGACATAGGCAAATTAGGCAGGGCCCCAGCTATCAGATAAATGCTGGGGGTTCTTTGTCTTCCTGTGTCCTTGTGCCACTGGTTGGCCTCGGCTCCCGGTGTCAATCACTGAGTGGAGCGCAGGAGAGGAGACATGTACGTATGAGGGCTGACTGGGAAGTAGACGATGAGAACTGAATGAGAATTTGGCGAAGTAGATTAGAAGGGGTCCTGGGTCAAAGGCAGGCCCGCCTAATAAGTTCCCCGTTCCACATCTGGGAGAACGACCAAGTGAGAGATGGCAACAGCAACCCCAGTATAAGCCCAGTGGCCAAATCCATAACCCAAAAGTGACTGAAGGTTAGAAAGCCAGACTAGAGACAGATACAGAGAGGAAAAGAGCTGAAAGGGAGCAAAAACTAATAATAAGGAGGAGGGGGAGGAGTTTGTGTCCCTCCACAAGAACAGCTCTGGTTGTGGTGGCTATTTCAATTATGTGTGAACAAAATCTTTGGATTCCCCTCGCATCATTAGAGACCGGGTCTGTTGTTGCAGTGAGAGTTGCGCATCTGTGCTTCGGGTCATTATAAACACTCTGTTTGGCCCTTAGATTCAAAAGGCCTTTGTCTGGGTCATGCTCTTTCACCAGTGCTCTTTGCCATTCAGCTTATTGAGAGCCATGGAAACAAGATGTCTTTCACTCTCTTCTCTTTCTTAAAGCTTTTCTCTGTCTCTTCCTCCCACTCCATTTTCCTCACATCACCCCGGCCCTCTCTGCAATAAGACTAATAGGAACAGGAAGAGTCAGATGCTTACTTAATTGGGCTTCAAGGTGACTTAGTAAATGCTGTGTGTGTGTGTGTGTGTTGTTCAGTACACATGGATGGTTCTCTGCAAATGAAGTAAACTCTGTGGAACAGGAGCAGACACGGCCAAATGGGATGGAATGGACTCTAATAGGTTACCAGGTCTTTGCGGGTTTGTCTGTCAGATCTTTTACACTCAGATAAGCCATACAAAGAAGTAATAAAAAAAACTTACCGGAGCAGAAAAACGTAAAAAACCTAGTGCATAGCCTGCGAAACCGAACTTTAAGATTAAAATACTGGTCGGATGGATTCAGTTTATGAATGTGTTTCTACTGCTAGACTCTGAGCAAGAGCTCTTTATTCTCTAGAGAGAAATAAGCCTGCTAATTGATGTCCGTGACAATGAACCCTATTGGGATATATGGGGATTTATAAGCTTTTAGGCTAAGGTTAATAATGTGATAAATGTGCCCACCTCACTACATTTAACATTTTTAAAAATGCACACGTGGTAGAAGTAATATGTTTTTCTTAGTGTGTGTGCTCATGCCCCATGATGGCAGCCATTAGACAGGAGTAAGGCAGCCATGATGAATCGGCACTTAGCCCAGGGAAGCGCTCTTGCTCAATGGGCTGTGAATCTCCTGCTGCCACTGTCAGCCTGCTGAATGTTAAATAAAGTTATTTGAATATTTGTAATATTAATGTGGCAGCATGTCAAAAGCCTGCTGGAGCCTAACAGTGAGAGAAAATATGAGAGAACTCATATTGGCGTGCCAGCCTATAGGACTGCTCGGGTGAGGAATGACATAAATACTAAAGTAAATAAATACATACTTATGGTCACTGCACTGGAATATAGGATGGATGGAGGGATGGATGGATAGTATGGAGCAAAATTCTGGGAATTCATATAGTACCACAGATAATGAAATTAACCAGTCAAATTCTCATTTCCCCCATTTCATTCATAGCCCGTTCACATCCATTTGAAAGCAATCAGTAGCTGCAATAGCAATGCTTCAATTCCAGACCTTTTGCGATTCCCTGAGCCCACACAAATCTCCACATCCACACAGGTGGGGAGAGTCTCAACAGCTATGTGTGTTGCATATGGCCTGTAAAGAGTAAAAACAGACGAAACTTTGAGAATAACCAATTACAAAATTAAACAAAATATAGCTAGCCTTAAGCTAACCTGAAGAGGACATTTGTCAGCCCAACGAAAATTTGGCTCCCCACAGGAAATAAAGTTTTAACACCAAAATTAAGAATAAGCACTCGAAAGTTTTGAATTGGTTTTCATAGAGGATAATTTGCAACTATGCCACATCGTCCACTTTTAAGAGCTTAAACAACAGAATAATTAGGTTTCTGTGGTGTTTTAATTACTTCAAATAAAAAAAAAACATACGGAACATTAAAATGATTAATGCTTAGACAGACTCAAAACAAAACACATGACGCAAAGCCAGCACGATCGAGGTGATTCCATCAATTACTCCTCAGGTGGGCCTTGACACCAGTTCTAAGAAGGGTCAGTGAAACCATCCTACAAGCCCGTTTAGGATACTTGAGTTAAGCAGGACACACAGCCGAGACAAGCTTTGTATTGGTAGAGGTAGCGGGGTCTTATTTGGAGTGTCTCGCTCGATTTAACAGGGAGGTGATAAAATATTTAGTCGATTGCTTACAAAGCTAAGGGGAAGAGAGCGAGGAACAGAGAAAGAGGGAGAGGAAAAGTGGGGGATACCCAAATGGCTTGCGTAGTGGCTGGGGAGCTGGTAATGAGGATGGCATGCTGGCATCATCGTTACAGAGCACAACAACTCTACATGGTCTCTCTGCTCAACCGAACACATACACAACACGCTACCTGACAACAATTAAAACATATAGATTAATGAAAGTGCAATCAGGTGCTGGGAAGCTCGCACATGCCCTGAAACAACACTGAAACGCACATATTAAACCTGCAAAAAAAACAAGCGTTATTTCTGCTGTTACGACAAAGAACTTCCAAAAAAATTAGAAATGAAACCATCATTTATCAATTCAAAAAACTGGCTTTCCATGTAAAAGGACAACTATTCAAAACAATGATCCACCTAACAGAAGTTTTGGTATGGTGGGTATAATATGTAATATACAGATGCATAGCTAGAATAAATGCACTTTCGTTTTCATGTCACTATAAGCAGAAACAAATTTTTACCTTCTTAGGTTCTGGTGAATTAGGCAAATTACATTAATTTGTGTCTCAAGAGCTACATAATAAAGGCACTAATTGAAAATTTTCCACACTTTACCAGACTGTACACAGTACTACTGTGTTCCTTTTTCTAAGCAATACCTTTTTGTTTTGTTGGTATCAATGAGGGGAATTATTCCAGCATGAAACTACATGCTCTTATTTTCTTTTTGTTCCTGTTCCTGTTCCTTCATCGCTAATGGGCAATTACTTCTGACCCAATGCTGAGGCTGTGTTATTGCACCAACCCCACAATTGATTGGTTGCCCATAGAACTGAGCTTCCACAAGCACTTTAAGGTTAGATTTCCCTGTTTAAATAATGGATTGCAAGTCCATGAAAAGAAACTGCACAAAAAATAAAAAGGTTGAGATTGCTGTTATTGGAGGGGACTCTCAGTGGAGATGAGAGGGGAACTGACTCCACACAAGACTCCAGAGAGTGAGCTAGTTATTTGAGCTAGAAATGGTTAGATCATCTATTTCTACTCCGGCCTTTTTTCTTTTTTTTGTCAAGTCAGTGTTTGTGCTGACGACTATGGTCAACCAACACAACATTTTAGGCCACAGTCTCACAGTCCTAGAGATCGATTGGCAATCATCTGGTAACCACTGGTTCAGACGGAAAAATGTATATTACACAAAAATTTGTGAGTAGTTTGCTGCACCTAAAACCTCTTTACTAGCAGATTACTGCATGCGCCTGTATTTTGTATGGAATATGCTGATATATCTGCAAACACTCGCCACACGGTAATGAAACGGTAATGAAACCTCCTCCCGCAATGAGAGTGTTCACAGAGAAATTGTATCTTCCACACAAAATACGGGCAAGCACAGCAAACCTACGAGTGTCCAAAAAATGGCAAAGAGGTTTTCTTTGTAGGGGTTACCTACTGGTCTGGAGACCTGTGGGATCGAGGCCTCACAGATTCATACTACTGTCAACTCTTGTTAAGCTACAGACCCCAGTAATTTCCTCTTAGTATAGGCTGAATTCACTAGCTTCCATAACAATACTAGGCATACATTTAGACATTGAGCTTAGGCAGTGCACTATGAAACAAAGCGGGAAAACAAAAACAACACAAATAGAACAAAAACAGGCTTCAACACTGGATGAAATTTCAAACATCAGTATTGATCAGAATTTCGAAGTCCCTGCACTGCTGCTAAGTAGTGCATTTCCATCAGAGAGAGATGAGATGATTATCTTAGCTGGAAATGTACTAGAGAAGGAAGTCTGGAGGATTGTAGGAATTAGTGGTCTTTGTAGAGCAATTTCTACAGTGAGACCATTGTCTGTACATGAACATGCGTGTTTGTGGTGACTTCCACTAACACAAGCCACAATAACCCTCATACTAACATTCCAGTTATTCTGCACCAAGTGTGCAGAAGCCTGAGGTAAATAATGGGGAAAGAGGCAAAGTTACGCTACACGGAGAAAAGACTGACAAGGATCAGTGTAAGTTTACATCCATTAAAGACTATGAGACTGTCAGCGCTAGAGGACAGGCAAGGTTATTTGGTTCATTTGAATTAAAATTCCTGCACTGCATAGGAACACAAGTGCATGGCATGCTCATGCACACGCCACACGTGCCAACAGCATGATTAGTGAGTCAGGATTTAACACGAATAAACAAATAATTAATGTAAACATGAAGCAAAACTAGCATCAAGATGAAGTCTGTTAACAGGCTTGAAATGATCCAATCTTCATGTCAAGAATTATGACAGTGACGAGAGCTACTCGCCTATCGATAAGACTCTGAGACCAAGACGTTCAGGAGCCCGCAGTCCAGTAACAAAGAAGGGTTGTTAGGTCAATGTACAACCAGGAGCATGTTCAGTGGACTTATGAATATTCAGCACAAATGGCTCGGTCTGACTGTAGTATTGTAACCGAGTACTCTATCAAGGCCACGTGGCTTCAAGGTGATGACAATGTGTAGTTTGTTTTTATTTTGCTTATTATAATTATTTTGTTGTGTTTTTGTTTTTATATTGCAGACCAATACATAAGTATTGTGTGTCACAAACACATAAGTTTAAGAAAAGAAAGACAAAAAAAACATACTTAGGACATTTTTTTTCAGTGAACTAATTTAACATTAAATATATTGCGTGTACCAATCTCAATGGGCAGTCTTAGCATTTGATTTAAGTGATTTTGTCCAGTACATGATGGACATCAGAGGAATCAGCTTTTAATTAGACTGTTGACCATGATTTTCAGCCTAACTGGATTTTATTCTAAATTTGCATGATCTGTTAACAAACTGAGCCCCTGATTTATTGATAATTGTGCTTACTTAAGAGAAGCGAATATCGGATAAATCAAAGTCGCTGATCAGCCGATCACTTTAATTATTTACAAGATAAACAAGAGAGTCTATCTTATGCATTTAAAGCATTGAATACACAGATTACAATTTATTTGTAAAGAGAATTATAATATTGAGAAATGGTGTAAAAATTTGAAACTAAATTAAGAGTTTAGATCAACCTAAGCACAGCCTTTTAACTTCTGCCCTGTTATTTTCATTCGAAAGTCATCCAATCTTTGGCAAGGACTTTGTGTGTTTGTTATGATGTGCGTTAGTGTGTAGGTGGGTTTTGCGCAGGACATGGTGCAATGTGAGAAGGATACAGTAGACACAGTCACACACAGTGTGCTTTGTAGATATGTGGCACTTATATCTGTTTATTGATCAGACCAGATGTGGGTAAATCAATCTTATCTGAGCTCCACACACTTTCCAACTAACCCCGAGAGGCAGGCCAACCAATACTTTGCCACACCGAGAGCCTCAAGCCACTCGCATTATCGTCAGACACCTTGAGCAAATCTTCTGTTTGTATATGTGCGTGTCAGAAAAACAAGGTGCATTAGAGGGCACGCAAAAACAGAAAGTGACAGCTTGAACTAAAAGCCCATTCAACCTTCCTTTTAGATATGAGCTATTATCTATTCCTCAGAATGTATTCATCAGCACATCGCACTGAGGCAGAATCAAACCTTTTGTCATCTGAAAGGTAGGATGGACAAAAGGCTGACATTCACAGCAGATTACAACTCAATTCTAATGTATCTTTTTAGTTCCCTGGAGGTAGATGTGATTAAGGAAAAAGTATGGTGTATCATAAGCTGCAAAACATGAAACACAATCAATTCAGCCATTACACTAGAGTGGAAGACCTGTGACCAAAGGTAACATGATGCCCTGTTGTATGTGATACCAAAACAGAATAAATTAATGCCAACAGACTAAGGTGAATTGATCTGTTCTATTCTGGGGAGTCCATCTCTTTAAAAGATTGAATAATGAAAAAGAAAGAAAAATGTACGTAGGGCCCAGTAAGTACTGATAATACACTCTCATAGCAACCATGGTGTTTTTTTACAGAAAAAGATCAATCCACTTACCTCGGCAGACATTGCCATTGTCAGGTTCAAACCCAGCTTTGCAAGTGCAGCTACCGATAGGAACCATCCACTCTCCATCTCCGTTACAGTAGAGCTTTATAGGGACATCTACTTCCTCTGAGTTTGCGATGCAGGTCCCTCTAGCAATGACCAGGGAAGTGCTTTCAGCCCCTGTCATGGTCTCTGGAAAGACTGCAAAGTTCTGGACCACACTTGGACACTTCTTATAAAACACCCTGACTGACAGAAGAGACATACAGGCCCCATAGTCCTGAAAGGCCAGGTAGAAGCCATTTTTAGACAGCGGACCAAAGCTTCGAACCTCTGTGTTAACTTTCATCAGGCGTCCGCCAAAGTCCACCTGTGAGAAGCTTTCATCAGCAGCAATGGTGTCCACTTTGAGGTAGGGGGCCTCCATCCAGAAGACTGTGCCTTTAGTGGCAATGACAGCATCGTTTTCATAATAGTAGAGATTAAATGTCTCCTTGCAGGAACCGGGGACATTTGGGATGGAGCTGCAGTCGCGCACGGTGAATCGTATCTCCACATAGATGCGCTGTGCTCCGCGGCGATCAATGAAGGTTGTGAGGAGCCAGTTGTTTTGACTTGGTTCGAAGACATTGCACACCTGGTACGTCCTGATGGTGTTGAGGTTTTCGTCATAGCCACTCACCTCCTCCCACTATAGAAAGACAGAGAAGAGAGAAAGAAGTCCACATGGCTGATAAGTAATTATCTGCTATAAGGCTGCAGTGCTCACTCTTTTTTGATAGAGAATGCTAATATTGGCAGAGCCACAGAGAATTCATACACATATCAGTAATTTCCCTAAGGCACTAACTTGAGTCCTCTTCCTGGACTGAGAAAAATGCATCAGCTTATTGGGGCTTGTTCATCCACTGATGACACACAAATGTATTACTTTAAAAAAAATTTAATTCCTCAAGTGCAAAGCAACAATTTATTGTCTTGTTTATCAAGTAGGCTCACAGCTGTAGGATGTGCACCCCCACTGCATAAGCGCAAACCAAGGCATGATTTTGGATGCAATACCGTTTTCTGTCAATGCCAAGTTTCGCTGGGCATTGAGTCGATACGTTACAAAATATAGTGTGTAACAAATTCAAGATTAAGCACTGCTGAATTACAATTAGACAGACAGGCAGGGACTTCACGAGAGCCAAGGATGGATGGAAAACCATTTGAGTGCATACTGAACTGAATTTCACTGCAGGCCATTTCTTGCAGGTGTGACCCAGAAAGGGTCTTGGATGAGCATCAGAAGCCCCTTGGGGAATTAACTCAGTGCACCAAATCATGCTAAAAACGTGCCATTAACATTTGGCTGGATTCACTGAGAATCAGGCAGAGAAATCACAGAAAAAAAATAGAAGAAGCTTGCTTTGAAATCATCTGAGTAACCGTCCAGCTGTGCAAAAGCTGGCCATGCAAAAATTGTTAGTGGCAATCCACTGATATTCAGTGTGCAATATTTGAATTAGTTACAGTATTTTTAAGAGGCATGTATTATTCTTTAGCATACAGCAGCAGAGCTCACAGACCAAAAAAAAAGAGTTACATAAAAGCACCAGTGAATTCAAATGAATATTTTGTGGAATATTTTGAGAAAATGATCTGAAACACTTTTTCATTTTTTTTTATTTTCCTTGGATCAATTTCTATCTTTATAATAATACAATGCTTTTTGCTTCCATTTGAAGCAACTGCTTGGCACAAAGATTTATTTCTCCAAAGTTCCCAACACCAATGATCCAAACAGCTGAAGGCGAGAAGTTAATGAGGTCTATAGTGGACTGAGTGGGCCTCAAGTCAGTTCATGTTTCTTATGTGCATACATCTCCCTGTGCTTCCTCCTTCTTATGACCTTTAAAACTCCAGCTGCTCAATCAAGCTTAATAGAGAGGAGAAGATATTGGCTCTTCACACACAGCCGCAACATCCAGTCAAATGATGGAAAAAAGTCCATAAAATGATGTAAGGCGAGATAGAGCTGATAAATGTGAGCCGTCGAATTTTGCTGTTTGAAAACCAGCGCAGGTAATAAAACCATTTGGCACAAAGAATATGTGGAAACATCTGGCAACAAACAAAAAAATGGTTGGGTCTAGTAAGGGCATGTAGAGGATGGAGTGGGAAGGCACGTGAGGAACAGTGGCACTGCTGACATGATAAACGAGTTTACAGAAATCTGAGGTGCAAATTAAAGCCTTTTTTCACTGCTGCTCCCTGTGTGCCCACTTCACTCTACTCTTCTCCCCCTCTCCTCTCTTCCCCTTGTGCTCTCTTCTCCCGTCTCTGCTCTGTAATGACCATTCATCAGCATTACAGAAACCTGTCCCTTTCAGCGCTGCCTGTTCATTAATACAGCCAGCCCTAGGCTCCTCTGCACCCGTCTGCTCCAGTCTAGGAGGGGGTCCTCACCGCCTCTTGTCTAGCCAAATGACCACCATCTTTCACGCCAGAGAGGAGCCTGAGGCGTCTCCGATAATGCCCATCTAGAGTCTGTCCAGAAATTCATTGGCTCATATAATAATGAACTATATCTTTCTCCTCCTCAGTAGATATGCGGTGTCACGGCTGTTTAAAGACAACCAAAACTAATAATAGGTGCATTAGTTAGTCGAAATCAAACTTTGTGACCCAGTTCCCTCTTTGCTCTTTTCAGTGCTTTGTTATACCTGTGTGTTTATGTGTGCTTGGAAAAGGTGCTGCTGATAATTTGATGGTTTAGCAACCACATATTGATTTGCTAGCTGTTGTTTTGCTGCACAAAGCTTGAGGCACTCTTCTACTTCTATAGTCCAAAACATTTGATTATTTTGAGCATTAAAACTGGTATATAACTAATATTTGGCATCTCTTTAACCTTATCCTAGGACCTGACGTCCACATCACATCACATTTTGGGTTATATCAATTTTGCTCTACATGGGCCTGATATCCACTTAGGAGAACATTATACTGCTACTGTTCTATCAAAATTTTAAACGAATATCCTCATATGTGGCTCTCATTTTTCTTAAAAACAAAAATAAGGTAAAAAAACAACAACAACTGGTAATTCTTTGTTTTTACATTCATCGGGCCCCAATATGCCCAAATATCAAAGAGAAATTAAAAATGCATGTCATGGAAGAGTTCTGGTCTTAGGAGGATAATTTTCCCACTATTTTCAGAGATGTGACGCATACACTCATGAACAAAGTCATGTTAATATGGTGTCTCGGCCCCCGCTGTTACAGTATTTCTATGCTTTCTCCATCCATCCATCCATCCATCCATCGTCATCCGCTTTGTCCGGGGTCGGGTCGCGGGGGCAGCAGCCTAAGCAAAGAGGCCCAGACCTCCCTCTCCCCAGCCACCTCCTCCAGCTTGTCCGGGGGAATACCAAGGCGTTCCCAGGCCAGCCGAGAGATATAATCTCTCCAGCGTGTCCTGGGTCTGCCCCGGGGCCTCCTCCCGGTGGGACATGCCTGGAACACCTCACACCCAGGAGGCGCCCAGGGGGCATCCTTGTCAGATGCCCGAACCACCTCAGCTGGCTCCTTTCGATGTGGAGCAGCAGCTGCTCTACTCTGAGCCCCTCCCGGATGGCCGAACTTCTCACCCTATCTCTAAGGGAGAGGCCAGCCACCCTTCGGAGGAAGCTCATTTCTGCCGCTTGTATCCGCGATCTCGTTCTTTCGGTCACTACCCACAACTCGTGGCCATAGGTGAGGGTAGGGACGTAGATCGACCGGTAAATTGAGAGCTTCGCTTTTACACTCAGCTCCCTCTTCACCACGACGGACCGGTGCAACGTCCGCATTACTGCAGCTGCAGCCCCAATCCGTCTGTCGATCTCTGGCTCCCTTCTCCCATCACTCGCGAACAAGACCCCGAGATACTTGAACTCCTCCACTTGGGGCAGGAACTCATCCCCGACCCGGAGTGGGCACTCCACCCTTTTCCGGCTGAGAACCATGGCCTATGCTTTCTGTGCTTTTTAAATCATTTAAGCCAAATGTATCTGCCTCGTGGCATCTGTGTATTCTTGCCAGAGGCTCTTTCTCAGACCAACGAAAAAATAAATATAAATTTTACTTTTTCGAATAGAATCGAGCCATACATCTAAACACCTGTTCTAGTCACAAAAATGCATATCAGAATTAAGCATGCACATAAAAATAAAAAAATCAAATGAACATCGAGAGCAGAAGAAGACCACACTAGGCGCCACTCCTGTCACCTAAGAACAGAAGTTACCTTTGTCCAGTTCACACTGGTCAGTGGAAAAATGTTGCCTGGCCTGATGAGTCTTGATTTGTGCTGCAACATTGCGTCGGTAGGTTGTGAATTTGGTGTAAACAACATAAAAGCATTGATTCATTTTGCCCTGTATCAATAGTTCATGCTGGTATTGGTGTTGGCAGCAAAGTGAGTTCACTTGCTCGCCCTGCCCATGCCTTTATGACCACAGTGTACCCATGTTGGTGCCTGCTTCTGGGGAGAAAAGGCATCACGTCGCAAAAAATCATCAAATCATCTCTGTCTGTTTTTTTTTTTCTTCAACATGACTATGAGTTTGCTGTACTCAAATGGCCTTTGAGTCACCAGATCTCTATCCAATAGAACAACTTTGCGATGTAGTGCAACAGGAAAGTCGCATCATGGGTGTCCAGCTGACAAATCTGCAGCAACTGTGTGATGCTATAATGTCAATATGGACCAAAAGCTCTGCATGCTGTCCTTTATGGAGTTTAATTCTGTTAATGTCCACTGATGTTTTTATATCCGGAGTATTTGCATGCACATGCCAATTTTCACTTACTAGCGTGTTTATGTGCCTCTATAAAATGAGCTCACTCCCAGCTAGTTTTATTTTACACAGTTTTGCATCACCTAATTCATATTTTATCATTACCAACCTAACTGAACTTAAACTTTTTTTGCTGATGAAAAACTGTCAAATACCGAGAGCCTTTTAACTCAACACTTATTTGTAAGCCAATTAAAGTAACCACCGGCACCCCTCTAATAGCTTTGCTTTTACCATTAATATAGGAGACACTTGTCCCCTGCCCCTGATTGTCAAGTGTGGCTATTGTGTGTGTCATTATTGCTGCTCTGTTTTATGGGCAGTAGCAAGGAGATGGAGGAGCTATGGATTCATAGAGCTCTTAATGTTTGTGTTAATGACCAGTTACAGCTGGCTGAGCTGGAGAAGAGAGGGTTGAGAAAAGGGGGAAAAAATACAGAGTGATAAATAAAAGAAAAAAACAGGAATGGGGAGGAATCAGGAAAAAGGGGGAGGGTTGAGAGGGTGGGGGTAATGTATTCAGACTGATGTTCCCCTTCCCACAGCCTCAGCTCACTGCCATCAAGCCATCAATACTCTGCCCTCATAAAAACCATCCATCACATTGATCTCTTGCCATTATCCTCAAAGACTAAAATAACACAGAGCAGCTCAGATGGCCACAGTCTTGCTCTGTGCGGACTACAGCATCCAATATTTGGCTGGGGACAAGCAGAGATGGGAGGAATAACCAATCAGAACAAGGATGTAACATCTGTGGAAAATAATGGGCCAAATGGGCTGGAGTAATGAGTCATTTGGAGGAGGCATGGTTGGGGCAGTATAAGAAGATACCTTAAGGAAATGAGAAACTTATTTTTTTATAGAATGGAAACTAAATCTTAATGTAGTTCCTAGACCACCGGTCATGACAGGAATTTTGTAATGTTGAATAGAGTCTCAGAACTTTATTTCCGCACAATTCAGCATTTGTGATGCTGCCAATATTGAAAATAATTAGCAGTTATTGAAATACATTTTTTATGTGACAGACAGTGAGCAAACTGTGATTGGGTGACGCATTAAAACAGGTGTAAACTTCATTTTGTAATCATTCCAATGTTGCAAATATCGGAGAAAACACATTGACCAGCTAGATTCGAATATCTGATCTCTAATTGAGAGCCATGTGTTTAGCCCCTCTGCAGTATTCACCTTCTCTCCCTCACTCTCTGTGAGTCTATGTAAAGTTGTTTTCAGACACACAGTGCAACCCTGACCTTTACATAAACCAACAGAGGTGGTTGTAAGAACACAGACAGGGGGATCGTCAGGTTTGTAATAGAAATTCTGTGTACGATGTCCAATTGCACCCATTCGTAATGACTGGCCATCCTGTGTTATGCCTCCTGCACACTCTGCCCAGACAGCACTCTTGCCCTAAACAAATTCCAGTTGTGTTCTACAAGTGATAAAGCCCAACTTTTCAGTACCCCACCTTAATTTTCCCGACACTGTGTATAATTCATGTGTGGATTTAGGATTTACTGAGCATCAGTCCCCTATTTGCTTCAGGAGCTTTGCTGCACATAAAATATATGTACAACCCACAGAGGTTTTATCATGACTCCACCGTACCTCTACCTTCAGTTTTAAAATTGGACATTTGGTATGAGTAGGTCGGGTTGCGACTCTGACACACACGCACAAAGGGAGAACTTGACTACTTTTAGATCATCATTCAGCATCAGTCAATTCACACGAGCAGAAGATGTGAGCAGAGAAGCACATATTCAGCTGATCTTTAACCTCCAGCCTGCTGTCTGATTCTCAGTGGAGTCACACTCACAAACTGCTTTTCAAATCTATCAGCACGAGTTAATACAGCTCCATGCTCAGACATACTGCACACAGATGGGTGATGAGCAGCTCAGAGCATTTCCACATTTATATCTCCACAGCCTTGAAAGGTCTACAAAATGCCACTGCAAATAGTAGATGAGTGTCTGGCAACTATTTCTTGAATGTCCATCAAAACAGCCATTACTCAGTCTGCCGATGGGCTTTTACAGCAGGATCCAAGGCAAGAGATGTAGAAAGCTACAATCAAATGGAGCCACTTCAACACCACTGTGTTCCCCTAAACTTTTAACCCGACTCCACTTTGTTGATGCAGTTTACTATTTTTTTTTTTTTTGTTTGTTTTAGCCCTTTTCAGTTAATGCCTTTGGTGTTGAAGTTAGCATTTGAAGTAATTTAGTTGATGAGGTTCTTTTTTTTTTTTTAAGTGTTACCCAAAAAATCCTAGGACTAAATTATGCTTGGATGCTTTGTTGAAGTCTACACCCTCAAGCGCCTATAGGTTGAAATGTTTTTGAGCACTTTCTAACAACGAGTTGTCCGTTCATCTATCATTGCAGGGCTGAAACGTGTGGGTGGAGGCAAGCATGAGACTGATTTTATTACTACAAGCTCGGGATGGGCATTTCAGTAATGAGCCTATTTGTTATTCATGACAACACAACATTGAACTAAAGGAGGGAAAGTGTACCTATAAAGATTTTTCTTTAATAATTACCCCTGAATACATCCTGGCTGTTGATAAAAAGAGAGAGAAAGGAAAAAGAAATGGTATGCGTGCGGGTGAAATTCACATTGACAGGTTTGTAAAGGCCAAGGTCTCAGAAGGACAGTGGATTATAGGTGGACACGAGAAGCTGAGATAGGGATTGAACTCTTTATGCCCCTTCTGAAAGACACTCTTCTCATTTTGCAAAGCTCACTGCCGACAGTAATCACAATCCAGATAGTATTTTTTTCTTCCCAAAGGCGGTTTCAAATCCCTCTGCGTTAATGAGGATATTTGCATTTCAACCTTTGGGTCTTTTCCTTGAAGTCAATAGAATGGACATTTCATGTAAACTAACAGTGGTCCGTCTTGGCACCTTTATTCACTCCTTCCTACACAAACTTTGAGACACATGCTCATAATCTCCTGCAAAATCACTTATTTCGAACGCTTTACCTCATCCGCCACCTCACACACACGGCCAGGCTGCAGCCCCTAAAATATGCAGTGGCATGATTGCTATTATCATTTCTGATCAGCTGTGTTATTGAATGGATGCTGCTGTCAGGGCAGTTGCATAGGAATGATTATTTTGCGGGGCATCTGAGGCCTAGTTCCGCTTGGCTGAATGTGATGGATGGGGAGGAAATGGTGATGTCTGAAACACTCCCAGTCCTGCCAGATCTCAGCCACTCTATAATTACAGTCACACAGTTTGACTGAGCCCAAGCAGAACTTGGTCTGTCTGGCTGGCTAAAGCAAAATGAGTCTCGTTGAAAATCTGCTCCCTTGCCACGCCCATACCCTGATCAATACATTTACTGGACTTGAGGTTTGAAGCAAGTAAGTTCATGTTGCAGTTGCTGAGTGTAAACCAAACAATTCAACAACTGGAGATAGTGAGACCGCGCCTCAAACACTCCTTTTCGGTCATAAGTCTGTAAATTCCTCTTTGACCCACCATTCATTCCCCTGTTTTATTAGCTTCCTCTAAAGGTATCAATAGGATCTGCCAGGACGACGAACCACCGCCAGACCTCAACGAGGTCTCTTGCTACATTATCAACAAATATTTTTTATTCATATTTGGACGTTGGGTCCGCGCTAGTGAACTGGACTGTGTGATATTTGTGCTCTGTTGACATATTAGTTACCATTCGGTTTCATTCTCTGCTCCAAATGCTTTTAGTATGTCTTTTGTCTCATTTTCTTATAGAGAGGCACAGAACGTGACTGCACTCTGGACCATTCAGTGAACAACTCACACAGACTGTTCGCTCTCATATTTCTCCATCCAACTTTTAAAATGGAATTATTAACGCTTGCATTTTCAATTATGAGCCAGTTGCTTTAAGCAGTCTGTCTGCTTGGATACAGATGTTTTTAGCTATAACAGTAAACTGAACTCTCCCAGACAGGGTTGCATTGTTTTCAGGGATGAAAATTGGGGTTCAAGTGTCTTTCTCAAGGGCACTTTGGTCCTTAAAATGGTCTGGGATCCAATGGCCAAGCCTGCAATTAACTGACTTTCTGCATTTACTTGGCAACAACCACCCTTCATATAGAAGCCTCTTTTTTGTTTTTAAATATTTAATCATTAAAATAAGTATAATTCCTAAAGACTGGTAGGCAGAGCAAGCTGCTTGATGTGGAAAAACAGACATCAATTAAATGTTTTAGATAAATAAATAAATAAATTAGGATGTGTAATGACAGATTTTTATTTGTCCCATTAAAAAAGTTAATTATTTTTACTCTGTTGTCCTTATGCTTTTAATAATATGTATTGCACTGGAAATTTTTATATTTTGGAATCAACATCAACATTTTTTTTATATTTTTTTAATTTTAAATGCTCCAACTTTGACTGATGGATAAAAACAACAAAACCCCCAAAACAGTAATTAGTGCAGCTTTGTGTGTAGTAAATATTAAATTGCTTAATCTCAAAACATTTGTTTGATTAAGATATTCACGCAATTATTCACATAGGAAAGATTTAATAAGCCCAGAGATAAATCAGCAAGTGGTCTGGAAACCTTCATTAATTCAACTAGACGTGTAAAAGCACAAAAAGAAGGTTAAGGTTATTGTGCTGAAGCATAAAACTGTTTTTTGAATACTTTTCTAGCACAATGCACCTGGTAACACCCACTCAGGTGCCTTGAGACAAACCATGAAGCTGACACTGCCTCAGCACGACTTTAGGTTACCAGTAGCAACATTACCTTGAGTCACCCTGTGTAAAAGGTTCAAGCAGTGTTTAGCTGAAATCTGAAAACCTCTGCAATCTTATGAATTTATTCTGGAGAATCATAAAACCACTAAATAAGGAATTATTACTATGTATATTTGCATGCATAGGGAAAGAAACGAAAAGTCGAAAAGTAATGGAACTGGGGTGACAGAAAAATACATTTGCAACAGAATGTGAAGAGCAAAAATATGACAGGAAAAGAAGGACAAAAACATCCTTTTTGTGGCCTAAATCACTGCTTTCAGTATGTCTCACGATCGTAACTCATGGAAGCCTCAAAGCCCCTCCTTTACAGCACACAGGACAAAGTCTGAACATTGGGCTTTTTCAACATTTCAGCAGCGGCACTGCTCCATAAATATCACAGCAAGTGCAAAACATACATTTGCATTCCTTTACTCGCCTGAGGAGCACGCCATCCTCTCCAAAAATCACCAAGCGCCTTTCATGTATGTTAAGTTTTCACTTTGATCTTCAATTTTACAGCTATTAAAGAATAAAGTGTTCATAAATGTGTTATTCTGAGTTTTTCTCCTGAATTTTATCGCACACCTGCAGCATCACACAGCACCACGAGCTTTTTGCAAAGTGAGGCAGTTTCAGGTCTTTAAGCATAAAATATAGCATGTATGTGTGTTAGGTTAGGTACTTATAAAAAATTAGCATCTATAGACAGGATCAACCACGATTTAACAGAAAATGTATTTCACTTCTGGCAGGTCAGCTGTCCTTTTTAAATGTTCTTTTGTTCACTGAAGTATGTATGGATGCCTTTCCATAGGATGTGACATTTCTAACTATCATAGCAAATATCAAAATGTTCAGGTTAAGAAAACTGAGATTATATTTCACTTGAAGGCCGCCAAATCTCTCACATAACATAATATTCCTTGAATGAAATGAGAGAATATTGTCTCTTAAACAGACTGATGATGAATTAAAGGCTGCTAATGATTTGAGATGTACATTGTGCATGTGTGCTTGTGTGTATATAAATCCTACATAGCACGACACCTACCAGCCTTATCATCCATACAGAAAGATACAAAAAGATAGGGAGGGGGTGGGGCAGGGTAGGGTGGGGTAGTTGCGTTGTGCGGTTCGTGGTTAGATGCAGATCGTGAAAAGACAGAATCGACGCTTTGAGACAGACAAGCTGAAGTGAAGAAAGGCAGCGGGGGAAAAAAGTCACAAGCAGTCAGGGTGAGAAGATGGAATAGAAGAATGGAAGGGTTTACTGCTATTTCTGCCAACTGTAGGACGGCTGAAATAGCAGGTGCTGCAGGTACTGGAGCAAACACATAATCACTCCCACACATACAAGCCAAACTCAAGGCGCTCCTGCATACTCCTCCAAATTCATACCAAATTTAAGATTTAAGAGTCATTTCTCCTTTCTTTTCTGTCCCACTTCTATTCCTTTGTTCTTTTATTTATTCTTAGACAAAAGGAAAAAAATGTCCTTGGTTTCCAAAAAACATCCAAGTCACTTCCTACATTTATGCAGAGGGAATCCAAAGGATGGAAATCAATAATTGAGGCAGCCACATGTTATTTCATTCCAAAAGGGAATATTTAAAAATGGTGGAAAGGTGAAAAAATAATAATGGGAGGGAGAAATATTATGGAATTGTGGCATACAGTTCCCAAACAGTGTATCGTTTTTATCTTTCTGTGACCAAACGTAGACGCTGTTGTCTTGACCAAGTCTCATTTGCGTACAGAAAATATTGAGAGGTAACGCTGGATAAGACTTTTAAGAAAACACAAACGCACAAATGCCCAAGCAAAGACTTACATCCACGCAAAACCCTCCGACAGAGAGCCATGAATGCACTGTGATCCGAGTGATTCGTTGTATTACCATTCCAGTCTTCACGCTGGGCAGATATGCCCGCGTCTGAGCTCAGAGCAAATTCAGATGTCTGGCTTCACAACTAAATCACACTCCGTAATCTTGGAGGTAAAATGAAACAGGTCTCCCACTGGTATGACAATGACTACTATATGTATGTGTGCGCATTTGCACAAATGTGCACGTGCATCCAATTTTTTTTTCAACCATATTCCCAAAGAGTTTATAAAGAGTTATGTGGGTGAATGTGTAATGATGAGCATGTGCTTATGTCCGGTTAAATTGACATCCAGCATGTGTGTGTGTGTGTGCACGCACAGGTATGTGGGTCTCCGTGTATGTAATGAAGGCACTCTTCTCACCTGGCCTCTGAAGTGAAGCCAGCATGACTCAGTCATTTTTTCCCTTCTTCTCATTCCAGTTCAGCTCGAGCCCACTAAGTTCAGAGTTCACCTCCATCCCTCTTTCTCTCATTCCTGCACACGCGTCCTTGATCTCCTTTCCCTTCATCATTTCTGACACATATTATCTACATTCAAGCAGCCCCTTTGTCCGTTCCTCTCTGCCATTTTCCCCCCACTTTCCTTATTTAACTTTTCCCTTTGACCTTTGAACCCGATTTTTAAGGTATGAATAAATCAATAATAGAAGCAGTATCGGAAAATATCTCCAAATCGTCCTTCCCATCAACCACCAAGGTATTTAATTTTTTTTGAGTTAACATGTCACACACTGAATTAGCACCAGACCTTAAACTACATGTGACCCCTTTTTTCTGTTTTTATCCTTTATGAAACCTTAAAACAACTAAATTAGCCAATGACTTAGCATTTTAAATCACTTAAATTATGCTTAAAGGCTGACCCTGGATACAAGTGTAAGTACTTTCAGTATAGGTATAGATATGACTTTTATCCTTTCTCCTTCAGTGCTGCTTTGGTGTTACGTTCCATGAATTCTCCCCATTTCTTTGACCATCTATATTCAATCATCCCCCTTTTCTGTTCTCTCTGCCCTTTTCTCTTTTTCATTTCCCTCACTTTACTTTTCCCTCCTGTGTTCCCTTATCTCCATTGACCCAGTGTTTGTCTGTCTTTCAGGGTATGAATAATTGAGGTATATTGAGTCTGGTCAGCAGATGGTGAAATGGCCGTTATGGATCTATCTGTGCTCTTTAGGAAATGCTGAGTGTATGCTGACACCTGTGCAGTTAAGGTCCGCAGGAGCGTTGCCGAAGCACCGAACACAACAGGGGGGAGCATATAGGGCACGCCCAAAAATGGTACTCCTCTTCCAGCACCTGTGCATGCTCACATATGCAGGTGCAGATATACAACACTCTCAGCCACTCAAATTTATGCCTGAGCACACACAATCTCACATGTGGAAGAACAAGAGAGAGTAAACCCAAACAAACATATTATGATGAGTTCCACTGCTTCTCCAAACCATCTTATGCACCTGCCACAACAATAGAGAGGGGCGCTTCCAAACTCTCCTCGTTATCTCACGCCGTCTGTCTCACGCCCCATTTTACGCTGCCTTGGTGGTCCCGAATCCTCAATGCACTACAGCTTGAGAAAAGACATTTAAATGTTTTTCACTACATTTTCTACAATTTCATAACACGGAAACACGGGGGAACTATAAAAACGGGTGGACACAACTGGGACATTGTTACCTTCAGTGATTCTTTAAGTCACTGAAGGTGAAAAATACCGTTAAAAAAAAAGAGTGCATTTTCTGTTGGCATAACAGCAAATAAATGTACCGTGTTAAATCCACACAGCAAATGATTACCAGCTAGTCAAAGTTCTCGACAGCAACAAGTTGAAGTATCCCACCGAGGACTTTATACATATTATATGTAAGATTATCTGGGTTAAAGACTAACTAGTAAACAAACTTGAATATTTACCGTTATCTGAGTTTGTTCCACAGATGCAGATATTTAAAGGTAAGTGAATCAACCCTCTTTCTATTTCAAATTATGGGCTAATAATAAGCAGAACACTAACTAATTAATTAATAAATGGCATATATTTGCAACAATATTAACCATGCTATTACTGATTCATGTCAGTAATGATTCATTTCATTCAGAGCATTTACTTCAGTTTGTCTGTTTTTGGCTGCAGCTTTCCAGTCTATCATGTTCCCTTGCACACCAACCCCACCTCCACCCACCCACACAATCACACAGACACACATAGCCCTCTCTTTCCTAAGCCCCTGACAATCCAACCAACCTGGCCTGCCTCACGACAGTTTACAGTACCCACAGCCTTCGTCCGTACAGCCACTGCCACCCGCTGATCGCGGGTCCGACCCTCCCAACACCCACCCACCCTTCCTAGGATCTTCCTCTTAAAGCTTGGAGTCAAACTGTGACCTTCTTGACTCACACGAGTTAACCCAAGCATTCTTGAACACAGACACACACAAACACACAGCTGAATGTTGAGGGGCCAAAGGTTTGGCTTTTTTGCCCCATTCACACAGTTGATCCCTCACCCTCTCTCACTCCAGCTTCTTCTAATCCTCCCCCAAACCCCTTCCTGATCCCGGAGCCCCTCGAACATCACTATCACATTTCTTTTTTAGCCGTCTCTCTACTTTTACCCTCTCGCTGCCTCCATACACTCTCCTCTAGTTTCATCCACCCGATCCAAAATGAAAGCAGTCGTGCATCTCTGGTTCCCGTTTTACCAAAATTATTTAAAAAAAATAAATAAATAAATGGCATGAAGTTTAGTATCACATGACTTTGAATTCTCCTTCAGTCACCTCATTTTTTTAAGTTACCAGACTAAAACATTTTCTTTTAACATCATTCATTTTTTACTTGCTTACAATATGTTTTTTTAACCAACAACACAGTTTCCCTGCTGCTACTTTTCCAAAATTTCCAAAATTAGTAGGGACAAATATTAGCATTAGCAAGTAGCACTATTTCAGCTTTTCTTCTGAATGAACCAGATAATCCATTGGGGGTGTTTTGGTCATTTTTCATCAGCTTTATCTGAGCTGTGGATTGACCATTTTTAATACAAGTACATATTTTTGGCATCCTACTGCACTTCAGTGCAGCCAGAGTATTATAAACAATACTGGCAGACCGGCCTTTGCTGAAATGTCAGTACAGTTTTACATTTATTTTAAGTTAAATCATAAGTCATTGACTTTCTAACAGCTGCAAATGCAACAGTTACTGAGTCAGTAGTTCACATTAAGCTTGTGTTCCTTGAAGTACATCTCGGCAGAACTTCAAGTGTGCCTTGGACCACTCCACGACATTTTTTATGACCCCGTCTTGACATTTTAGACATCAGAATTTGGAGGCGCAGAATGCTTTTCATAGCTTTTACCTACTTTGTAAACATCACTTAGCTCCATTTTCAGATTGTCAGCCATCTACTTAGAGGAGCCCATGACTGCTGGCTCTTCAAACTCAAGGTCTGAGCCAAAGAATTTAACTTCTAAAGCTGTAATCAGTTGAAAATACATAATAACAGTACTTGACTTAGCATTCTTAGTTTGTCATTTACGGCTTAATGATTACGTGACATTCTGAGACTTTACAAGAGGGAACTTTTCCTTAATTTAATTAATTTAAGTTTATTTAGTTTAATGGAGAAAAAGTAGCAATGCAATCAGAGTTGAAGAAATACTCGCATTTTAATATACTTTTACTGCATGGTTGCCTTTTTGCATTCACCAAAGTCTAAATGTGCCCAACCTTTTTTCATGCGATTACACTCTTCACCATAAATTTAATTGGCTTAACACATTTTTTTTTAATTTACCTAAAACTTATTTTCTATTCTACTTTTTACTACAAGCTATATTCACCCATTCACAGCACTCTTATTCTATTTACTATCTTCACCCCTCACAACCTAAAGTATCTATTGGGCCGGCAATTTGTGTCACAGATTATTGCCCAAGGACACCAAAAAACTGTGTACCGGAGGAGCAGGGGTAATCAAACCACAAACCTTCCAATTAGTAGTACATCCCACTCTACCACTCAAGCCACAGCTGCCCCAGTAAAACCGAGAGACTGTTGAAAACTGGAACAGAAACTGTGCTTTGGTTAAGTCACTGTGTGTATATGTGTGTGTGTCATTGCTGTTCATGTCTGCTCTTTGTCGCATGGCCACAAGGTTGGGGGATACTTGCCTTTCAGGGACTCCATATTTTATTTATTGTAGGGAGTGTGCATAAGAGCAAGGCAGAGAGCAGAAGGAAAAGGGAGAGGAGAAAAGCATGAGAGTGACGCACAAGGATGAAGGTGAGACAGAATGAGCAAAAAAAACTTTAGAATAGACATTTGAAACAATAAAAAAAAAATACTGCAGCGGAAAGGCACATGATGAAAGAATATTATATTGTTTACTCTCCACATTTTTATACCTTCCAAACTAACTTTCTTTCTCCAGAAAACTGCTACCATACCACACTGCTGCTATTCCATTATATGTCTGCATGCCTAACTCTGATGTTCTTGCATTTACACAACTGGAACTAATGGCACTGCTTCTGGAGTCCTTCCGAATTAACCCTTTGAGTCAGCCAAGCACACAAATGCACACAGACACACAAATACACTGCTTAAAAACTCCTGAGGGGAAAGTTACTAAAGAAAATTAATGAGTTGTATCAAATAGCTCAGGAACCATGCAGTGTGTGCACTTTAACTCTTGTTGTGTGGTGTCAGAGAAGCAGTTGTTAAGGTTATAAAGAGTAGCAAATTGAGTGCCCAGTTACTGGCTGCACACACAGAGCTAAACTTAGTATACTGTATCTACATGACAATACTTTTCACACCCCTCAGGCTACAGTCTTGGTTTTAAGATTGGCATTTGCAATCTTTATCTATAGCTGTAGCTATGATTGATTCAGCTATGAAAAGCTGCAATAAAACATTGTTTTTGAAGGTTCAGGCTGTTGATAAATTAACTGCATGACACATAAAGAGGTTCGCCTGCAGCTCTCAGAGGTGAGGGTTGTACACGTGGGAATTTATCTGATATTGACTAAGTTATTACATCTCAGCTCGCACAGAAATCTATTAAAAACTGGATTTACATTAATTGTGTGAGTGTGCGTGATAATGAATATTTTCTCACAGTCATGCTGCATCTCTCACGCTCAAGGTCACGGTAGCTGCATAGTGTAATAAGTTCTACCAGTAAACAGTTTGTGTATCCGTCCTACAGCAGGCCTTTCCCTCCCTGAACCTTTACAATAGCAGCAGGATTGAACTACGCTCAACTCAGACAAGTCAGATATGTCTCTGTGTGCCTGGGGGCTGGCTAAACTGAATCTGCTTCGATAGTAACAGCACTGTAGAAGTCTAAACGCAACAAGTCTCACTGGATTTTCTTTCTCTTTTCATATATAAAGATGTGACAATGTCAAGCTGAAAAAGAAATATTTTATTGCACATTAGCACATTCAGAGTTAAAAGTTTAGTATGAGACCAATAGCTCCTGTCTCAAAACAGTTAGA
Organism: Pundamilia nyererei; assembly: GCF_000239375.1. Classification (NCBI taxonomy): domain Eukaryota; kingdom Metazoa; phylum Chordata; class Actinopteri; order Cichliformes; family Cichlidae; genus Pundamilia; species Pundamilia nyererei. The sequence goes on from NW_005187405.1 coordinate 4,424,695, forward strand.
AATACTTTTTGTTTGTTTGTTTGCTTTCTTTTGACAAAGTGTGTAATTCCAAATCTCAGGCATAAAGCAGCGGATGAGTCTCACATGTGACATGTGTACAAGATACTCAATTTCGTGCATGCTCAAAAAGCACACAGCGGCGCAATCAAGTAGTCACTTTCACACCCACATCTACATGTTAATGACATGTTAGCATGTGGCTGTGATCATTCATCATGGTAAACCGCAGGGGAACCACCACAAAAATGTTTGAAATAAACCTAATGAGGCACTTAAATCACTTTCACCCAGCTGAACATGCCCAACTTGAAGAAGGGCAAAGTGGCTAAAGCTAAAGCTAACCAGAGCTCAGAGCTAGCCAGATGTCAGCAACCTCAACCTGAGGCAGCGTGAGCCTCGGTATGAGCAGTAAAGGAATCAAAGCAGTTAAAAGGAAAATTATGGAGATGAGTGAAAAAGAGAAAAAGGTTGATGTCCTGTTATCTGGTAATTTTATAATTTAAAGGAAAATGATATGATGATATATGATATAAGCACCTGACACTTGTTTTGTTGTACAAATGCTCCTGCTTTGTTTGGGAAGGTAAAATTTGTCAGGTAAAGGTGGGTGTATAGCAACTTTATTATTTGCACCCCTCTATTTTTATTTAGAGAAAATGTTAAAGCTTAATAATTTATCTTATTTGGAAAATAAAATGAAGCATTTTATGGCTGTTTGGCTGATTATTGTTTGGTGCATCAGTGAATCTCAAATCTAATGCATTGTTTTCTGTAGTTTTGGTCCAAAACAACCGGACTAATTATCCTTTAAAGCCATAAATACTTTTTGTTCACAGCTGGTAAGTGTTGGTTGCTGGGTCACTGCCTGCCTGTTCAGTAGAAGGGAACATTAAGAAAGGCAGAAATACAATTCAAATACACATGTAACATTTAACATGAATCTGTCAAAACAATTATTATTTTTGAACTGTTAGTGTTGTTGTGCTGCACCTTTGGTATGCATGTCAGATCTTATTAAGAACAGCTTTTAAACATTTATCTGTTTTATGTGTGGAAAATGTGTTGTGTCTTTGTGATGGTCACCAGCCATATGTATGTAGGTCTCTCAGTATCTGTGGGCAGCTGATTTGAGGCTGCACATGAGACACAGCTCTATGTGCCATGGCGAAAGCTATCAGTTTTTGGTAGGGCATGCTCGTATTACAAGAAAAACACTTGGCTTCGTGATCATTTTGATGGCATTACTACAGTTTGCACATCGTGCAAATGTTGCTAATGGTGAACACTGCTGTTCACCATTTGATCAAGTTGGTCTATAAAGTCTTGGAACGACTAGAGTTGCATTTATTTAAGCCCATAATATGTGTAGGTAGTAAATAGGAAGTCAGTCGGTTAAGCTAGAGGAAATCCTGGTCATGCTAACATCTGCAATCAGCTAATTTGAGATATCAGCTAAACATTTTTGAAGAAAAAAGGTATCTAACCAACATTTGTGTTTTAGCCGTTTGTGAAGAGAATATCAACAGCGAGGCAAAATTAAAAGTAAAAAGTAAACAAAATAAAAAATAAATGAATAAATCAAAAAGAGAGACAGAAACATAGAAGGGGATAATGACAGTTAACAATGGCTGTCCACTTGCTCCATCTGCCACTGGGGTTTTCTTGATTAATCATGAAGGAATTTGCGACATGGCTCATACCATAAGAGAAAAACAAACTGTGGAGACCACAATGAGAAGGGCTCACTCCAGATATTGTGCAGATGACAATATCACAGCCATACATGCAAACTCACACACACGAGGTTATTACAGGTTATTTTAGCTTGTATTCCTTGAGGAATACAAAAAACCCCTGCCACACTCTAATGCTTAAACAGAGTCAAAGCTCTGCTCGGTAGCAATAAAAGCTCCTTTTACACGTGTGTAAAATGCCTCATAAAGACCTAAAGACCCAGAAAATGCGGGAAACAGTCCTTTTCTATCCTGGATAGCTCCTGTAAGATTCATATCACTGTTGTGCTATGGAGCCTTTCATTGAATTATCGAATTACAATACAGAAAACAAGGTCTTAAAACGCTCCATTAGCATAACAGGGCAATAATACTGAGTTTCAATCAAAAAAGAGAAAAGAGGAATATTGTTCCACTTTGTTCCAGTTAGCCTCATTCCATTTCTGTGAGAATACCTAAAAGCTGCAGATAGTTCCCTTTAAATCTGAAAAGCCCTGAGCATTTTTTTTGTCCTCTTAGCTCCTCCTCCCTCTTTCATCCTAATACCTCCACTTCCCTGTATAAATGTATCATTACAGTATCATTATGTCTATGGTATCCCCCCCAGCCTCCATTTACAGGGACTTAGGTACTGTGTTCTGGGACTTAGGTGGACCCATTATGTTATTAAGTCATTATGAACCGGGACACAGAGAAAATAATACCCATAATGGGAGCTACATTGGGCACTGCTTAAGTCTATAACTATAACTCCCATCCTCCCTGCTTTCCTGCCTATTTGTCTGTCTGCCTGTAAACCTGTACGTGCTCTGTGTCATGTTACACATACCCAACAAAGCTATTTACCAGAAAAACAGAAAAATAGTGTGAAGTGAAACTTCTGATTTATTTAATTATGTAAACATGTGTTGGCAACAATGGGCTCACCCCAGAATTAGGATATGCTGTCCACCCCAGCTCAGCTGTGGCCACCCGAGTGTCCATCAAGGTCTCTGCAGCAAAGAAAGAAAAAGACAGAGAGAACCAGCGGTTAGCCACACAGAAGCTATTTTGAGTACCATCCCACACAGCTAAATTATATTCAAGCCCCAGTGATCGCTTGACACTCATTGATGAACAGAAAGCAAGAATCCCTACAGTGTTTCATCCGTCTCTGTTACTCTTCTGTTAAGACTAGAAACAAATCCTTGGCACTTTGCTGGAAGGAACCTCTGAGAGACTAAAAAAAACTCTTTGCATTGTGTTATCTCGCTATATACAGTACTAGACTACATCCTGCCTTTGTCCTGCTTATATGTGTGCAAGTATTATGAAAGATAAGTGGGTATGTTGATACACTGTATGAGGTTTGCAGATGGCCTGGCAAAAAGAGTTGGCTTCACATATGAAGAAGGAGCCCTCCAAGGTTAGGCTCTGATGTATTTGCGTCAGCTTTCCTTAACCTAAAGTTATGAAAACGCATATATCTGCAAGCCATAAAATGTTTTTTAATTTCAGATTAATTAGCTAATTTTCTAAACGCCTGCCAAAAAACATGATGACCTATGTTGGATAACTTTAGGCTACACAAAATGAAAGAGTAACACAATACAGCCTGAAAAAGGAAGAAAAAAGTACAGAGAAATGTTCAAGGATTGGATTTATCTTTGTTTGGACTTTTATTATACAACATGTCATATCTGGCCACATATCAGTGCAATATGAGAACACAGATTGCCCCCTTCCTAATCCTCAGGGACATAGCTTAGACAAATAAGTCTGGCAGCTCACACCAGAAGTTTATCAGCTCTTTTTTTGATTAATATCTGCCTTGCTGGTACATGATATGTTGCTCAAGGAAAGAAGAGAGAAATATGGCAGTTTTCACAAAGCGCTCACCTGCCCCTCTCCCTGCAATACAGATTTATAGAGCGATGGACTAACTGACATGCTGGCCTTAGCAGAGTAATGATAGATTGATAATTTCCCCTGTAACAGACAGTTTATCCTCGGTCCTAAAACATTAATATTACAGAGAGTGAACCAAAGGATATTTCACATTTTCCGATGTCCCCTGCCACGACATACACTCCATTGTGTTTGTTGTTTTGTGTTGTGTCCAGACAGATTAAAAACTGCGAGACAGAAGGGTGAATGGTATGCTTGTGTGATGATCTGCATTCTGTAGTAGACAAGCAGAAAGTGTGTGTGTGTGCAATTTTCATAGGAACTGTAGTCGTTGTGTGTTTGGCTTGGAGCTCTTCCACTTTCACAGCAAATGGTTGGCTAGCACAACCCACATGTGTTGTTGATAAGGGAGAAATCTCACTCTGATTAAATGCATAGACACAACGATGCCCTCTTTCAAGATTTCCAGGAGAGGTTCCAGCCCTCATCACCCTCCCTTTACCTACTCCCCCAGAACAAGCACGCACTCGCAGATGCTGCTAATTTGGAGTCTCACTGAAGTCGCTGTGCATTTTGAAATCATTCCAAATGACGGAACACTCAAAGCCCGTCATCCGTGGTTCAAGAGCGTTGGTTAAAAAAAATTTAAAAACAAGTACATTGTGGTAAGGATGAGTGACAAGCCACCTGTAAGAAGAAAAGAGCCTTTTCATTCTCAATCTCTACTTACTGGGAGAAACTGTCCTCAGACATGAAACCAATTAGCCCCTGCACACACAAGCACTCACAATGCATGTTAGGACACACGCAGATGGACACCCGTTCTGCTCATGCACCAGCCAACTTAGAGAGCAATTTTCTGTGTACACCTACAGTGACAGCCTTGTTCACACCCAGCTTCCATCAGAGTATTTCAATTTCCCTAAGATCAGCCTTGCCTTGTCTAGTTTCCACAGCCAGCCAGCTCCAGCCTGCCTGCCTGCCTGCCTGCCTGCTTGTACGACTTGCTGTCAGCTGGGGAGATAGGAGCATGAAACAGCCCTCAGCGCCAGCCAGCATTGTGGGGACTGCCAAACCTTTCTCTGGGGAAATCACAGAAGCTTTAGTCAAATCACACAGGCTCTTGGTCGACCATTTTTTTTCTATTTCCTTTTAAAATGGAAGGGGGAGGGTTGGGGTTGGAGGGGATTCGGTCTAAGATAGGATGCGGAAACGAAAAAAAAAAAAAAAAGGTCAAAGGCCCAAGGGAGGGGTGGATGAGCAGAGTCATGTGGTCTAATGCCTACCATTAGCAGAATATCAAAGTAGCGGATGAGTAAATGGAGTATGCTAAGTGGTGATTAGCAACGGGGAGGGGCTCGAACAGCCATCATGGCATTGCTCGCACACCTGTCCACTGGCACTGGAGATTTTGAAAATGTCCCTTGTGTATGTGCATGTGTATGTGTATGTGTGGGGCTTTTAAATGAGCACTTCTGTGAACCGTTCATCCATTAAATGATAAGTGGATTTGAATAGTTTCATTATAAAATCAACTTAATTACACGAAACATCTCTTCGAAAAAGAGGAAACATTGTTTTTTATTGCTGAAATTACAAGTTATCTAAATAGCCTAAGGTTACACACTAATTAAATTTTGGTATAGGTATTTTTTAAATTTATTTAATATTGGGTAATATTGGGTAAATAATAAACAATTAATCTGTTAGTTTAATTGGTTATTATAATGAGTTTTAGTTTCAGTTGATTGCCTGTTTCTCTGTTGCCCCTGTAATGGAGTGGCGATCTGTCCAGGGTGTACTCTGCCCCCCCACCCCACCCCCAACACAAACACAATACAGTATGGAGTGCAGTTAAAAACAATACATTACTGAAAATTGCGTTTCAAGGACCCGGGATGTTTATTGTCTGTCTAGAAGCTTAATGTTGGGTTACTCCTTAGCATTGTAAAAGCAATTAGTCGTCCATGCACTCCAAGTTTACAGCAAGTCATTTGCAAGGCAAGGAAAGGACCTTGCCATGTCCCTAGTGTTTGGAAGGTAGCCCAGTGTGTTTTCTTCTGTATTCATATTCTGCTATGTCAGCTCCACCTACAAGCTCCACTAAATTAAGACCAGGCAGTTTCACCAGTAGTTGAGTCTTTGTGAAAATTGTTAACATGTAGAGATTAATGTTAACTAAGCAGCCACGGCTCATAAATCTATTGGAAAACAATGGCTTGTAGGTGTCGGCGTCACCAGCCTTAAATACATTCAAGGATCCGTAAGGCTCGAGGCTGTATTGCAACTGCATCACAGAATATTAGTTACCCTTTATCATACAATGGATGTAGCTTGGATAACACTGCAAGAGTACCAGTCAAAACCCAAAAGTCGCAAGCCAAAGCCAAGACTCAGATGAGGCCTTGCAGCTCCCAATCCCCGAGAGCACAGCTCCTTCTTATTAGCAGCAAGTGATAGATCAATACCAAATGGTAGGTTCTGGAAGCAGCCTACCATTTGGGGCTAGAGAAAGGGAGGGAGAGAAATGAAAGAGTGAGAGAGACTACATTAAACATTGATGGGGCTCTGCATTATAGATCGATAAGGCAGCTCTCTTCGCACAATTACACGTCAGCAAGCAGTCGCATGACACATCGCATAGACACGCATGATTACGTGGAAGTTGTACACACTAAAGAACATCAATAGAACGGGAGTTCAGTGAAGGAACAACAGCAAAAATGAATTGGCCAATCTCTCTGCCCTCTTTTAGCTCTCATGCATGACTTTAATTCTACGCTTTAAAAGTCAGAATGCCAACATGTCTGTGTAATTCCCTCCTTTGCAGCCAATCTGAGACTGTATGGCCACTAGTCGATACAACATGTGCCGAAGTGCCTCTCTGAAGCTTCCTGGCTCCTCAATCAATACAGCAGGCCATTCTCCACGGATTTCCATTCTCTTTCCATCTTTTACATTCATCTATTCTTTAGCCTCCCCCCACTCCCCAATGTCCTCCTGTTCAAGGATGCTGGTATACTTTGTAATTCAATGAGACAATCACGTCCAGATGCAGGATGCAAAGCTTTAAGGGTCTTCTCTTTGTGACTGTAGCAGCAAAGCGAAAGAAGATCTGAGGCCCTTGGATGACATTATGTAAGTGGGGTTTATCTTTTCTTGGGGGGATGGAATCAAGATGGTCGGATAAAGAATGAAAAAGAGGGAAAAAAAGAAGACAAATAGACAGAAAGACGGAGATGAAAAACCAAGTGGAGAAATCAGCGGGATTGGAATGAGCACTTAACAATGATGAAACCCCATGGTAGCCTGCTGAGCCTGGCATCTTAATACAGGGCTGAAAACAAAGTGACAAACAAACACGAACGAAAGATGCTGCATCTCCCAAACTAATCAGCCGTCCACTCAGGGGACTTATGAATATAAAAAGAACGTTTTGACAGAGTGAAGTATTTTCCGAACAAATCATGTGGAAGTGTCTCACGCAGACAGACACCACTCATTCGACTGATTTCGAAAGAAAAGACTGCTTCACATCCAGCATGGTTAAGGCCATTTAGCAGATTTGGAAACTGCAGTTATGGCACAGTACTGCTTCAGGGGGAAGAAGAATATAAAAAGGCAATATCTGATTGAGTCACCATGTTCAACAAAGAAGACAATCCATACAAACACAGATGTGAGACTTCTCTACTCCGTGCCACACTAAAGCTCTGTCACTCATACTGAAGGATTTTTACTTTAAATAGAAGATACAGAACAGGCAACTGAAATGCATCAAAAGAAATGTGTTACTTCAATGTCCCCCTGAAGACAGAAATGACAATGTGACTAAATTTGAAAACTGAAGGAAAAAAAAAAAAAATCTGCCAGCCTCCTCCGAGACATTAGCGCGGAGTGATGGGATACACAAGTCCTGCATCTTCTGAGCCACAGACTCCATTAAACGAACAGGCTCACAAATTACAGATTGCCCACACTCATACACACAGATTTAGTAATAGCGCGCCTGGCTAACAGTCACTCACGACGGCTGTGTGAAAATATAATTTTCGCTCCGTGGAAGAAGAGCAGACACGTATGAAAGACAAAAGAGAGAGAGTCTAGAAGATAAAGATGAACAGGGCAGCACAAGGCAAAGTGTGCTCAGCAGCAGCTGTTGAGAAGAATGTCTTGTAAGAGCAGAAATTTAATAAACACACAGCATCTGAAGAACCTGATGAAATTATCCTATCATCACAGGAAGGTGACATTACCTTGGCCTCGCACATCTGGGCTGCTGTGTCGCATACAATTTAAGATTCAACCTTGCGGCACTTGGTGAGCAGCCACATTCTTTCCCCGCTGTTACCGGTTTGTAATAGAGTTGTTATGGTATTGAAGCAGGAAAACACAACAGCCCCCCCTGAGGCAGGCTTGGCAAATACAGACAGGTACATGGTCAAACAAAGGCTATACCAACACCAAAGTCTCATGCATCTGATCATATCTTAGTGGTCAGTCTGTCACTCAGCTACCTGCATAATGTAGGAACAGCACATTTATACACAAGCCCCCACGTTGCACCTTTTCATCTATTCTTCTCCCTCTTTTCCTTTCTTTCACTCTTTTCTCTTCCCTCGCTTGGTCAGGGGAGAGAGGTTAGGCACATCATTTGCATTCATTAACATTACATTAGCAGACAGAGTGATCTTTAGAAACCAGGCTGCCGGAGAGTGTCATCTTTAATTCATCATAACCCCACCACCTACCCACCCACCCTTCCACTTTCTCTTTACCTCCACCTTCTTCTCTCTTTTCTTCCCTTTTCATCCACCCATCTCTCCCTCGTTCCTCTCGTCCCTTAATCTCAGTGCATCATTTATCCCCCTCATCCCTGCAACTTTCTTCACTCTCCATTTAACACCGTCTTTCATCTCCTTCACTTTAGCCATCTCTGTTTACCTTTACACTGCCACAGAGCTGTCTGTATTTCGCTCTGCCTCCTGTTAATGACAGGCTACCAGGGAGGGGTTCGAACCCTGCCCCTGCGTAAGCCTTTTCAATATAGGAAGGAGAAGAGACGCGCCCAAAAAAGACCAATATACACATCATAAGCATCAGTCTGGGAGACAAGACTGAGCTGATGATCTCTAGGCTTTATTCAGGGTTCTCTGGCATAACCTTATGACCCGAGCTTATTCTAAAAATAAAAAATAGCTTCCTAACAAGCTCTGCTTGTATTTGTATCTGTACAAGTGCATCTTAAAAATTTCAATAATATGATTTTACATTAGTTACACTTTTACATATTCTATATTTTTCACATGTAAAATGAATTATGTCAAACTATTTCTATTTTACTTGTCATGATTATGGGTTCTAGCTCATAAAAATGAAAAGCACATGAAATCCACAGCATTATCGAATGCCTAAAAGTAATAATTAAGGGAAAAAATCTTAAATACTAATAACTGATAACAAGATTAAACCTAAATCATTTTGTCCTCACAAAACTGCCCAGGATCAGATTTCCTATAGCAGCAGACCAGCAGCAGTGACCAAGCAATAATCCAGATGGAAGCAGCACTGCCCTCCCACAATCATCACAATACTCATTACTGCTGATATTGCCTCAGCCAGCCTGTCTGCTTTTAAGAAACCTGGCAATTTGCTGCAGTAAAATGAGGTAATTACAACTCTTATCAAGCTCCTCACCTCACAAAACAGCATTTAGAGAGAGGGAGACTACTCTCCGATGGTTCACTGGCTGTGGAACAAGGCTTTGGCTGGCTTCCCAATCACTCAGCCACACCCACTCACTGTCATTTATTCTATTTGCAACTCCTGCTCCTACCCACTCTCCGTTGCTTCCAATAAAAGCATTTCAGTGGAAATTTGATCACTTTATTGACACAGCTGGATAAAATTTACTCCGTCAGTCCCACTAGACTAAAAGTTTGATAAGGCTTACGTGAGTCACAAGGACACAAAGAAAATGACTTTCCAGCACAAGAACTGCACAAGGAGATTCCTTCCTAGTACCAAAATGGAAAATAGGAAAAATTAAATTCTGCAAAACTCTATGTTGGAGGGCTAGCACAGAGAAAATTGCAATTTAATAGTTTCCCATAAGGAGAATGAGTCTACTCTATAGTTTTGACATTTCTAACCTTCACATGAAAGTCAGAAGTTAGCTCTAGCTTACTGTCATCACTTCTCCTGCCTAGAGACACAATGAGCCACAGAGAAGTACCATGCCCGGGTCACACTGGGATTGCGTGAGGCTGACATTTACCACTATAAGTTATAGCTAATGGGCTATTCAGAGTGAGTAAAATCATCTGTGTTTTTCAAGTCGACCAGGAAGTGCTGAGTGAACAGAATTATGTCATTCACTGAAACTCCCAGTGCAGTCCCCCTCACTCTAATTAGGACAGTAAGAATTACCAATTAGTGAGGTCCTGCATGTGCTGGAATACAGTCATGTGAAAATGAAAGAAAAAAATAAGTAGACTCTTACTGTTTATATGGCAATTAACAGGGCAAGTAGCTGCCAGCTAATCTAAGCTATTCTAGCAATCGAATTCACCAGGTTAACTTCTACAAAAGCAACATGGACATTGAGGTGTGTGAACACAATGCCTTCCCAGGACATCCTAACAAATTAACCTGCAGGCAACACAGTGTAATACTTGGAAAATTTACAAAGAACCCAAGACCTAAGTAACCTAGTGACCTCTGCAGACCTCAGTAAGCATGTTAGACGGTACAAAGACTGACAAGTATGGCCTTTTTTCTTTCTCTCTCTCTCTTTTTTTTTTTTTTTTTTTTTTTACAAGGCTTGAAGAACAGTGTCTTCTCTCCAAACTGAACATGGCAGCACAGATAAGGTTTGCAACGTCACACCTGAACAAACCACAGTACTTCTGGAAACAATGTCCTTTAGACAGATGACACCAAAGTATAGATGTCTGGCCATAATGCACTGCACCACATTTGGAGAAAACCAAATACACCAGTCCAAACACTTTACACCAGTGGTGGGGTGATAAAGGCGGGTGTTATTTGAGCTCGTGTTGCAGCCAGAGGACCTGTGCTCCTTGCATTGAGTTGACCACAAACTCCAAAGCCAAAGTATTGTTGAGTTAAATGTGAGGTTATCTGTCCAACAGGTAAAGTTTGTCCCAAATAGGGTCATGTAACGGGGCAATGAACCCAAGCAGACCAGCGAATAGTTGAAAAAGAAAAGAATCAAATCGTTGGAATGGGCAACGAAAGTGCAGACCTCAATTAAATTGTAATGCTGTGTTGGGACCTTAAATGACAAAAATGTCCACAAACCTAAAGGAACAGAAGCAATGCAGTAAATACGAGTGGGACAAAATTCCTCCAAAAATGAAAAAGTCATAATGAAAAGGATTACTCCAAGTTATTGCTGCTAAAAATCTTTCTATAAGATACCCAATCACAGGTTGTACTTGGTGTTTTACAGATCCCTGTGAAAAGTTTCTTTTTCACATGAATGTATATACATTTATCTGGATTGTGATAGAGGAATCACAACGTGTAAAACTGTTAAACTGAGATAAATGCATGAATTAATAAACTTCAATTGTTTACAAAGGTTGAATGATAATACAATGTGAGTCCCCTAGTTGCCTTTTATAACAACACAGAGGCTAGTAGGGCAACGCAGGAGATAGAAATGAATGTCCTCGTCTGCCACACTGTAATACACTTGAACTGAGATAACCATCCTGTAATATGCAGAACCAATATGAAGGGCAGAGAGAAACTGTGAGATACAGAGATGAAGGAAAAAATAAAGTGGATAGTAAGACAAGAGTGAGAAGGAGCAAGAGGAAGGAGGAAGGCGTTCGCTGTTCATAAAAAGAGAGATACTCGGAGAGACACTGTGACGGAGAGCATGTCATGAGGCAGTGCTGTGTGTTATCTTATCTAGAAATTGATCTAACCTTAGCTGAACAGTGGAGTTGGATCATTTCTTGGAAACCACACTGTTTGTGTCTTGCAACCAGCATAAACAAAGACGCTCTGTCTCTTTGTGGTTCTTGTAGTATTCATATTCAATAAAACACACACAGTCAAGACAGTCTCATCCAAACGTGGGCACAAGCATCCCGCTAACAGCTGAAAAAAGTTCATGCATAACCTATTGAAAAAAGTATGCACGCACTAAAATGTGCTCCCAACACCCAAAACAGCACAGCTCTGCTGCTCCTCCCGTCAGGACACTGCTAAACCTCCATTGTATAACTAAAACTGTGGGTGCCATCTGTCTGAGCAAAGGGACAATATCAGGGCTTTCTAAAAGGAAGCACAAATTAAGACAATACAGAAAGTCCTTTATTTCCTAAAGATTAGGTTAGAACATATTCACTTATGCTACTGGTAGTTTCTCCCCAATTTTACGAATGAGGCCAAGCACCTCTGTCAGCCTGTGTTTAATGGGGGGAACCAAATACCAGCTAGCAATATCTTATTAAATCCTGTTGTTAACAGTGTTTGGATGTGCCACAAAATTGACCTGTGACTCTTCGATAATTCCCCTATGGGTAGAGAGGAAAAGAGTCAGAAAATCGTGGAGTCAGACAGAGAAGGGACCTTGAGGGTTTGATGTCGTGCTCTCACTCCATCTCATCTGTGGCAGTAAAAGAACGACCTTCAACCACCTTGAACCCACTGGAGCTGAATTTCAATAAAACTCAAATTATCACCCGTGCCCATGGGGCTTGGGAAAAGCACTAAGCTTGAACTGACTGCACGTATAAGACGATTTAACAGTCATATGGAGGTGTGAGTGAGTCAATCATATGACACACTTCTTTTTCACACTGAGGAGTCTCAGCGGTAAGCGGTGGTTACTGTACCCTGCCGGGAGAGGATGCCACTGGGATGGATCACTGATTGTTTTCCATGTGACTAAGTGTGTGTATGGGGGGGGTTAGATCACCTGAAAGCACATATGCCAACATGCGACCGGGAAAGGGTTATTCAATTTATCTGTGTTCTCCCTTGACCGATGTAGTGAGATGCAGGTAATTGATGCCTCAGTTTGGTATTCCCTAGCCATGTGCTCTCCACCACGGGGACGTTGCTGGCTAAGACGGTGTGAATGAGAGAAATCGTGTGGTGTGATCTCACTCCCTTAACTGCGAGTGAGGTGTTCTTTGGGGATCTCGTTAGTGCAGCTCTACTACACATACACACACAGTCTCAACACCAACAACACACATACATAAGCAGTGAATACATCCCAGGAGTGAGCTAAACCACTAGCGATGGTGACCGTGGACATCCGCAGGTGGAGTTCACCTCTCGTTCTCCCCCTTGCTGCCTATCCCCATAAAAACGCCAGTGGCCTATCCAATGCCTCCGAGCAAACACAATCCTTTCCATTAAAAGCGAACACTAAATCCACCTTCTTGCAGCATATGCTCGCATGCCTGAGGACGTCTATATATTTTTGGAGATGGGCTTTGTTTTTCCTCCAGGGCTTTGCTGGAGTTTGGATTCAGCAGTGCCGTGTACGAAAGAAAATAGTCCTAAGGACAAAAGAAAAACTTTCAGCAGAGGATCTTGACCTTACAGCGTGAGTCTGACATAGGTGGGTTGAGATTCTCCAATGAGAATCTATAACAAGAGAGAAGGATGGGGAGAGGGAGGAAAAGAGATCATTTTTACCTTTGGGGAGTGAAAGTGAGAGAGACCTTTTTTTGAGTAGGCCTATATTTGTCTGAAGATCTCTCATACTGCAGAGGAAAATGGCGTGTGCCCTCTTTGCTTTCCTCCAGAGGTGGGGAAGACCGTAAAAAAAAGAGGAAAAGGCTTATTCTCTTAGCTCCCAGGAGAAATATGTGTTTGATGTTCTTCCATTTGATGGTGCCGTTTTTATGTCCACCATCAATGTGCCCATTCTTTTCTTTTGTTTTCGTTTTTTTTTAATCAGTTGTAAGTAAGTATTTATTTTTTTTGTATCTCGCTCTTCCTTCGCAGAGTCACTCTGAATGCTAAGCCACAGCTCAGTAAAACACTGAGCTCTTCTGGGAGAGAAAATGTCATTTCATACACATTACATTCAGTCTGTTATGCCACGGGGAGAGTGTGGGTAATTTTGATCTTGTACTACAAACACACACAGATACATGCACACGCTGAATCTGACCTCATCTCACTTGGAATCCAGGACGCTTGAGCTTTGGCCCACAATGCAACCTCAAATGTCACAGCTGTCCAGTGACACTAGTGGGGAGTGCAAACATCAGCCATCCCTCTGGCAGTCCCAATAGTAGCAATGCCAGCACTAGCTGAATGTAACATTTTCTTTTTTTTTTATATTTTAATCTCGCCATTTTGGATCTTCCAAGCCTTCTGTTGATTGCTAATATAACAGAGACAACATTGGGTGGATCATTGGATGATCTTCAGAATGTAGCATGACAGACTGTGGTTACCATCGCAGCTAAAAATCTTCCTGCCAGAGGGAAAAAAAAAAAAAGAGCTTCCAGGCTGAGCTTTACTTGGCATTCCCACCAGATGAGGCCGTTTACTGCTGTGCTCCAGGAGTCAAAGTGCAACACTCTGCTCGCTGCGCTGCAACCGCACAGCTAAAGAGCCGAGATGCTTCGTTAAATATGTATTCGCCACAGACACATTTTAAGCACTTCCCTTTACTTCACACGTAAGAGGCGGCAGCAGCAGAAACTTGCTAACTGTGCACTTTGCGCACTCGAAAACACAGATTTACTAATGGCCACATGCAAATGTAAATACAGGCGGCACACACAGCTTGCACAGCTGTAAATGTTGATCCGAGCTGTTAAATTGTTTCACCACTTCAGTGCCACCGGGTCAGAATATATGCAGGTGTCTGTCCAGGGCACAGATGTGGTTATCAGCTTGTAGTGGAAATTCACAAAGTGGTTTCCAGGTGTTTGGAGTGAAGAGGACTTACTGAAGACCTACTGTATTTTAGATAAATTCATAGAAATTCTACACATTTTGGGTATGCTGCGTGTAGAGGAGAAAGTCTATACAAGTAGAATTTGGAATTTGATTTGATTTGGTAAAAACAAAAATGTCAAGAAAACGCGATAAACTCCATCCATCTTGTGTCATTTTACTTTGAATACTCATTTAAAATTATCGGGCCCTGGCAGATGGAAATAAATGCCCTAATCATAAGTGGCAATATATTGATGATTTTAAGCTTTAAGCTTTGCTTCAGAAGAAGTAGAAAGAGTATGTTTTCATTACCATCCATCCATCCATTCGCTTCCGCTTATCCTTTTCAGGGTCGCGGGGGGCGCTGGAGCCTATCCGAGCTGTCATAGGGCGAGAGGCGGGGTACACCCTGGACAGGTCGCCAGTCTTTCACACAGTGACAGACAACCCTTCACACTCACATTCACTCGCACATTCACACCTAGTGGTAATTTGGATTATTCAATTAACCTATCCCCCCATGTTTTCATTACGTTAAGCAAAAAATGTTGCTTGTCACCCTGAAGAAATGAATGCACGGCCAAGGGGAAAAAGATTTTTTAAGGTTGTATTTCAATATTTTTGCTCTCTTTCGCTCACTCTCTCCCTCTCTTTCAGACACACACACACACACACACACACACACACACACACACGCACGCACACTTTATATAAAGTCAACCACTGTTATGCCAACAATAATGATGATTCACTTATTTCCCCTGTGGATCTTGAATAGGGTGGAAAAGCATTTCAAGCAATAAACACTAAAACCTTCCACTGACATCCATACAAATGAGTGGATCATAAATTCTTCCAGGCAAGATGACTTAAGCTTCTTATTCAACAGCAAACATTACTATCTCAAAAATGAAGTTATTTTACTGCTAAATTAATAAATGATATCATAGTTCTGCTACATTTTTAGAAAGGCTAAAAGAAAGCAGTAACTGGTTAGAGCAGTGAAGCTGACTCTAAAACATTTTACTTTTAAATGCTTTCCCAGTAATTATCAGTGCAGTTTGTTGTGATATATAATCAACACTGGATTTGTGTAATAACAGAAAAAAAAAAAACTTCTCTTTATTTAGTGCCTGAAATGTATTGTTGAAATTTTCTAGAGCTAGTACATTCCCGACCTACAGTATTGTTTGGTCTGTGATTTCACTCTGACACTACAGTGGTTGCTAGGCAACGTGATGACGGCATAATATATCACCCATAATGAAAGTTTTGTGGATATAAATTAGATCAGATTCTTGTGAAATTACACCGATATGATGCTTTTATAAGGTGTTACAGGCACACAACAAATTCTAAATGGGTCCTGGTGGCTGGTAGGAACATGATGACAACAAAATACCTGACACAGGTGTACCTGGTTTTGACTGCACTGGCTTAACTCCTGATCATGTAGTAGCAAGTCTGCGACACGTATACGTGTCCTGCAACTTATGAATAACGGAAAACAAAAGAACAACGTGCCTTTAGTGATAAGCAGCAGCACATACAGCAGTCGGATGAATAAGATAAGATAAAGACACTTTGCGTGATGGTGTCAGTACCACACCGCTTTAAAAGGCAATTTTCCAAATGTTTGCCAGTACACATTTCATACATTGCTTTTGCTAAGGCTTAAGTGTATGCTGAGCAAATATGACTACCATCTCACAAAGTGTTTGTTATCTGCAGTCGTGGAGCTATTAATGTAGATGGGTGCTGGAATGACTCCCAGAGAGTTTCCATACACTAGTACTCCTCTTTTCTCCTCCCCAGGGGTGTTGTTAGCCCGCGTGTCCCCTGGCAGCTCACTTGACATAATGAGGCTGACAGACCTAAACAAACTCAGGTGGAGAACAGGGGCAGACAAAAAAATATCAAGTACAGTCATTGGAGATGGACGAATGAGGTGAGGTGAGCAACCTGCTATGTCTGGCAAGATGTACGGCTACTGCTGTAGTGTCTGTGGCTTAATGTGATAGAGCATGAGTCATAACACTTCTTTGTTTCCCGTCTGTTTTCCTATCATATTCTTTATTTCCTTTTTTGCCTGTTTATGCTCTGCTGTACTCAGACGCAGTTCTATAAAGGCATAGGGTGATAACTGATTGAAAGAAAGTGCACTGTACCATCTCCTTTTTTCTCCCCTTTATTCCTTCTTTTCTTCTCTTTATCTTTTGGTTCTCTGTCCCTCTTTCTCTCTCTCTCCCCAGGTGTGCTGGTCGCTGGAGCTAAATGATGAACAGAACCAGTGTCTGCTGTCTCTAATAGGGACATTATGCAGGAGGATGGGAGAAGCACTCACACCAGGCTCGTAAATCACGTAGACTCCTGTAGAGAGACTCACTGCAAGGCCTCACTGCTCCACTAACCCCGCAACAGATACACAAATATAAACTGAAAATCTACTCAAACACACACCCATGCACATATGCAAACACATATTGCATATTTGCATACATAGACACGAGAATACAAATTAACACACTCGCGCAAGTGTGTACTTGCACTCGTGCCGTGACTGCACACTCCATTTACCTGACCCCCAGTGCGCAGTCACCATTTGCCATGTAACTACTGAGACAAAATTCACTTACATCTGTCCAGTGACAGCACCTCTGTAGGACAGTGTGCCACACCAAGAGCTTGTGTCAATGTGATTGAAGTTTGACAGAGGACTTAAAGCATTATTAGTGCTCCCTGTCACAGCCCAGCTCACACAAAGGCCTGCCGGTGGCACAGGTGAGGTAAACACAGGCCCCATTTAGCATATTACCCATCAGTCAACACGACAGGCAAAGGAGATAAAGAAATGCACACCCACTGTGAGTGGGAAAACACGCAATCCAGTCTGCTCCATCTCACAAGGAGGGCTATATGAAAGTATTTTGACAGATGTGTGCTCAGGCATCCCGCATTCACATACCCACATCCATTCATACCCACACAGAAAGAAATGGCATGCAGAAACACATTTCAACAAACGCACACAGGTTGATGACAGAAGAGACATTACTCAAAGTGAAACTCTCCAGAAGAGAAGTGCTTCACACAGCTAATTGACTGTGATGAACCAGCGCTAGCACACTTTGATCTTTTGCATCCTTATTTATCTGATAATTTACACTTTATTTACTCAAACACAATAAGAAAAATTCCACATAACTGGGCATTTCTTCATGTGTTTTCTTAAGCCACAAATCCTTCAATATCTCCCCTGCTGCAAAAGTGAGACTTATTGCTTCCACAAATATGCTAATCTGGAAGGTGGGGAATTTTATTTACAGTCTCTTTGTATATAACTGTCACGCTAAAATAATATATTCCATCTGAAACTGTGAAATTGAAAAAAAAGGCTCAAATCTGAGGTACAACTAATTCTCTAAGGATGAGTTCTAAACCGTGGTAAGCTCCTAACAATCAGCATCATACCAAAAGGCATCACAGAGCGGTGATGTGGCAACAAGGACTTAGATAACAGAGCTGTTTGGATGACAAACAGTCAGCTGACACCATAGCAGGGAGTCTTGTTAAATGGCCTCCTCTTGAGGCACCATGAACTGAGCTGACCCCTACAGACTTAGTCAAATGTTGATAATTACAACTTTTCTCCATTTTTTTTTTTAAAAACGCAGACCAGATGTGAGTATGATACCCTAGAATTCTATTTCATTTCAATATAAAATGACAGCGTAGACAGATACACATACTAACATGGGAGTTGTTAATGAGCAGCAGGCTGCAGGAGCCCTTTGGTTTCACCATGCCTATTAACTGTGACACAACGGCAGACAAGTAGGATGTAAGAAAAAACAATACAGGTGTGTTAAAAAAAAAAAAATCTCAGGCAAGCAGACAGAACGTTTGATAAGGTAGATAAAAGGGAGACAGCATGCATGCATAGTCTAACCGCAATATTTATACGGTCTGCTGGTATTTGTCTTACATCTTTGAAATGGCACGAAGCAACCTTTATCGTCCCTGAAGATAATGGATTGTGAACACAAACCCTCCTCCTCAAACCTCGTCATCTCGCCTTTCTTTACTTGCCATCATCAACAGACACAAACATACACGCGGCAACAGAGACACACACACACCTCTGTCAACACTCCCCGAGGCAGCAGTGTTAATTCCTCTCAGCCTATTCTCAGTCACACATGGCTGTAGAGGCAGCCACCAGCGGAGCCTCACTGCTAGATTAACCTTTGCTCTTGCCACAGATCTGTTTTTCAGAGGGACCGGCAGTCGGACAGGGGCCACGGCTGGCAGATACTAACTCATTGTCAGAACACTGTCAGCACTGGGCCCTGCATTAGCAGCTTTTGAAGAAAGGGACCGTTGACATGGGCAGGATGCCAGCCATGAGGAAAAACAGACCTACTGCCCCACACAGCTCTTAACCTGACCTCCCCACTCAGGATGTGGGAAAGGGTGGAGGAGTGCGAGCGTGCGAGCTGTCCCGTGAACAGCTCACACACTGAAAATGTCTTCTCTATGATTCAGCAAGCGTGTATTTTGGCTGGTGATAAAATGCATGGCAAGAGGAAGGAAAATAAAAAATAATGAGCAATGAGTCAGTTTAGTTTTTTTAAGGTGATGAATTTAAAAGTAAAAGATTATCAGAACATCACTGATTTAACTACATTCTTTATTTACCGTTTGGCTACAATAAAAGTAAAATAAGTAGTTGACATAACTTAAAAGGAATAAGTACAAGTCACTTTTTCAGGTTAGCAAAAAAAGATCACAATTTATTGTTTATTATAACATTAACACTAAAAACAGTAATTATATGAAATTTGTTTCCAGTAATCGCTGTAAAAACACACGATACTATGCTCTGCGATCCAGACTCTTGAGTTTGTCAGTTTGGCAACAGTTTACCATCTCCCCAACCAAGTTAAGTCTTCTGAAAAAATGCAGTGTTGATCAGTCACTTGGGATAAATGCAAGTGTAGTGCATAAATCAGTGAAACCATTCCCAGGAAGTTAATCAGTAATTCTTGGGAGACCGTCCACAATGTCACTTTCAGTGATGACAGACTTTCACAGGCTGGTAATGAACTGGGTCACAGTCATGGATTATTATAACGGGGACCACCGCAACATCTCAGATCTGGTTCATCAGTTCTATCCTAAATGAATAAGAGAGATAGTGATCACAAACTAATCCACTAATCCACAAAATGATTTTTTTTAACAAACCATCTCTCCAGTTTAATTAAATACTGCAGAAAGTCTTATGACAGTAGTTGTTACCTCATATGTACGTATATATGTATGTATGTATATATCAGATATATATCAGATATATATGTATGTGTATATATATACAGACTAGCTTCTCTTTGCTTTAACCGTTTCATGCCACTTTCTCCTGGGGTTTTCATCAGCTCTCACTTCTTCACTAACTCTAAATTTGAAAGATTGTATTTCAATATAATCTCTCTCCTTGTGTAAAAATAATAATACTAATCATTCAAACATCTTCAAATAAAACATTTCCTTAAGTTTAATAATGTAAGCCTGTGTCAGGGCTTTGTTAGGCTGTTAGCTTGTTAACCTGTTAGCTTTGTGAACCTTGTAGCTAACAGCAACGTTAGAATCAAAACTGCTTTGCTGACATCTTCCTGAAATGGCTTAAAAAAATTGAATACTTACTTTGATACAGTGAATGCAGGGCCACCTTATGGCAGGCGTCCTGTGAGCTTTCCTGAGTCTTGACTCTTGCCCTTTCAGACTCCAAAGGCAAACAATGGCAGACATGATAGCAAGACAGGAAATTACCTCAATAATGGTGTATGTGTTGCTTGTTTGAGAAAGTAAATTAGAAAGCTAAACAACATTCTGGTAACTCTGTTCTAAGGCTTGTACTGGTACAGATTTTTTTTTTTAAATGCCCCAATGGACAATTATAATATTCATTAAGTTAACATTTTTAAGTCATACGTTATTTTGAAAATGTTTCATTAAATGTTTCAAACGGCTTTATAAAAAAAAAAAGCAAAGCTAATTTTAGCTGTATCGTTTCCACAGATGGTATATAAAATTAAGTCTTTTAAGTTGTAGGTACTTAATGTATATATTTTAGCATATTTCTATATTTTTTCTACTACACTACTGCATTTGAGCTTACAGAGTGCATATAGTGCATAATATCTAAACATTTTTCCTTATGTGTCCCTGTAGTCTGTGTTGCATTTATTTAAAGGAAAAGGTCACGTCACAGTGAATGTAATGGGCCTGTTCAGGAGAAATACAGCCACTGGGGCTCGAGTTGCACAGCTTAAACAGAGCTTTTTAAAACAAAGAGCTTGTCTAGCTCTTAGCTAGTTGGTTAGCTATATGATGCACAGTCACAGAAGACTGGTGCACAAGCTGCAAATCTGTTACATGCTACCAACACAAAAGTTCAAATTAAACAGAAATTCACACAAGCTACTTATTATATACAGGGAGTGCAGAATTATTAGGCAAATGAGTATTTTGTCCACATCTTCCTCTTCATGCATGTTGTCTTACTCCAAGCTGTATAGGCTCGAAAGCCTACTACCAATTAAGCATATTAGGTGATGTGCATCTCTGTAATGAGAAGGGGTGTGGTC